>NC_084945.1:18004572-18606410 GCF_949316205.1 Platichthys flesus | reverse complement strand
TTCAAGTGAATCCAAATCCAAAATCCAACAGACTGAGCAGACCTGTGACAGAGGGAGCAGGCATCAGAACAAAGTTCAGCAGAGGAGGGCATGCTGAGTGATGCAGGTGATCCTGGGACACAGGTAGACAGGTATTTGGCAGGAAGTGACTCACAGAATAATTAAGTTTTAAAGTGCAAGATTTGAAGGCAGTCATATATTATAAATATGATTTGTTAAAATATATATACGTAAATTCACATAATAGTATATTGTGGTCTATGTCTTTTGTGGCATTTTAAACTTTTGTAAAAATTTCTGAAGGTTTTCTAGTGGTAGAAGTTGTACTTTCATTATATTCTACTTTCTCATCTTATTCTATTCTACAATCTGGCAAATTATTATGGGCTGAGCCCCTCTTATACTATATGTAGGGGCAGTCTCCCTGAGTTGATTAGGGAATGCCTCTCAAGTGTGTAGGTGAAATACCAGGAGAACAGGAACCAGGAAGTCACATTCAGTCGGCCCCACACACACTAACACTGACAACACAAGGGAAGGGGAACAATAAGAAGGAAATGGTGTAGAAACCTGTTATCAACACACTCTTTACATTTACTGTCCCAAATGTGCACTGTTGTCCCTCGTCATTATTAACAAGTTTCACAAAGTTACAATCTCATCTGCATCTATGCTGTCACATTACAGACAATGAAAGTCTCTTATTAGACAGATGTCAGCTCTATTGAATATATTTTTGTATTCATCTTCATTCCTTCATATTTTGGTTTGTCTCGAGTGACGCTGCTCCTCACCTGACCTCCATGTCTCAGTAGGATTAAAGAAAAGTAACTACAGAGTTTCTCCATTATTTATTTAGGTCTTTTGAAGGTGTTTTGGGTTTTAAATATAAGATCAGGCGAATAGACCTGACACACGTAGTATCATATGAAATGTAGCAAATGGTGAGACAGTGCAGTCTGGAGTCCTCCAGTCATAGGAGGTGGTTAATAGTCATTTTATATTTTCATTGCCTCATAAATATTCCCTCCACATTTCATGAATATCTTGCCCTGTAATAGTCAGTAAAAGATCAATTAACATATCAATCAGAAGGTCCGGTGAGAATTTTGACCGGGCGTGCTGCTGAAGTGTGCGGGGGAAGAAAGAAATTTGCTCTGTTCTTTTCTTTCAGTCATAATCTTTTCTTAATGATCTTGTCAAATCTCTATTTGCTTTCTCATGTTGAACTTTGAGCAGCTGTGTCAATTTGCATTTGAATTATTGAATATATTCCCAAGTAATTATAAGTCTGTGACAGAGGGCAAGTTGTATTAAGCTAAATTGCGATCTATCTTTATCAGGCATTTAAGGCTGGCACTTGGCAAGTTCTCAAATGCAGAGGATACACAGGAGATAAGGTGTTGGTAAAAATGAAAAATCTTTACCAAAGAGCCAAAAGAAACAGGTAATCAGTCCGAGGCAGCCGAACAGGCAAGGAGTCGGCAAAAGGCCAAATACCAGTTAATCAGGCAAAGCTCTCTAAACAAGAAGGATGGGGCAGAAATGCAGGAAAGTATGTCACAAAGTTCAGAATGGCAATATGGCAAAGAACAAAGGTAACTGGGCAATCTACATTTTGGTTCAACTGGTGGGAAAGGTCAAAGACTTGAAGTACTGAATGCATAAAATTACAACAGTTACAAGGTTATACAAGCTTTAAATAAAAGTTCTTTAAACTATACAGTGTTCTATAAAGTATTTAAATTGGGACAGTACCCATTAAATGATTTGCATGTTTTTAAGTCCATTTCATTGTTTAGATATTAACCTAAAGACCATTATAATCTAGACTAGCTCTGCCAAGGTCCACTATTATACTCACATATATAAAACAAGATAAACAAATAGAGATAAGTTATTATTGGTTCCTATACATTATATTTAGAAAAGTAAGCCAAAAAAATCATGGTGCATCACAGTCTGTACTGTGTCTGTTTTACAAGTTATCATTCTCATAAAGCAAGAACGAAAGAGTGAGTTTAAATCCTCTATGTAACAGAGTTATTGATAAAGTGTTGTAACACTCTTATATAATATTGCCCAAGCCAAAAAAATCAATGATAAAGCGATAGATAGACTGTTTAAATTGACTTGGCCTGGTCTACAAGGGTGCATAAAACACTTTAGAAGACATAGAGCGACAGTAGAAAGTAGTACCAATATGTTTATGGATTGTACCTATTGATTTGTTGTTGGTACAGCTGTTTAAAAGTAGATTATTCAGAAAGTGACATGGCTCAGCAACAGCTCTCTGGAGAAGTTTAAAATACTGTTTACTTGTTTAGCTACCTGCATCCATCCATCTATTATCTATTCTGCTATTCCCCTCTGGGCTTGCCATGGAGCATGAACCAATCCCAGCTGACATTGGGCGAGAGGCAGGGGGCATCCTGCCAGCGTATCGCAACATACAGAGACAAACAACCATTCAGACGCACATTCATCATATCATGTAATCACATCTACAGTTAATTTAGAGCCGGCGTACCTGCAGAAAACACATGTGATAAACACAGGGAGAAGATACACCACTCCACACAGGAAGACCATAGCAAAGATTCAGACCAATAGCGAATTCCTGAGAGGCGACAATGCTAACCATTGCATCACCATGCCGCCTTGCTATCTACATAGAAGAACTAATTCTATTTTTAAAATTGAAGAGATGAAGTTCAATGAAATGAACATGGAGTTTTGTCGAATTTGAAATACAGATTGCAAATATCACCTGCGTTAAGCTAAAAGGAGGATATGTTCAAAGTGAGTGAGGCCTAGACAGGAGCAGGCAGGGCTCTGATGGGAATAACATTCTTTAAAGTAAAGATACAGTCCTTCATTTCAAAAATGTCCTCAAATGTTACCAAATTGCTTTTGGGAAAGATGCTTACTGACTTGATGGCTAGTGTATCAGAAGAGGGAAACAACAGGATTAGTGAAGCCCCATCCAGAATCCAAATGTCTTTGCTTCTAAAGACATCAAACCAAATCTGGAGTTTTCACATGTCTAATTCAAAGTCGAGGACCAAATGTTTGACATAATGTGTGTGGACAAAGCAGAGATTGCAATAAGGATCAAGGTGCCACAAGTTCCCAGCGAGGATGTTTCGTAAGTTAGATAAGATCATACAATAAAGGATGCTCTCTTGGGGATATATCCATAGATGGTGCTCATATTGTGAGATCCCTGTGGGTTGAAAAAACTTTATTTTTTGAAAGTTTCTTGGTTTTCACCTTATCTACAGTGTGTTTTACAAAAAGTCAGTAATTCTCTTTGATGTTACCGACTCAGAGGCCTTTCTCTCAAAGTATGAGTTTCTCTGTGGTTTAGACTCAACTCATGTTTTGACACTCTCTCTTGTTAGTGATGTTGATGAAGACAATGACTGTGGCTGTGTGTCTATGACACACCCAGCACTCACACCCTTGGCAAGGAGAACGCCACCACCACCACCATCATCATCCTTTCGACCTTCACAGAATTCAAATGAGATACAATAGCCCTGATTCTAAGCATGCATGCATTATCAAAGCCTGTGATCTATTTTGAGTGACATATCATTCGTATGGGAGTGTCAATGTGTGGTTCGTGGCTGATGCAAGCAGCCTGCAAGACATGCTTCCAGTCTCTTGGCATAGCTGAACATGTACAAACAACATAGTGCTGCACTGTGCTTCAGTGTTTGTGTCCAAAGCAATGTTTTGTTTTGCAAGTCTCGGTGAAAGCAATTTCAAAATGCCATCCAGTTTAGTCAGTTTATCGACGTAGCACTTCATACAAACTCTCTAGAGTTTTCCATTTGCAGCATGATTTCCATAAGTTACTTCTTACTTTTATCGCCCCACACAGAGTTTGGTAAGTGCAGCTGTTTTGTTTGCATCTTTAGGGAATAACTGTGCAGAGAGATTTCTGATCTCCAAAGTCATCTCACCATGTACATCGTTATCTTAGTGATGACACAAGAGGGATGACTATTACATTACACTAGGGGAATATTTTGGGTATATTTTGGAATCATGAATATTAATTCACAAATTTTTGCTATTTTATGTGCACGCCTCATTGGCGCGTCTTCTATCACGCTTCTATCAATCACACAGATTTTGTGTAAAAATGGCCGCATTTGTAAATTTAATGACCTGAGATGTTTTGTGTTGTCACTGACATATTTAAAAACATGAGCAGGTATTGCATTAGATATCTGTGGCTATTTATCCTGGAGGACTGCATGAATAAACTAAAAATGTTGGGCCATCTGTCTTAATCACCATCAACAGATAATAACATTAGCCATTACACCAAGACACTTTTAACAATATGTGCAGTTCACTGGGTCACATCCACAGAGTGTGCCTGCAGCAGAATCCTGAGCGATTCAGAGGGCCTACAGCTTGAAAGAGGCACTACAGGACATAAGGGATTATACTGATTTATTGTGTCAGTGTGGTTGTTGAGCTGTTTTCAGGGAACCCGGATAGTTCTAGCCGCCCACCTGCCAGAACTGGAAAGTGTTTATTCATTCAAGTGTCCCTCGCCTTGGGCCTTGTTCAGAGCTTTAGTTGAAATTACTGAATTTTCCTTTGACCTCAATCGCATATATTTACCTTTGCTTTGATGGTAGTGGCACTTTCACTTATTACCGTTACAGGTTTGGTCCTATTGTTTTTGTTTTAACACCTTTCCAATTACAGTGCATGCACATTTACTGACTTTTGATGAATTCAGGGCTGAAGGCTTCGAGTGGGGGTGGCTTGCACCCGCATAAATCATATTTTCTGTCCTGGACATGATAGAGAATTCCGGTGCAAATTTCCCAGAATACCTTCTTCCAAGAATAAACGCATGTTCTTATGGAGAGAGTGTTTATATGAATCATAAAATAAAAAACAATTATTCTGAGGCTCTCGGGCCAAATTATTTTAGTTGAATCAACACTGATGTACCCTGGGTGATGGCGTCTGTGAAAGAGTAAGCAGGGGTGTGGCACAAGATTCTGGGGTCTATACACAAGCATTCTCTGTGGGCCCCCTTCCTCACCTGATTGTTATTTTAATTCTACAAATAACAGTCAACGTTACCAATTAATATGTAGTGTTGGGTAGTCACTAAGGAACAGTAGCCTTCACCTTACAATTACAGATATAAATAAGGCATCATTTTAGACTGTGTTAAAAGTTGGTGTCATTCCAAATAAAGGCACTCCAGTATTTCTGTGGACTGAATCAATAATGTATTTATTGTGACATTTTGGTCAGGCTCTCTCTCTCTCTGTTGCTCACTCCCTCTCTCTTGCTCTGACTCTCTCTCTAACACACACACACAAACACACATGTATGGCCATTTTCAAAATAGACCCTCTGTGTGAATGTAAGCTTTTTATTTTGTTCACTTATTATGAAAGAAATTAAAATGTATTATTATTATTTTTTAAATGATTCAGGCTTTTTAAGGGATCCCCTCCCCTTTTGGGACACTGGGAAGTCAGTTCCACTTTTCCCCCCACTGCGACGCCACTGAGAGTAAGATCCAATTTATATTCTACTCATTTCAACAATCTTTGTCCAAAATTTTGAAAATCCAATTGAAAACTGAGCATTGTATTTGCCTCGGAAATGCTGAAGAATAGTTTTATTTTGATTTTGATTTCCTCTTGTTCTTCCAGCAGAATAGGCACGGGAGGTGTTTTCCCACCAGTTAATACAACATCATCGCATTTGGTTGTTGCAAATGGAAATGATGTTTGTATTTATTTACATACAGAGCAGGGAAGTGAGATTTGATCACAAGAGATGCATTTTAACTAAAAGTGGGAAATGATGAAATCAGGGCTGTCAATTTTTGATCAGCTCACTCAGGATGCGTGTTAATGGGTCAGGGTTTGAACAGGGACTGTGTTTTCTTCCATTGCAGCTGGGAGGAAATAAAAAAGCAGGACGGAGTATACGAAGATGAGGCTTGCCACTCCTAAAAGGAAATCAGTAAAATAAAATAACTACATGTACAATGCTTCCCCTGACCTTAGACTCAATATATGAAAATATTAATAAAATGATGAATAATATTATTCCATCATTATTAATATTTTATAAAGGCAACGCATAGTAATCTGACTATTCATAGTGCCTGAATTGATGGGTGGGTTTTAACACATTTCAGTTTGCAATGCAGTGGTACGACCAATCTTTCATAATTGTTTTGCTGATGTGACAGCGCATTTTCATTGGTGCTTGTCATAAAAGTTAAAAACAAAGCTAAAAAGGCTACAGATACAAGAGATACACAAGAGATATTTTACAAGTTTCACTTAAACTTAAACAATTTACAAAGCAGTTTAAATAAAAGAATACCCATTGTATTAATTACATTACAGAAAAGGGTTATCAGCTCAGAACAACAGATGGCCCATTATTCACTTTGATAACAGTATCATGAATGAGACAAAGTGAGATGCTTTATTTTCATCACACAGAAGTCAGTGGGGTTGAAATGATGAGCCTGAAAGAACAGACATCTTGATTGTAAACCCTTCACAATTGCTGCCAGACATGTATCTATCTGTATGCCAGGCACTTAATGTCGGGGTGTGCCCGAAGATGTGGATCGTGCAAATAATGAAAGCTTATATCACTCAAGACAGCAGCAAGGACACGCTGTCTAAATGAAATCAAAGAATTTCACAGATCACTGACCTGGCAACATTTAGCTTTCCAATCAAATTCTGTCAACTGATGTATTCCTCATTACATATACAAGTTAATGAAAACATGTAAGCAATGTTTTTGTCAGACCACTTATTATGGTCTGTATTACTGTCAAGCACTACCTTACTGGCGTATTCATCATTAGCACACATTTCTGACTGTCGTGCACACATCTGGAGAAATGTTCAACATTAGTTACCTTACTGGAAGAATGTTTTCTGGAACATTTGTACCAGTATATTGTATATCATGATCTCATGCTAGGGCATAGGCCAGTCACAATGGACAAAAAATGTAATAAATACTGCATATATATAGAACCATTCAGCTTATTGGCTTCACACTTTGCAAGTGTATTGTTAGAGGATCAAGGAAGTGCTGTGTTGGATTTGATGCAATTTGGACTCATGATAAATTTGGACTCAGACGACTAGCGCTCTGTAGCAGTGTTGACTGTGACTCGTCAACTGCACTTTTTTCAATCACAACTTTAACAATAATGCAACTAACAGCAACTACATAAAATAAAGAACTAAAGAGTGAATGGTCTCAGCCAGACACTAGATTAAGGTTGCTTGTATTATTGCTTATTGTATTGTTATTCCATTATAATTAGGGCTTTGGTTGAAAATAATATTATTGCACATCTTGTGTTCAACCTCCACCGTGACGTTAAAAGGCTGTACTAGTGTGTTTCATCTCTAAATTGTACAAATTGTTGTTTTCTTCACCCTAGAATGAGCCCTTATATTTATATTCTTTCCGTTTACACCTCGAGCGGGTCCATCTCTACAAACTGAACACCTTTTGAGTTTTCATGACAATTGAAGACTTCCACAGGTTCTCTTTATGTTTGGAAGGGGAGGGTGAGGTGAGGGGTATTCAGCTGCAACATGCCACTAGATGTCACCAAATTCTACACACTGAACCTTTAATTAAACTCGCTAGCATATGTGTTATCTTCAAAATCTAATTCATTGAAGTTGCAACTTCTAAAGTAGATTTTCACATTGGTACCGCAACAGTTGAATTATGATGAATTATTCCTCCTCTTTTGGAACAAGAAACACATATGAACATGCTTCTATGCAGACACCCACTTCTGTTGTGGTAGGAAAGGTTGACCCAGCCCCATCCCAGCAGGTTCATGGCTCCATCGCAAAGCCTCTCCCTAATCTCCAAGTAATACAGCTTGAGTCATGAAAAAACAGCTCTGATGGAGGCAAATCCTGTTATCTAGTTGGGGGTTTGCGGTGGAGGGAGTGGCTGCCTTTGTTACAGGTGGTGGATGAGTTCAGGAAATAATCCTAATTGTGGATTTTAGGATTAAACACACCAGCACAGGATCTAAGAGGTGACACAGGCACTGTGAGACTGTGCGTGTCCATTTCCACACATTTTCTTTTTGCTGTTTTCCCTCTTTTTTCTCCTCGCTCTCTTTATGTCTCCCTCACATGGGGACATTTCACATGTGGAAGCCTAAAAGCACAACAGAGCACGCATTCTAAGGCCAAGGAGGTTATGTCCTAATGGAAATGCATTTCAACTGTTGCAACACCTTCTCTTCTATATTGCCTTTTTATTAAAAAGAGGATCTCTTTGACTAGAGGAATACATCTTTTGTAGTGCTTGTTCCATCACTCTCATCTCTCTGAAGGACACATTAGCCCTTTATCTTTTAAAGAAATGCTGGCACATTATTTCGGCTTTATCCCATTTTGCATTGGTCTCTTACATTCAGATCTAGTAAAAAGAGACACGAAGAAGGCTTTATGCAGCCCTACTTTTTTGTGTAACTTGTTGCATGCTAGATATAAACATATTACTGGGAACAGACCATAATTTGTCATTGGTTTGTTTGTTGTTTCCTTGCAGGCTGGTTATCACGTGTCAGATATATTCAAAGTCACAAATGCTTGAGTCTATATGGACTCAATTTTATTATTTCAGTAAATATAAAACAATATAAAACAATGCAAGCACACAAAAAATGACGAATAGGACAAGGACTTTTAAGGACAACGTCAATTAAAAGAAAACCTGCGTCCACAGCCATTACGGATATCAATGATTTCAATTGGATTATAGGGACAAACTTGTCTAGTTTTACAAGCTGCTGCAGATAGTTCCTCTTTTGTGGAAAATAGTAAACTATGTTTATTTAGATATATCTAAAAGTCAGTGTCCCAATCTCAGTATTTTAAAGGAGACATTATCTGCTAATATTCAAATTTATTGTTTCAACATCTCTCAGTGCCTATCAGTCAGGATAAGGGTGGGCGCCTCTTTCATAGAGAAAGACCTGTAAATGTTGATCTCAACTCTTTTCAATGACGAAATGTTCTCCAAAATGATGCTAAAACAGTATATGCTTCGGCCAACTGTTGTTAAGGAACAGCTGCTCTCCACATCTAATACATGCCAGTGTTACCCCCTGGCATGTATTGCCAGGGGGTAACACTCGGGCCTTAAAATATACATTTGCATGGTTATTGCTAGTGATTCTAAAAGTTAAATACATGTCAATGGACAGAATGAACGATGGAACGAAAATGGTGGAAAAATAAACCAATGAGGGAAGGAAAGACCTAATCCGGCCTGATTGCCGTGGTTCAGTTTGTTCAATTTCTGCAGCTGGAGGCCCTTTGATAGCCCATGATTATCCACGGCCCTGCCATTCACTGACAGAAGCTGAAGGCAAACCAATTAGCCTTTGGCCTGCAGAAAGCGATGCTTGGGGTGGTTTTGTTGTGTTGTAGTTATCTACAATAGCAGTGAAACCCCTATTTATGGTGTCAAGAAGCTGTTTGGTTCGTTTATAACCGCTGATGAGCTATGACTGCTGGAGAGCTATGGCCCCAAACGCAGAGCAGAGAGGATGATTATATGCTTTGTCATTCACTTAGTCCGTCTGTCAGTCATATGCTAGACAGAGCATGGAGTTTTTTCTCACATCTTTTGAAAGGAGGATGCACTGTAGTCCTGCTTTGGCACTGAAAGGAAGAGACTATACGTTTTGGGACAGATTGAAATGAATCAGTGGGAAAATGGTTTATCACTAAAATCCAGTTGTGGCACAGAAATGAAAAGCAGCTTAGATCAAATATAATTGTTTGTATCATTTGGGAGTTTCTTTTTTTTTAACGGTAATCCTAGATCATATATTTCGGCATGATTTGTTCATAAGCCTCCGGTGTGATGGAGTGAGCTCAAAATGAAACCGTGTCACCTGTTCGATAATCTGTGAGGAGGGTAAATTAAATGTTAATCCCCCCCGCTATTAGAAATGGTGACAATGAGAGGAGGGAAGGGATAAGGCGCTGGTTAAAAAGCTGGAGGAAATTGAGATTTAGTATTTCATGATGCAGGAGTCAATACTGAGGTAATAATGACCTCCGTTGATTGAGCAATAGCAGTGTTTTCTATCCCCAAGTTCATCTGTACCATCACAAGTATCATGTGTTTAGCTCCCTCTTTAGACTCTGCGTCTGCCGAGAATCTCTGAGATTAGTCTTGGATCGGCGCACAATCGTGCTCCCTTCTGTGGCCAATTTGTATTCACTCGACAGCAGTCTTACAGTCTTACAACTAACGGCACAGAAGAAACAATTAGGGCCATAAAAGCTGATAGCTTGGGGCTCCGCAGACCAACTCTACCATTACTGAGTTATTAGACGGTGAGGGGTGGGGTGGCGGGAGTGGGGGCTGTAATTTAAGGCATGGTCATGGGCAGAGGAGACAGAGATGCGGAGTGAAGGGAAAACAGAGAGTAAAGAGGAAAGATTTGCAAGAAAGGAAAGGTGAAGGGAAATGAGAACAACGGAGAAGATGTACAGAAGGGAAATGGGGATTGTTTAACTGTGGGATATACTGGGAATACAAGGCAGGTTGAGATGAGGATAACACAAGGGATCAAGGGATGAGCTGTAGTTAAGTCAGGCAGCACACAAGTGACTGCAGACAAAGAACAGCTGTTGAGAAACTTGTTTCACATTAAACCTCAACAGGAAAGACAATGAGAGTGGAGGAACGTGCAGAAGGGAGAGAAAGGAGAGCAGAAATTGGTTTGGGACACTGCTGTGTTTATTTTGTTATTTCAGCTTCAAGTGAATTAAAGATGCATTGTTGTATGTTCAGGGTCTGCATGTGTTTCTGGTTCTTGAAATTTCTGTTGTGCAGAGTAGCTTTTCTTTTCCATAGCAGCTAAATACAAATTCAAATAAATTGCATTTGTTTATAACCTGGGCCCTTTGTTTATAAATGTGGGTTTTTAAATGAATGGGACTAATGAAAATCTTTGGAATAAGTCCGGAATATTGCTGTAGACTGGATAATTTTCCAATGTACTATTCATTTACAAAACTACATTTGTAAGCACAGAGCCCAGGTTGACACATATCTAAATTTATAAGAGTGAACTACAGTTTCATAATTTGTTTACAAATTCACCAATAATGGATTCCTTGTCAGCTCTGACTGGCTTTTGCTCCACAGTGACAATGGCCAAAGCTCATTGTGGTATAAAGACCCATCTGTTATGCCAAAATGTCAGACCATAGAACTATTTCTTGAAAAAATAGACAAGCCAGTCCTTGCACAGCTGTTTTTATTTAATGGATTTAAATTGAATTCAAATTTAATTTGAACTAAAATCCCAGACTGAACAGAAGGACAACAGGCAGATATGATGCCAGCATTGTCAGGAAACCTTTTGTCATTTTGCTGCTTTGTTTGTCTCCTTTCTCGAGTGCACGACATTAACTATAAAAACTCTGTGTTACTGCTTTTGCATGTGTTATTCAAATAATTAGCCATAACTCATTCAGCACTTAAAGTAACAGATTGTGCTCGAGTAATGATTAGCTCAAATTTATGATGATGCTGGCAGGGTGGCAGGCTGAAGCTTGAGTCAATTTAACATTTTCCCTGAAATGCAGGTAATGCATAGACTAATTCATTCTGAAAGATGTGATCCCATTCCCTTTTAGCTCGCAAATCATGTAGACCCCATTTTGTTAAACTTTCATATCATATAACCACAAGAGCAAGAGATGATCGGGTTTAGGCTCCCTCATCTGTAAATAGAGCGCTTCCATAACAGCCATTACCCTGTTGTTCACTCTTCCATGTGACACTTCGCAGCCTTAATTACAATCCACCGTCTGTTTGTTGGAGAAATCCAGACCCCCCAAAACAGTTAAGTGTATCGGGTACAAATTGTGATCACTTGATAATAGACACTGTTAAACCCGCTCCATTAAACATGCTCCATTAGCATAAACAGGAGTTTGGCTAACCATAAATCGCAATGGTTTTTGCCGAGCTCCTTAATGTAAAGGAGAACATCTTCTGTGCATATAATTCACTTCCACCTAAGCATTGAAATGAAAATGAAAAGAAGGAAGTGTACCCTGGATTGTTGTGAAGACCCTGAATGATTACTGAAAGTTGTGCACTTGGAAAAAAACTCTATTTTTACTTAACATGCACATTGAGTTTTCTGTTTGTTTTTCTTTTTGTTTGTGAACAGAGTGTGGTTCTGTGAATAGAAAGCAAATCCCAGCCCTTCTCGAGCAGAATACCACTATGCAGTATATTACAGACTGCACCAGGCAAAACAATAAAACAACATGCAACACACCATAGGCCTGATGCAAGTATATTTACACCTTTGCCACCTTAAAAAAAGAGCTTAAAGTAACAAGAAAACGAGAAAACCTGGTGGTTGACTGTTGATGCTGATTAGGTAGAGGTTAGTGATTTTCTTTGCGATAGTGTGATTCTACTATGTTTGAATTACAGCAGATGTGTGAGTCCTGAAGAACACTAATATAAAAATCGGATTGCATGGATTACGCCTCACTAAATGCAAAAGTGCAGATGAAGCTTCACCTTTTTACCTGATCAGTATAACAAAGAGGGAAAGCTGCACTTTGTAAGTCAGTATTTATGAGAACAGTATCAGCATAAAAGGCTGTAATGTAAATGATGACTGAAAATGGTTCCTGAGAATCACTGAAACACCTTTTTAACTTGATAGTCAAACAGACATATAATCAACAAAATGTGAAATAACACATAATGTTAAACATAAATTAATGAGAAAGTACCAATCCTACATTTGTTCCTGTTTTGTAAATGATAAGACAAAATGCCAGGAATATATGCATAGGGCGCTGAGTTATATTATATAGTAGCAGCACAAAAACATTGTGTTTCAAAACTGTCAGAAGCTTCACAACTCTGCCTCTCCTTCTTATCAGCTGGTCATACAGATTTCAGCCTCTCCTTGCCCTTTGGGACTATCCAGACTAAAGCTTATTGCAGCTCATTTTAATAGTGTTTAGCTTCAACTTTAATTCACTGTTGCCTTATATCCTGCATGTAAGCACAGTCAAAATAACATTCAACTGCAAGTCAAGTCAGTGCAATTCCTGAGTAAAGGTTGCACCTCATGTGATGTTAGAGAATACATTTTGTGCAAAGTGCTTCAAACTAAACCCAGTATATAACAACAAGATTGTACAGTTTGTGTTGTAAACACCCTGCACTTAATGTAAAAGTCTCTCCCTTTGGGAAATACAATCTGCTGCAGCAAAGGAATAGATGGATTTTAAATGTATTTATGGAGGCAGTGACATAAGTTGGTTTCAATTAATAAGAACAGAGTATTTCTCAATGTTTAGTGCACTGGTGTATTTAGAAGTTTAGTTCTGTTCAGCGATTTTGAGGGTGTTATATCTGGTCGACACTCTCCGTCTGCCTCACTCCCTCAGTTCATCTGGGTCTGACCACATCTGCCTTTTAATTGCCTGTGCTTCAATCCCTGCAGTGAAATTCAACACCTCATTAAAGCCTTCGGCAAAACCTGAATCATTTAGGGAAGAACAGGCAATTAAAGGGACTTTGGCACTGAGTTCCTGTTGGCTGATTTATTGATTGGCCAACTGCGGCTGGGTATTTGTCTGTCTCACATCCCTCCTCTTTTCTGGAGGGGTATTTGCATGTGATGTCTCTCCTCGTACGCTGTCATTTACTGAAGCAAACATTAAATGTAGTCAGGTCTAGTCAGGTCATTTGGTTATTAAATGTAATTATAGCATTTGCATTTAGCACAGTTACAAATATTTAAACAGGAAGACTAAGCACATCTTGCATCTCATGCCATTTGCTGGAGGATGCACAGAAACCTCATCACATTTATCTAACCTCCCTTTGAGAAGAGGCTCAACACAAACCGCTTTAAGTGTTCTGCAAAACAGACTTTTGTTTATTCAGGATTTGGTTTCTAATCACTCTCTCCCCCCACTGGTGCTTTTTTTCCATCAACATTTAGTGTAACAGTGACACTTCTTTGGTTTTGGCATTAAAATTAGCACCATCTGAACTGAATAAAAGTCTGTGTTTAACGAAGAGAAAGAGCCATGTGCGGAAAGCAGCAAGTCTTTTTCCTTGCGGGTATTTTCTGTGCCTCTGTGTAAAAGGCTCCGGCTTTAATTTGAGCTGCACTCTGGCAAAGATGATTAATGGAATTCCTATGCACTTGGATCGTTTCTCACAGGTGATTTAAAGGTATAATAATCCTTTGCGATATTGCTCTGTGGTTTCCAGGCCATTAAAATAACACCGAATGTGTCAGAGGAACACAAACAGTTCATTTAAAATGGATTGCTGGCCCAGCACAAGACTGGGACCCAGACACTGGGGAGCTTTTGCTAAAGTGTCACTTCTCTGGCTGTTTGCATGGAAGAAAAATGGAAAACATTTAGGCCATGCCTCAACTTTCCTGGATAATCTTGCAGATATAGCAATACTCACAGCCCAGCTAACTCTTCAGCAGAAGCCTTGTGCACTAGCTGGCATGGGTGCATATTGTTACATTAAGAGGGAACATATTTCTCCCTGAAATCATTCAATGTTTTTAATCGAAATATAATTGTACATAATGAAAATATATTATATGCATATTGCTATTAAGCTAAAAACCTGAGGATCTTACTGTGTGAAGACAAATGCTTTGACTCTACTTCAGTTCCTCTTTAACATTTACCTCTTTATAGGAATAACCCTGGAGTTCTAGCTGAACCAAATGTGATGCCTTTGACTCTTGCCTGTAATATACTTTTGTAATTCCTATAAACCCTGGTAAATAAGAAAACTACATCTTGGTTATGTACCTTTATGCTGCATCTGGTTACAATGCTTAACAGAACTGGGTCTAATTTTTTCCCAAATCAACATTATACAATCCAATCCATGCAAATATACAATATTTGCAGAAAACCCCCTCCTAGGTTTCCCCTCCTTTAACTTACCTGGTCTACTACTTCATCCTGTGGCTCCACCTCCAGAAGCTAAACAGGAAGTCAGCTCACCTTGCTCCCTCCTCTCTGAACAAAGAGACCTGGCTGACCACATGGTGGAGGCCTCATCTTTTTTAAGTTTGGACTGTCCACATGACCAAATGGAATTTGCCTTGTTTGATGGTCCCTTAGTGAACAACTGTGATTTGTATTTTTGATAATTGTGTTGATGTATATATGGTTAAAAGTGGTTTTAGATTAGATTAGATTCAACTTTATTGTCATTGCATTGACAAGAGGCTCAACTTTAGTAGATTAGACATCATTTGTATTTAAGCTGTGTATGGTTGTTGGCTCATTTAATGAAGGGAGGATGTCCTGAATCACACACACTCCACTGTGTTGATATTAGAATATTAAAGGATAACAGTCCCTAACCTAAACGTTACAGTAGTAGTTTGCCATGAAACTACTACTTGCCATGATTTCACTGTTTTTGTGTTCACTGCCATTTTTTTTAATGAAAAAAAAAAAAAAAAAAAAAAAAAAACACTAACAACTTTTTGAAACTAACACTTTACTAGCACTTAAATGGCACTTACTTATAGCACTTTGTAGTTTTGCTTTATTTGAAGAAATTGTATTTTCTTGATTCTTCTCGTCCTTGGTATGTACCCTCGGGTTTGAATGCACTTATTGTAAGTCGCTTTGGATAAAAGTGTCAGCTAAATGAAATGTAATGTAATGTAATGTAATGTAACACAATGTATTGGCTTTTAGGTAAAGAACACTAATAATTATTTACACAGGAATCATTTCATACTTTTTTTCCCATAATATTTAGGACTGCTGGTGCCAGCAAGGTAATGTAGTAATTTTTAGCACATAAATGTCTGCCATATTTCCACATTGCTTCTATCTTGGAACTTTTATTTTCCGAAGTGCAGAATACTATCCAGCTGACTGGTAAAAAAAACAGACTCTATCAGTACATTCACATCCATACAAATTGAAATAAACTAAATTGATATAAATCATATTAAATTATATAAGTGTTATACGTTTAAATGATTATCATATAGTTAATCATATGGTTGAGATGAAGCCTCTCTTTTTTGACTTTACTGAATATATTAGCTTTGCCTCGGTGAGTAAATGTATTCACTACATTGCCATGCATTCATAGAAAGGCTGTTATAACACAAGGGAAACAAGCTTATGGGCTCATTGACACCAAATCAATTAACTGATTAAACAAATCTAAACTTTATCATGCAATAATTTATCAGATATAACAGATGTCATTTATTTATCGGTGCAGTGACTTTACTTTTGTCTAATGGTCTTAAATCAATGCTTTCTTAATCCTTAAACTACATTTATATTTGAGAAATAATAATGAGGTTCATTTACATTGATCTCTGTCTGACCTCTGCTCTATAGTACTATGTGGGAAAACTGCCAAAAGCAAAGTAGTTAAAATCCCTCTACAAATCAGAGGTGTAGAGGGGAGAAGCTACAGGTTATGTACTTCTGGCTGTCAGGCACTTAAAACACTCGAAACAGCTCTCAGAGAGCAGGCAGAGACAAGGGGCTCAACCAAAACTTAGACACTCAGCTAAGCCATTCTCAGGCTGGAAATCCTGCTTGTTGAGACACACACGCATACGCACACATACACACATTCATTGTTGGAGGTTACTATCAGGGTCTTAACAAAAACTTGGATTTCTTTACTGGAGGCTTGCCCTATATAATCCCGAATGACCTAACCCCAACCCTAACTCAAACCTTTACATTACCTTAATCTCAATCATTGCCCCCAAAAGTAGCTTATGGAAGTCCTACACAGCTACATACAGAGTTGGTATTGGTACTATTTTAAATTCTGTGAATTCATAGCGAGTCCTTAACAGTAAGTATAAGCAGAATGGTTGTAGTGCTTGGCCAACTGTAATTATTTCAAATAAAATATTCAGGGGTCCTTGATAGGAGGTTTAAAAATAATTTGTTTTTAATATGCAGTTGTTAAATGTCACACTGTTACTATTTGTAACTGAACTATTACTGTTATATAGATTTACAGACTATTTTCTTCTCCCTAAAACATTCTTTGAGTCTCTCCGTTGTCATGGGAAACTAATTCATCTTCAGAAAGTAGGACATTATTGCAGAGAGGGTTTAAGTAATATAATAATCATTTTACATTTTAGGGAACTGAAAAGGATGTCTTTCCACCCTTTCCCTGTTGCCATGGAATGATTAATATCTTAAAAAATTGATCCTATATACAGTACACACTTCCAGTAAAGGCACCTAGTAATTGCAGTTTGTTGACAAAGTAAATGCAATTAAAACACCTCATTGTAGATTATCTGATATAATCCTCAACAGGCACATGTGTGCACTTGTCTTGTGTACAGGTGTGACAATGGATAATTACAAAAGGGAATTGTGCTCATGAGGCTGCCCAGGCCACGATATATAAATAAGCAGATCATGAAATAACAATCAATCAAAACTTATCTTAAATAGAAACTCACTCTATTTGGAGAAATGTACAAAGACCGAAAAGAGTGAAAGAAAATATACTGTCTACTAGCAAACCAATATCTAATTTATTTATTCTGTACAAAAACATTTGTAAAATAAGAAAAAATAGGTATATTAGTGAGGTTTGGATGTGTTGGCAGAGTACATCTTTTAATCTAAAATACACTGTGAATAATCTCCACATCCTCCCACTGTGAAGCTAAATGAAGCCAAACATATCCTGAATATGAGAGCTGCCAGCTTGTGCTGCGGAGTGGAGAGTCCATGCAGATGTAATATGGGAGATGAGCTGCAGTATCGAGGTGTCACTGATATGCACCTAGCCAATGAGTCTCAGCTGTCAATCATAGTTAATAACCTTGTTTTTCATTATGATTCTAATTAAATCCAAGCTAATTGGAAAATGTAACACCTAGTTAGATGAGAAACAACTAACATGACATGAACCCTTTTTTGACTAAATCTATTTGGTGTGCACTTTAACTATTTGGTTTGGCCCATGTGCAATCTGCTAACCTGGAGGAGGCTTGTTTAATGAGCTATGCTGTGTCCAGCCATCACGGTCAATGTATAGGCTTCAATTAAGGAAGTTGGTTCATCCATCTTCAGAGTCTATTTGCCTATAATAAAGGCAGGATAGCTTTGTCCCTAGGACATTGTGGTCATTCAAGCTTAAGGTAAATTAAACTGTATCCTGACTGTAGCTGCATACTAACTCTACCGACACAAGAGTATGTCTTCTTGCCTTATGTTTCACTGTAAATCACATGCATGCCCCCCCCCCCCCCCCCCAAGCGTTAAACCTCTGCTTTGAAGGAACAGCTCCACAAAGTGAGTGTGTGGCGTGTCCTGAAGCTTCTGGTGACCCAGACTCTGGGGAAATTGGAGGAACCATCTGCAAAATTAAAGCCCACATAACCTCCTGTTTCTCAGTGGAGTACTTTTCCAGGCTCATCATATTATCAATTATATCTCTGGAATTTATCCATCCACGTATTGTGGGGAAGTCATGTAGAATTTATATTTGGTTGGCTTGATATTTTTCCGTGCATGGATTCCAGTCTCTCCTTCAGCTGTCTGTTAAAAGAAACATGGAGTTAAAAAGATGGCAGATGTTTAAAGTGTCTCTTGTGTCTGTGTGTCTGTGCATTTGTCAATTGGAAGCCCAATTCCAAAACTTGCAATGCAAGCAAGCATGTCCAAAGTGAACAGAATATCAATAACCCACCTCTTAAAGGAGTAATGGCCACCTCTGGTCGTGCTGAAGGTGACTTTGTTTTAGTAATGGCTGTCACAAGGACCAATGTTGAAACTTGAATTGATTTGCAGTTATGTTTTCTCCCTCTTGCGCTTAAAACCTGTGCATCAGTTATTGCTGTATATGCTGATGCCAAGGTCATTTTGAACATAAGAATGATAGAGTCTGACATTAGCCCCATTGCTTCTGAATGGGCAGATGCTTTGCTTCGGAAAGTAGGTTGCCAAGTGTCTGCTTTGATAACCCATCGGGGCCGGCTGAGAGGAGTTGGCAGGCTTGGGAAGGGAAACTCCCTGTGCATTTACTCAGCATAGATAGACTCTGCTGCATTACCATTTAGAGCACAATGAACAACACCGTCAGGCTATATTTCACACAGGGACACACACACACACACACATTTAACCTTAATGCAGCTATTTGGAGAACACGGAACGCATGTTGATGTCGACATGCTGTTTTGATTTACCAATGACCGTTATAACAAATAGTTAGTGATTTCAAAGCCATGTGAAGCTTACTGGGACCGATTTGACATTAATGGGCAGTTTTTCACATTGACCCTTCTCTGTTCTAGTAATCCCCTTAAAGCATTTAAAAAAGTTCAGAAGGGGACAGAGAAAAAAGGTTTACCTAGGATTATGGCTGATTGAGATTTTTCATTGTCTCTGGTTCATGATAGCCCACTTGCTAATCCACAGTTATTTGATTCCATCTGTCACTTCCAATAAAATTAAAAAGATTATTGCCTTTTTTCTTATTGCCTTGAAAAAAGGTACCCATTTAATATCACCCCCCACTTCAGACACACTCAAGGTGGAAGTGGATTTATATCATTAGTAATTCAGCTCACTTGTACTGAGGGCTGTACCTGACTAAAGATTTTGTCAGTCGAATAAGATTTGATTTGTTAAAAAACAATATTCGATGATTGTAGAAAGATTGAAATGATACTGTATTCAGTTGCTGTGAGGCACTTATTTATGGTATCTACTTATACTAGCCAGAACAAACAGCTGCTTCTGTCTCACCCTGGATCTAGGTCTGCAGCTACCAGTACCCATCCAAATGGACAGGACGACTGGACGTAGAAATGATTTTACCCTGGAGAGCTGTGTGAAATAAATGAGCGCTCACTCTGCAGCTACATTTAGGGACTGAAATGTCTCATAGCTGACTGAGGAGTCACTGACTTTCAGGGGGCGGCCCTGCTTCAAATGTAACAATGGAGAGAATTTTGCATTTTGGTCGTCTTCTTCGATCATTTTGATGTGTTTCTTCATTAGATAACTATCTACAGCCTGGTTTGAATTGTATTTTCTTATGTCCTTTATTTTTCTCTCTTGACAGTGCTCTATCCATTGAGATCCCTCACACACCGGTATCCACTTCTACCCCCCTTTTTAATTTTATACTCTGTTTCAACTTTCCTCCTGCCTCCATCTCTGCTCTGTCCTCCTATATAGCAGGTGACCTGCCTTGGTTCAGTGGTGGCAGGTAGCACCAGTGAGCACAGGGACAGAGACACTGAAATAATGAGAGCTAACTGTTAGAGGACTGGCCTCTATGATTACTTTCTTACCGTTTTCTATGCCTACAATCACATTAAAAACATTTTAAACGATGCAATGTGAAGCTATTGATTGTACACAAAGATAATCTGAGGCATTTTAGAACAAGTTGAACAAGCTTTGAAAACTATACCTGCACATAAATGTGACTTCAACAGGCTTTTCTTCAGAAGCGTTAATAAGTTACACTAATAAGAAGGTGTCTCCGTGTGGAGTATCCATGTTCTGCCTATGTTTGTGTGGGCTTTTTCCAGGTACTCCAGCCTCCAGGTTAGGTGAAATGTAAATACAAATAAATAAGGGTGTGAATGTCGGTGGGAATGGCTGTTTGTCTCTGTATGTTGGACCTGCAATACTGCACAACCTGTCCAAGGTATACCCCGCTTCTCGCCTAATTTCAGCTGGAATTGGCTGCAACCAGCCTGCAGCCCTCGAAGGAGAAGCGGCATAGATAAAGAATGGATGGAGCTTTGTTGGAGGGGTGATTTCGGGTCTTGTGGTTCTGGTTTCTGTCCCTTGAAGCCAAAGAAAGGTTCTTTCCCTTGGGGTGCTACAAGGTGAATGCCCAACCACATTAGAGTTGTTGGAAGATGAAAGCTAAGAGGGCTGGAGAATACAAATTACTGAGCACAAGCAAGATTGCTGATAAGAATGAACATTCGGAGATGGAGAGGAATCCAAAAGTTCAGGACTATGCTGATCCTCTTCAAACAGATCTCTATCTGAGGGGTTGAAAATCAACTTTTGATCCTAGATTAATGTAGTCATTCTATGTCTGATGCAGGTCATGTGAAAACCAGGTCAAAGGAGAGAGGATTTAATAAGATGTGCGCCCAGTGCAGACATGGCATGAGTTCTATGTGGTCATTGTTACTAAACTGAAAATACCTTTTGAGAGAACAATTAGGGTAACAAATTTTGTAAACTGTAAACTGTTTAAATCACGGTGATCCACTGCCTTAATGTCCTGTCACCTACACTTTCAAAGCTCTTAAGTACCCAAATGTTTGTGTATTAACAATGCTGGAAGTATAAATTATGGGAAACTTAAAAATGTTGCCATGTCCTTTGGCCTCACTCCTAACTAATTTCCCGTTATCCATCTCTCTCTCACACACACACACACACACATTCTTTATCCCTACAAAATTATTCCAAGCTAAACCTCTTAAAAGCAGTATTTCTGGGCAGTCGTTTGTACTGTTATGTACTATGGGCTGTGACATTGAGATACCGATCTTTTGTTGTGTCAAATTAATTAGCTGGGCAAACCTGCTCCACTCAGTTTGACCCTTACCGTGTGTGTGTGTGTGTGTGTGTGTGTGTGTGTGTGTGTGTGTGTGTGTGTGCCTGCTGCATGTGTGTGTTTGACCATGTGAGCAGAACCTTATTTTTTGTTGAGGGGCTTATCTTTTGTGTTCCCTCAGTTTGTTTGAACAGTATTCTCCATCTGATCTCATCATTTCCTCTGAAGGTTCAGCTCTCGTAGCCTAACAGTTTTATTTCTGCTTTGACATTCTGCCAATCACTACATTTTTATTGCACAGCCCGTCCAAGATTGTAATTCTGACTTATTCATTTTCTTTACCAAGCATTCAAATGACGTTTCGATCTCTACCTACACCATAATTCAACACTATGATTAAAAGGTTTTTGGAATTGAATTAAGGTGGTACTAAGCAGGCTTGTGCATGTGCGTATCAAGGTCACATGGATGTTTTTCTATATTTTCTGCAAACAACAACATGTCTTCCCTGTGCACATTAGTGTTTATTATATTTAAACAATTCTCTTAGGTCAAAAATTAAAAAGAGGCCAGAAAATAGGTGACCTGCATTTCTTTAGAGGTTTGCTTGTAAATGCCTGTCCACTGTGATAAAAATCTATTTGCTTAGGGCATCGCTTTTAGTCATAGGTCTTCTGGTCTCGTACTTTTTCCTCCTTTCCTGTTCTCCAGAAAATCTGAAGCCTGTTAAATACATCTTCCGTTTCCCTTTTTGTCATCAAGCTCTCTACTTTACCAGCACAAGACTCACAAAAACTTTCCACGGAGAACAGATCAGTGAGATCAAATTTGTTGCAAGTATTGAAATCATAAACTTCAGAGAGTCAGGTGAGCGTACATTATTGATTCATCCAGTGTGTGCAATGTGGTGCACATACTTATCTGTACAACCCTGTCTCCTAGAAACTAGTTTTTACACCAAAGACTAAGCTCTCCACCGGCCTGTATGTGGTTATGTTTACGTTACAAAACCATGTTGGTTTAGGTTTGGTAAAGATGGTGGATTTTGGTTTGATGTAAACAAGCAGGTTGCATTAAAGTCACGCGATATTTCTTCTGTGCTAAGCCAGACCACACAATTTAACCAAAAGATTAAGTAAAATATTGATGTAATCACTACAAAGTACCATATGTTGTACTTCAGATAATCTATAATTTATCTGTGAACATTTTACTGATTTCTTTACTATGAATGTATATGTGACTTGAAACATTCATTGATTAAGATCATATTCTTGTCAAGTCCATAGAAATAAATATCTGGTTGTACTTCGTGGCACAATATAGTCATATATGAACACAAGTCGTGAAATATCTCCTGCTGTGCAAAAGATATGGGGAAGAAGTCAATTAAAGCTATACATGGATGGTGATATTATCCACTCTAAGTATGTACAACATGAATATCAGCATAGCACAGATTTGACATCCATGATAAACTTCCCTTTAATAAGTTACAAGTCAGTTATTTAATCCCAACAAAACTATAATTTTGTCAAGCTGTGGCAGAAAATGGCATGTCCTTCTACTAGAGCCTGAACAATAGACCAGCTTCAACTTTCAACCTGTCTGTCATGCCCCATCTATATCCAGTTAATCCTTTGTGTGGCTCGTAAGCAATAATAATCAAGGTTATAGTAGAGGGGAATGAAAACAGCGACATGAATGAGGTAGAGGTTGTCTTTTATTTACTGCAAAGACCTGAGTGCTCTCAATAAGGTTCAGGGAAGCCCAACATTATGAGAAAAGCTCAATAACTAAGGCAGGCCAGTGTCACTTGGATTTACTGGGGGCAAAGCCAATCATAAGCAATTTCATCATACGCGTTTGTGAACACCTGCAGTTTTCTAGTGTGTGACAGAGAATGGTGGGTATGAGGTGACAGGCGTACTGCATACCTGCTGTGGCCACTCGAATTTTATCACTGGACTCACCGGCGAATGTGTGAAGCTATCTGACACTGTTTCTGGTTTCAGAGGCTGCAGACCAGTGAGTGGATGCACAGCATGGAAGACAAACCTTATCACCTACTATCGCACACCTGCGAGTGTAATCAGTGGATAATGTGGCTCTTTTACACACTCTTCAATCATGAGAAATAAGGTTAGCCCGAGATATATCTCCCAGCATGCACCTCGGTGTAGTCCACTTACAGCAATAGTTGCAGTTTGAGCTTGAAGGTTGTGGGTTCACAAAATAAATCTAGAGGAAATGTAATGTTTACAACAGAGGCTTATTTCCCCCTTACATTTAATATTAAGGATAACAGCTGGAGTATTTTCACTTCCTGACTTATATGCATTATGATGGAATAGTACATGGATTCAACTAGAAACCGAACTCATGAACAGCAATCCTGGCTACACAAACAAGAGTGTGAGAGACAAAGTGTGCTACACTCAGTTCTGATATAAAAGTTAAAGATCTGTTTATGTTATGAGTGTATATAAGAGCAGGTTTGCTGTATGTTGCACTAAATCAAGTGTGTGTTATGTTATATGCACATGTCCCGTCAATTCGTATGGACGCTAAATCCATTTTTTTTTTTTGCTTTATAATTTTGTTTTTCCATCTGATTCCCACTTTGTTTGCTTCCTCATCTGATGCCAGTAGATTTCTGCCAAAGCAATCTGGCATGGCTACTAATTTATGATTTGTCCTGGAGCAACAGAATATCAAAGTGCCTTTGTCGCCAGGAAGTCTACACTAAAGGGAAACCAGCTCACAGGGAGAAACCAGTCCTGTGATGCTTAAGAAACTAAAGATTCTTGACTGAGAGGTAATTGACATTATTCAGAACGTCTTCTTTTTCCAGGCGTGACTGATAAGACATGACTTTCAATGAAACCTTGTTGACCAGTAGTGCAAAGATAGGAGTTGTTACACAGACATACACAGTCACAAAATAATACACACACATACCAGCCTTTCCCGACTAGAGCGATTCGGCTGTTGGATATCATCTCCCTCTGATGTGGTAAAAAAATTATAATAAAAGTCACCCCCTCCCACTGGCCAGACGGTAAACAAGAATCACAAATGCTGCACACAGCAACAGACAAATGACACGTCTGAGAGACCAAAGAAGCATCTACAAATTATTCATACTCTCTGTTTTAAATCATCATCAGTCATTGTTGAAGTGATTATTAAGCCGCGGTGGAGGGGAGAGCGGCATGGAGTCAGAAAACATAAAGGATTGGAAGAGAGATTTTTATATGAGAAAAGAAAAAAAAGAGACAAAGATGACAGAGTTCAGTGGAAGCATGTGGGCTGATAATGAATATAATCTGCATTTAGATGAAATCAGGCTATGTGGTCATCCCTGATGTGAATTTACTAACTCTAGTGGTGTTTGGAGAGACACTTCAAAGCAGTATCTCAGCAGATCACTTAGACCAGAACACTATCCTGTACAATAATATAAACACTGTCAAATGATTCAGGTTTGAGTAAATGATTAACATATTCCTTTCCTTTTAAATTATGGAATTTTATAGTTTTATCGGTATATAAGCAATGGAGTATTAGAAACAAAATGTTGATTTCAAGAATAATAGTCGTGGTATTATGACAATAAGGAAAAAGATCAAACCAAACCACTCCCACTCTAACCAGAATCTTAATTACCAATGTAAGAAACCATGAGACCCCTTTGAATAGCAAACAGACGGTCACCACCACTACCAGACATTTCCTTGTGAAAAAAAGAGACAAATGTGTGTTTCTTCAGAATAGTCATTTTCTTGCACAATATTTTCAAAGTCCTTCAACTTTTAATAATGTGGTGGTGAAGTGCCGAAAGATTAAATATTTTGTTATTTATAAAACCTGTATTCCAAAGTTTAACAACAAAATGCTCATCATTCCTTTTTTTGACCCAGGAGACCGGCTGATCTTCTGATATTGCCTTCTAACGTGAAGCAGAAATGTATGATGTATGATATTTATTATGTTACAGTTAGCTACTATTTTAGTGAATTTGTTACTTTATGGTAACTTTACCTTAACTTTTTCCTCATAATATTATGACTTCATCGTATTATGACTTTATTTTTCGAAATCTCCGATAACTTTTTCCTTAAAGTGGCCATAACACTTGGTCAGACATATCAATATGGTTTAAAATGATTTTGCCCCTCCTCTGAATAGTCAACCCTGTAAGATTTACTCCCACTACATTTTAACTGACTTACTTTTATCTTTGTCTTAGAAAATTTTTACACAAGTGATATGACTTCTACTTTAGTAAAATTAAAGTAACAGTATTGCAATGCAATTGCGTCTTTTGCTTCCCACCCCTGAGATAGAGACAAAGGAAACGTGTCACCTGAATCCAAAACCCTGAGGGAACCACTGACAATAATAAAATGATTCTCTTCTGAGTTTTGAGCCATTGACATTTTTACACATTGACTTTCAACTCATTTCATTCATAGAGAGATTTAAGAAGGAAAACCTCTTGATTTATTTTCTTCCTTTGCTCATTTTTATAAATATTTAAAGATACAGTATTTATATATTTAATGTATAAAGACCACCATGAATATGTTTAGATGTACCTTGAGAAAAATGCAGAAAAGTCTATCTCAGAAACTTCATGTATGTTTTCTACAGCCCTTTACCTCAAACTAAAATGTATCATCCTCATAGTGAGTAATGACTGACAGAGCTGAGTGACAGCTGCTGGTACGTTTGGATGTGGAAACTTGTCTCTGGCTCGGTGAAAAGGGGCAGAACAACTTCTTCAGTCTGAGAAAGTTGATATTCAGGAAGTTAACAGACAGTTATTTTCAGGTTTGATACACACCCTCAGTAGCTGAATGGCAACTTGATACATGTTTATGTGAAGATGCTGTAGCCTGTGTGTGAGTCAGAGGCAGAGCGGTGGATTGTAAAACAAGTATCATGAAATAGACGGCTGTGTTTACAGCAGGTTGCACTCTTAAAAGTTCACGAGTATGTGAATTTGAAATCAATAAATTCAGCAGGTAACTGATGTAATTTAACCTTTTTTTAAATCTTTGTTACAAAGGAATTACAAACAATTCAAACAGTGCAGCAGTAATTCTGCTTCTTGTATATATATAACCATTTTTATTTTGTTATTATTTATTGTGAATGGCTGCCTACTTGGCTATTTAACAATTTAATAATTTGACCACTTATGATTAATAAAGTCTAAGTCAAATGACAATTTGAGTTTTTGTTTCATGCGCTTTCAAACTTTATTATAATTTATTTGTGATACACTTAAGTTTGCTGAAATGATTATGTCAGAAAATAGCCTGATAAAGCACATTCACAGAATTAGTTCAATGCCGGTTGGATATCATGACTGCTGTCTTCATTCAGCAGCTGTTTTTTCTACCTTGGTTTTTGAAAAGCGCACACTCACAGACCACTTGTTGCAGTCCGGATACAGTGAACAAGTCAGCTTGTTCTATTGTCTTATTTTCTTGCATTTCTATTACTCAGCATTTTTTGGTATTTTGATTTAACAATCGTGGGCCATATTTACCAGATGCTCCACCGTCCCCACTGATATTTTTTCCTTACCGTCTCTCCGCCTAACTCTGTAAAAACATCCTCTTTCTCCATCAGAGACTCCTGCTGTCTCACTGTCCCCAACAGTAATCTGTTTTCCTTATGTACAGACACAATCTGTCTCTCCCTCTTGTTTTCCCACTTTCTCACACTGTCAGTCTGCGCTTCCTCTCTCCTCTAACGGTGTAGTTGTCAATCAGAGAGAAGAGTGGGCCAGACACACAGCTGTCCTCAGAGGGTCACACAGAGAGGTCAATGCCAGTAGGCCCTGTTGACAGCTTTGCGCTTGTTATCCAGAGCCGATACTGGGGACAAATTATATCCCTGCAGAGGGGGAAGTTGCTCCCGGGCTCCAGGTGTGACTGTGTAGAAAGTGTGGGCGGTCATGAAAATCTACAACCCCTGTACCGCCAGATTGTTGATGGACAATCCAAGAAAACCATCAATCTTCCCCAAATTTCCACAGATATTGTACAAATACAACATGTGGAGTGTGATTTTTTTTTAAAACCCAACATTAAAAATAGGAAGGAGTGGTACTCAGTGGAATTCACACCTCTGTCAAAACCAGCAGTTCCCTTATCAAATCACATTTAAATTCACTTGATCTGGATTTTGGGGATCTGCACACAACATAGACACACTGATGGATCTGCAACAAAATGCAATGGGATTATTCTTGGGCCAGGCCCCAGCCCTCCACAAAAATCTATGGAAATCGGCTCAGTAGTTTTTGCGTTATCTTGTGTGATGGAAATCTGGAAATACAAGAGGCTGGAAACACCAAAGTTATCTACGTGTATTTTAATAGGGGCTTTCTGCAGAAAGGATCAACACAGAGAGTCACAGGGATCTCAGAGTGAAGATAGAGATCAGTCAAATGCAAGGATCTTATATAGGAGAACAAGGCTATCTCTCAGAACAAGTTCAGACTTGAGAGAGGAATCTAAACACAGACAACTGAGTTACACATGTTTCCTTTGGAGATAAGAGGGCATACATTCACTTCTTTGGAGAGTAAATAAGTGGCTAAAGGGTCTGTCAGTTTTCAGGTCATACACAGTTCAGACCATAAAACAGCTCAGGTCATGAATTATGTGGACAGTTTATATAGATACAGGACATAAAAGTCTTCAGACAGGTATGCAAAAGGTAGTCTTCAACTTTAAAATAGGATTCAACCACACTCGTTAACTAACAAAAAACAAACAAAGAAACAAACACAGATGAAAACATCAACCTACTTGGTGGAGATAATAAGGTCGAACAAGAGTACACTCCGGTAGTCATTCTACTGATACCATTGAAGAGAGTTGATTTTAAAACCAATTTATTATTTATTAACTATCATTATTATTAATCACTCATAGGAATCATTTTGAGCGTGCATCTGTAACAGTTTTAGTGATGTAATCTAATAAAATGTATAGGAGTTAGATGGCAGCATAATATTTCACAAAAAAACAAATTTAGACTTGGAACAGTCTTCTGCAATCAATGGTTTAATAAACACTTCACAGTTTTTATTTCTGTTTGGAGTAAATCTAAATCTTAAAACAACACAATACTGAATCCTCAGTCACTCAAATAAGCACTATCACCATGTTCTGTGTCAATCAGTCTCTTATCTCATGTAACACTAGATAATATTATGAGAGACGCTGGTTCAGGCACTACACAGTCAGAGCTGCTCAGTGGGACCAGGATTAGAATCGATTGAATTGAACCTTGCTAACAAGATGCTTTTGTGTGATTCAAGAAGCTCTCAGTGATCCATCGGTGCTGCTGCCATTCAGATAAGATGTTATATTGTGAATATCTGCCTTTACCTTAGATTTACCTTCCCCTCCCCCTGACAGCACTCAGCATTGGTGTAGCTGCCCTGAAGTGTCTGAGGAAAACAGTTCTCTTCCCTGGAGGAGGATGTTTCACCATCCACTAGGTATGGAACGACTCCAGGAAAGAACACAGGACAGAGGGCGCAATGGGTGCGCTATTAAGGAATAGCCCCTAAACTGCATCTGACAATAGCCAAGATTGCACTTGAACCCAATTCATCGAGGTAAAATGGCCATTTGAGGAGGTGTGGAGGGGAATTGGCATCCCTGGATTGAGACAGAGGAATACAGAGTACAAGTTGTCTTTTTTTATTTCCATATGTCACTGCTGCTAACTGTTCCACAAAATCATTGTGGAGGGAAGATGCTCATGCATAACAATGAAAAGTACATAAATGCATTCACACAAATAAGCAGAGGTCTGAAGACTTGTGAACACATACACCCACCAACCTACTTTAAAAGCAGGGTACACTTAATCTCATGTTTACTCCCTGAGATGCGGAGGCCCGCTGGCAGTTGAACAAAACTCAGACTAACTCAGCATTTCCCTAATAAACATTGCTACCAGCTTTCCACGCCCACGTCGAGCTTTTAGCACTAACTTAATTGGGAGAAGTTACAGTAAATACATATCATGAATACCAGATACTGAATGCCAGATGTGACCCTGAGAGCTGAATCTGACCATACCTGCTTACAGGTTGCAAAGTGCAACATGTTTTTTACCAAAGTTGAGACCTGATCCCACACTCTGATTCTTAGGTTTAGTTCAATTTGGGATCAATCTGAAACAGATCAACAGTGATGGAGGAAGAACTCAAAAGTTTAACTGAAGTAAAAGTGCAGATAGACAAAAAATATACTCAAGTAGAAGAAAACATAACACATTATTTAGCATATACTTTTAGTTAAAGTAACTAATTGCTTAACCTTTAATTAAACATTTCTGTTATAACTGTAAAACTATTACCCTGGCTTTGCTAGACCAATCAAATACCAACTCAATTAGATTTCCAAGCAATGCTATTATACCTGTCTCAATTCTTAATTTTATACAATAATATTGTCTTTTGCACACTCTGTCTACATATTCTTACACTCATAGTATATTATATTATCTATTGTATAGTCAAATACTTATATTTATACCTTGACTATATATCATATCATATTATATCATAGTCTTTGTATTTTTTGGTATATATATAAGTCTATATACACATATTTACACATGTGTACATGTTATTATTATTATATTTACTGTTATTATTATATATACTGTTGCTGCCATTATTACTATATACTGCTATTATATTGGTATAATTATTACTTTCATATATAAATACATATTATGTTATATTATATACTATGTATACTGTACTATTTTTATATATTGTCTAACAATAACTTTACCATCATATCATCAGTACTATTACCATCATCTTGCCACTGCACCTTATCTACCTATTTATCTTGTGTTTCTGATTTTATTCTTTCTACCTCAATATTTTTTATTTTATTCTATTGTATTTTGTTTTATTGTATTCAAATCTATCTATCTATCTATCTATCTATCTATCTATCTATCTATCTATCTATCTATCTATCTATCTATCTATCTATCTATCTATCTATCTATCTATCTATCTATCTATCTATCTATCTATCTATCTATCTAACGGTTGCTGACTAACCTATCTTAAATATGCAGGCTTATTTGTGGGTCCTGGAGTCTCTGAGGTAGAATGTTGTTATGTTTGTTTTATTTCCTCAAAGGCTGCTTAGATATTTCAGTCTGGATCAAAGTGATGGACCAACCAAATGACAGACATTAAAGTCCCATCACTCTTATAAGTTTAGCAGGCTTGTGAGCGTATATGCATAACTATCTCTGCTCCTTCATTTGTAAATGCTCATGCAAGTATTTGCGAGCACGTAAATTGCTGCCATGACACGAGCTCTGCTCCCTTCTCTTTCCTGAGTGAGAGCATTTCCTTTCATTGCACAGCCTCTGAGGCATAACAAAGACCACTGGAGCTGCTGGTATTGGCAATCACACAAATCTGACTTCACCTCAATATTTAATGAGCTGGGCAAATTAGCCATACAAAGCAATCTATTGAGCTTTTCCTCACCACTTTGCTGATACACACGCAGAGAAATGCACCTCACAGAGAGCTTATTACAGCTGAGCCAACACTTCTAACATTCCCCGACGAGTGAGAAGTATTTTGTACACACTTGAATTAAGAGAGCTTTGTGCAAATCCATGCGCATTGAAATGCACAAATAGGCTGCACACTTAGCATTGCGGCATATGTTGCAACATCCTATTGTCGCATGTCAATCTGCATCAACAAACGACCACTCAAAAACACTGAGTTCACAACACTCCCATTTTCGCTTGGGAGAAACAGAGATATTTAAAAGGATAATGATAACGGCTTCTTTCCCTCAATCAAATCATACAAAGCCTGATCAGTGATCCATGTGCGAGCTCTGTGTGTTTTTTGACTGCTAATTAAAATGTGGCCATAGCCTTGACACGCCTCTGAGTCGGAGTGTAAATTAATTAGCTTGTTAAAAACCTAGTTAAGGAAACATTTAATGGTGCTATACACAGCGGGAGGAAATGGGATTGTGTTGTTTCAGGGTTTATTAGACAAGTTGATGCAATCGCATCTCTGAATTGCAAGAGCTTTGTTAGATCTCTTAGGATTCAAGCCTAAACTAATCAGTCTTTGTAAAAATATATTAACAATAATAAAATGAATGCTCCTAATTTCATGACTGAGTTGCTCATAGCTTAAAATTACGATGAATTACTACAATTTATAAAAAATTTGAAACTGAACACAGTGGAATTTGTTTTTATATCTGCCAGTTTGTACCATAAACGTTCAATTTGTCTTCATACAGTTACTCCATGTGCACCTGCAAAAAATGTGAATGACTCTGTCTCAGACATGGAGGTTTGGCAAAGAAAGTCCTCTGTTTAAAAACTCTATCCCTATCTAAACAACCACTCCATTTCAGTCCGCAGTGTAATCCCTGCACTCACTCAACTACAGCTAATTCACGATGCTCGGGGGAGGTCTTCTCTCATCCTCCACCGCCCGCCTGCTCTCTCTCTCTCTCTCTCTCTCTCGTGCGCATGCGGAGCAAGTGAGTGGAGCCTGAGTGTGTGGGTGAGTGAGTGGTGCGTGAGAGCGGCCGCTGTGCCAATCTTTCACTACTTTTTCTCGTCTTTTTTGCTTAATTTTTTTTTCAAGTTCGTTTGTATGGCTATTTGTGGGGGGTTCTAAGGTTTAGTTTGGGTGGGTTGTTTTTGAGTAGTTCGGTTTTTGTTTTATTTCTTTGCCGAGGCGTCCCCCCCGGCCGGGGAGCATGGTGGCCTCAGGCACGGGAATGTTTGTCTCTTTAATGCGGTGGCACGCCATTAAAATAGCAGCAAAAGCCTGCGTTGAAGATTGTAGTTTGGCTGTTGGTGATTTGGTCGGGCACGACAAAATTCTTTCTGCAGCCCGTATGAAAAAGGCAGTTGTTTTGTTTCTGGAGACGGTAGAGCTGGCAAATGACCTGATTGAAAGGGGAGTAGTAATTGGTGGTATTTTCACCCCGTGCTCTCATTATCAGCACCCTTAAAAAAGTATTATCAAACATTCCGCCCTTTATTAAGATGAAATCTTAATTGAAGCTCTATCCCGTCACGCCAAACTGGTATCATCCATAAGAAATATAGCGATTTTCAGCAGCAATCCACTCCTTAAACATGTTGTGTCGTTCAGACGTTTTGTATATATGATAACGAAAGATAACAAAGATTTAGATTTTTACTCTGAATGTGCCGGTGGAGGGTTTTCATTATTCGGTTTATGTGTCCTCCGGTCTGATGAAGTGTTTTGGCTGCGGCCGGGCTGGCCACTTAGTGCGGGCTTTCCCGGACAGAATAGATAATACTCCTGCTGTGTTGGAAACTAATAGCGAGCAAGGCCCCAGTGATGACGTTCCCAATAATGGGGAGAGTGTAGAAGCTAGTAGCGCTACGACAGAGGGAGAGGGGGAGATTTCCTCGGCCGAGGTAAGCCCCCCGCATAGTGCACCTGATGAGCCGGCAGGGAAGGTGCGTCCCAAGCTGAGCCCATAAACGCAGATTTATCCCCAACTAGACGGATGAGATGGATGCAGAGGATGAAAGTTCTCAAGGGGAAGCGGAGGATGAACTTAAAGTTTTTAAAGATCCAAGCTTGCCCCCCAAAAATCCTAAGCGAACACAAAGTGATGAGTCTGCTAAATCAAAAAAATTGAAGCCTGCACGAGGCATAAATAAAACTACGGTAGAAAGCAACTTAGAGTCTGACTGTAGTGTGGATTGTAGCTTGCGCAAGGGTGGCTATACTACCCAAGATTACACCGTAGAAGACATTAAACATTTTCTGAGTAAAACAAAGAATGTCAGAAATGTTCGTATTGATGATTTTTTCCCTGATCTTGATCAATTCATGTCTAAAACAAAGCAGTTCATTTCGGACGGGCTTTTTTCTAACCCTGAAGTTTACCGTTTAACCAAGTTCCTTACGAAGTTAAATACCCTTCTCGGTAAAAACAGTAAATCAAAGAAGGCAGCACCTAAACAAGCAGCAAAATGATTGTAATTATACAGGTTATTTTTATTTATTTTTTGTTTCTGATCATGGGTGATTTTCGTGTAGCCTCCCTAAATATCCATGGGGCCAGGGAGCCCTTGAAAAGAGCACAGCTTCACCTGTTGTCACGCATTAAGCGTCTTGACGTTCTTCTATTGCAAGGGACACATAGTGATGCAAGGAACGCAGCTGATTGGGCACTAGAGTGGGAGGGTCTTACTCTTTTGAGCCACAATTCCAGCGTTAGTGGGGGAGTTGCATGTCTGTTTGCTAAAAGTTTTATTCCCATTTCTTATGAAGTGATGGAAGTTATAGAGGGAAGATTACTAAAGGTTAGAGCCTGTTTTGAAAATTATGTTTTTGTTTGTGTGTATGACCCAACCACTGCAGCAGAAAGAGTGGCTTTTTTAGAAACATTGTCCGCTGTTATTTCTGGATGCAATAGTGATGAATATCTGTTTATTGGGGGGGATTTTAATTGCACAGAGCAAGACATGGACAGAAATCATGTTGAGCCACATGTGCTTTCACGCAGAAGACTTAGGCAGTGTATGCAGACACATGACCTATGCGACGTATGGAGAAATTTTCACAAGGGGTAAAAACAATATACTTGGACTCATGTCCGTAGTAATACGATTTCCTTAGCAAGGCTTGACAGGTTTTACTGTTTTAAATATCATCTTAATATGTTTAAGAATTGTGATATTACTCCTGTAAGCTTTTCAGATCATAGTTTGGTTGTGTGCAGTGTTTTCTTGAACTCAGTGAAGCCAAATAGTGCTTATTGGCATTTTAACACCACTTTAACCCATGATAAGGATTTTAGGGATGTTGTCAAAGCCTTTTGGGATGAGTTTTGTGAGTGCAAGGCATCTTTTATTTCTTTACAACAGTGGTGGGACTGTGGCAAAATGCAAATCCAACAATTGTGTAAACAGTATACACGAAACATCACAAGTGACAGAACCCGGTCAATTGAAATTGTAGAAGCAGAGTTAGTAGAATTTCCAAATTTGGCTTACTCTACTGGGGATAATGATGACGTTGACCATCTGGCAACCAAGTGCATTAAGCTGTTAGGTCTTAATGCACAAGGGGCGTTGGTCCGCTCACGCTTTCAATGTATAGATCAGATGGATGTACCTTCAAAAATTCTCTTCGAAGTAGAGTTACACGGTTTTATGAAGATCTATACAGGAGCGAACTAAGCGGTGAACAGGCTGACAGTGTGTTCATGGAGGGATTGCCTCCGGTTTCAGCAGAACCCTTGGGGCTTGATTCAGCTCTGACGTTGGAGGAACTGGAGAGGGCCTTTCAAGGTATGGAGTGTGGCAATGCCCCTGGCCTGGATGGAATCCCTATAGACTTTTATAAATCGTTTTGGTCTGTGGTGGGGGAGGATTTGCTTGCAGTGCTCAACGACAGTCTTGCTGGAGGACTCCTGCCAGTGAGCTGTCGTAGGGCAGTCCTCACACTTCTACCTAAGAAGGGTGACCTCACTGATATAAAGTGCTGGAGACCTGTCTCGCTCCTGTGTAGTGACTATAAATTATTATCCAAAGCACTGACCAACAGACTATGTAGGGTGATAGACCAGGTACTCCATCCGGACCAAACATACTGTATTCCCAGTAGATCCATTTTTGATGATGTTGCTCTAGTACGTGATGTTACAGACATGGCAAAAATGTTGGGGCTTTAGGTGGGGTTGGTCTCATTAGACCAAGAGGAAGCTTTTGATAGGGTGGAGCATAGCTATCTGTGGGACACTTTATGTGCCTTTGGATTCAGTGAAGGCTTCATTCAGAAGGTCAGGGTTCTGTACAGTGATGTGGAGAGTATTCTCAAAGTCAATGGTGGTTTAAGTGCTCCCTTTAAGGTTGGCAGAGGTGTGAGGCAAGGATGCCCTCTGTCCGGTATGTTATACTCTTTAGCAATAGAGCCTCTTTTGCAGAGATTAAGGATAATTCTAAGGGGGGTGTCTGTGCCTGGTACCTCTTCGTGTGTCAGCCTATGCTGATGATATATTTCTAATGATTAGTGGGGGAAGGGATATAGAGATGGTGGTGGACATCCTTAAGGAGTTTGGGTTACTCTCATCAGCCAGGGTTAACTGGTCAAAAAGTGAGGCTCTACTACTGGGTCAATGTGTGGAGGGGGTGCCAAGGCTCCCAGATAACTTAAGATGGAGGAAAGATGGGTTCAAGTATTTGGGCGTCTTTCTGGGGAATGATGAAGTCATGGGGAGAAATTGGGAGGGGGCGGTTGAAAGTGTTAAGGGGAGGCTTGAAAAGTGTAAGCGGTTTTTGTCAAAAATGTCTTACAGGGGGCGTGTGCTCATCATTAACAATCTGGTAGCTTCGTCCTTCTGGCATAGATTAGCCTGTGTAGACCCTCCACCTGACATGCTACAGAAGATTCAGTCTGTTTTGGGGATTTTTTTTGGGGATGGGCTGCATTGGGTACCTTAGTCTGTTTTGTTTTTGCCAAAAGATGAGGGGGGGCAGGGCCTCATACACTTACAGAGTTGGACTGCAGCTTTTAGACTGCAGTTTGTAAAAAGGCTCTTGACTGGGCCTACAGATGTTGCATGGAGGGGTTTGAGCTGAGCAATACTGCAAATGGGGGTGAATTTGGGGTTAGACAAATCCTTGTTTTTGATGAAACCAGATGTGAGGTTGTTTTCAAAGTTGCCACCGTTTTATCGCAGTTGTTTTAAAGTCTGGGCCTTGTTTAATGTCAGACGCTTTGGCCCTGCAATTTCCTTACATTGGCTCTTGCAAGAGGCTGTGGTTGGAGGTGCTCGTCTGGATGTCTCCTCGACCAACTTCCCGGCGCTACAGAAGATGCTGTGTGGTGCCAAGATCGTCACTTTGAAAGATGTAGTGGATCTGACGGGGCCATACTTTGGGAATAGGAGGGGGTTTGCTGATTCCCTGGGGCTGAGGTCGCTTCGGGTGGTATCGCAGCTCCTGGAAAAATGGCGTGCTGCTTGTACCACAGATGAGACTGAACTGCTTGTGGAATTTTGTGCAGGGGTGTGTCGTCCGGACAAGCAGGACTTTTTCCCAGGGCTGGTAGTCTGGCCCAATCTGGACGGGTGTACAGGTCCACTTCTATCTAGGAACCCAAACACTATGCTGCTAAATATGGTTACAGGGAGACAGTTGTATCATGCATGTGTCAAAGCTTTTAATAAGAAAAGTTTGGAGAGCAGGGTTGACACACTGTGGAGCACTGCTCTCAAACTGAATAGTGGGGTGAGGCCGGAATGGAGAGCACTTTATAAACCACCATTGGCTAAGAGAGTGTGTGATTTACAGTGGAGAATTCTACATTGAGCAGTTGCTGTCAATGCTTTTGTTTCAGTGATAAACAGAAATGTAAGTCAGGAATGTCCTTTCTGTTACCAAAGGGAAACCGTTTTTTCATGCTTTTACACTTTGTTTAAGGTTAGAACCTAGTTTTGCATGCAAGACGTGTTTGGTGCATTTAGTGAAGATTTCTCCACTGAGACGTTTGTCCTTGGTTTTAAGTGTGTTAAGAAAAGACAAAATGTATGTAAAATTTTGAACTTTGTCCTAGGTCAAGCCAAGATGGCTATTTACATTACTAGGAGAAATAAGGTCGAGCAACAACCAGGGACTAATGTCATTGCTCTGTTTCCTGCCCTGGTAAAAGCCAGAGTTGTGGTTGAGTTCAGGTTTTATGAGCTAATGCAAAATCTCGAAACATTTAAGGATGTATGGTGTGTCAAGGAAGCGATCTGCACTGTAACAGAAAATGCTTACCTTTTATGGCATGGTTGGATCCTCATTCTCCGTTCCCTCATTGACAGTAGGAGCGGTGAACTGTGAGTATCGGAGCTGGGCCGTCAACCCTTTCACTTCTGAGACAAACAGGATATAAACAATGGCTCAAAGTAGAATTAGAGGAGGATAATTATTAAAAGAAGGAATTTAAACATATCATATGAAATGTGACGTGGTTGGCCGTCGCTGAAGCCCATACGCCCCCCCTCCCCAAGGAGCAACATATAGAAGAGTTTTCTGAAAACTTTTATTAGGTTTAGCAATGCATCCTGTTTTGAGTTGAAATAACTGCTTTGTTAATTTGTCATCAAGGGGATGAAGGTTGGGAAATGAATATGACTGCCGCAGGACTGAATTGTCACATTTCTTTTTATGGGGTGTTTGCTAATTGGTGCTGTTTTCTTTTCATGTCACAAGCTTCACTGAACAGAACAGACAGAAAAAAGATAAAGGAAAACGAGAACAAAGTCAGATCATTACTTACACTGATAACTGCTGATTACAATCAAGAAACTCCTGAGACATGTTGATTTGGAATGGAAACGAATCTAATTATTTCAGCCTTTGGGAAATTCCTGTCATATTTGTTTCTAGTGAGGGAAGAAATGTGCTGTGTGAAACAAAAGCTTTATGGGGTTGGTTGATCCCTCATCCTCTTCTTTTGAATGGACTGCTCTTTATCTTTTAACTCCAGGGCTTCTTCTGCCACAGCAGAGTACCTGCCTTAATAAATGACATCTACATGCTTTATAAAGGATTTGTAAAACTGTATGTGATGGTTTAAAACTTTGGTTGCCTCCTCATCACTATTTTTCCATCTAATCTTTATCTGGCTCCCCTACCTTTCCCTGGCACCATGTCTCCCTCTGTGCCACGCCAGTTCTTGGCGGTAGCCCTGCTCACTGACTTGCCCATCTGTTTCCATTCATTAGGACCGGATTCGCTCCTCTGCTCTTCTGACACCTTTTCACATTGGGCTGCGCAATGTAATTAAACAGACTTTTTGGAGGGAATGATTTCTGAGCTGCGGCTCGCTCCGTCCTCTTCCATCTACTTTATCTCTGCCTCGTTTGTTCTCACAGGGTGAAAACAGCAACGTGCTGCTTGAGGTACAATGAACTGAATATCATGTCCCCATCTCTTGCACGTGGCACAACTTTTGAGCCAAAAAACATGATGCCTAAAACTGTGACTCTATGTATTTTAATTGCATATATATACAGTATATGGAGCTTTATTACATAAGTTCACTGGGTCATATATAATGGAGACCTTTCTATCCTATTGAGTTATTGTGACTAAATCAAATGGTTAGAGAGTAATTTGATTAAATAATTTTAAACTTACACATGAAACTTGTGTTTAATGTTTTTAATCAAGTTATTTGATTTCACACTAATTCAATATGATAGAAGACATTTCCTATAAATATGACCCTTTAAGTGGAACGTATGTAATAAGGCTGCATGAACATGTATTATAGAATTAAAATAGACAAAAGTCAGTGTATTTTTTTAATTTTTTTTTTGTATTTCCTTGAGTGCATTGGCAGTTTTGATGTTTATTTGAAAGTAGTTGGTCAGAAGCCGAAAACTTCCTCAGCAGAGTAAAAAGTTGCCATCTGGGAACCGAACAGCAACAATGTTTCAGAGCAGTGGAAAAACACATGTTTAGTGTTTCTATTACCTTATATATGGTGACAGATAGAACTTATTGCACTGAATACCTGATTAGCCCAATTGTTCTATACTGGACTGCAATATTCATACACTCACAGGTGACTGAAGAAAGGAGGGCTTCATTTTCTGCTTAAAAAAACTGTTTATACTTATCTCGTAGCTGCTTTTAATGTTGTTTTCAGTGTAAAGTACATTGTGACTTATAAACAAATAAATTAGTGTTGTGGGTAATTGCAGCAGCAATTACTTTATGGAAACACCTGTTTACTAAAGTACCTAATCCTCTGTCCACCTACACGCTGTGTTTTCACTTATTTTACTGATTTGATTATTTTGTCTGTGTGGGTGTGTGTTGTTATGGAGACAGGTTGATGTTTCACAACTCAAAACAATAAAATGACAAATAGTCAAACTAAAGACGGTTGCTACAGCCTCAGGGTCCTGTTATCCTGCAGGCTGGTTCACTGTCATCTGTGTTTTTTTTTCTATTATAACTAAACTATCTTGTTTTTCTGTTGACATGATTACAGATGACATGATTTAGATTGTATTCTGTGGACAAGACACCTATGTCAAATGATAAATGTAGATTTTGCAAAGTAAATAGCAAAAGCTTAAACAAATTAATGAAATAAACACAAATGAGTAAATTTGTGATTTAGTAAAAACCAAAAATGCAATACATTACAAATGTTATTCTATCACATTGAGGCACTTTCAATCCAAACAACCCACACAGACACACGGGTTGCTGAAAGCATTCGGGGGCTCGGATCAAGACCTGCTGCAAGGCCCTAACTACCCCCCCATAAAAAAATACATGAACCTGAATTAATAAAGAAATAAAACCACTGTTGTATATCAGGTACCAATAATGAAAACAATAAAAAATAAAACAACATTTTCAATAGACCCGTTATGTGTCAGTTGACTTCTTAAATAATTCACTCAAATTAGATGAACAACAAAACCAATACTGGGCTGTAATGTTTAACCTTGAAGCCCCCGTTGTCCAAATAGACCCTGTTACTGCATCGACAGTAGATCTAGAACTGTACATCCTGTCAGCAAAGTGAGAGGTAACAGGTGGTTGCTATTGCTTAGTTACATCTTATTAGTGTGACGTATTTCGCCCATGCAAAATGCAGATGGTTTATGCTCTAAAAATCATGTCTGAATCAGGTCAAGGGCCTTGACCTGGTGCAAAATAAAGTATAATTGAAATAAAGGTAAAGACAGACAGATAATAGTCAATCGCTGAACATTTATACAGAATAGCATATTTCATAATTAAAAGACAGGCAATAATAAGTTGCTTTGATTTTAAGAAACAGTTTTTCTCTGAAATGTTGCATCGCTGCCACACAGAGCCAGTCAGGATGATTTAGGAGGGACAGCAGATGGATGAGGATAAATCAGAGCAACTGATGAGACAGAGAGAGACCACCAGCAGCTGCAGCATCAGGTGAGTCCAGAGATCCCACTGTTTAAAATGTCCTTTTTACGATGAACTTCATTTTCTGTGTCCACTGATCTGAAGTGGTGTGTGGTGGGAGCATTATGAATACAAAATATAAGAGGCCTGCCCTCTGCTACAATAGCTTGTCTGATATATATATTTTTTTTTAATAGATGGTGAGATATACAACTCTTGTTCGTCGGTCATGGGCCCTACAGTGTGGACGGTTTCATTATAAACTACCTATGGCTGCCTGTCCACAAACAGCCGTGCAGAAAGAAAAGCAGAGAAAAGGGAAACAGATTGAGCGGATTTGAACAGAGACAGAGTGACCTCGCCAGAGCTGCACAGAGAGGCAAACACAGAGAGAAGCATATTTCTAATCAGACTCCGGGCATTGAGCGACAGCCAAGCGGACAATATGACAGACTGGTGAGAGAGACTCCTGGGGTAGAAGGGCAGCTTGTGACCACGGGACGACTCTCTGACTTGATTTCTTCATCAGCAGGCGTCAGGGTCCCATGGCACATGAAGCCAGCATGCACACATATTGACACATACGCATGCATAGGCACATAAACACAAACACACACACACACACACAAATTAATCCCATCCAAGTGAGGGTCCGGGACCTTGTGTCTAGGTTACACACACAGCCAACCCCTGAACTGTCCATATGATCATTTGGATATAGACTCGACCACTCTAATATTAACTACCTGCCCTTCTTGTCTGTGTGTGTGTTTATTATAAATATTCCTTTTATGTTATTGGGCATTATGCCTAATTGTATTTAATCTGCATATAAATGTTCCAGTTAAATGTTCCCGTTAAATTATGATCCTATGCCCTTTCTGGTGTGAAGTTCATATATATATATATATATATATATATATATATTCTATCTGATAATTCAGAGAGCATACATACATGAGGAAACTAGTTTGCTATGCCAGCATGATGCTAATCATGGGGGAGACGGTTATTTCCACCGCTGAAGTGACTATTCTTGCCTCCTGTGGGCTACAGGGATGTGTGTGTGTGTGTGTTTGTGTGTGCACTTATACTGTATATATGCATATAGTTACCCCAAGGACTGGCCCGACACTTGGTTATCTTCTCTCTCTCGTTTGGTTTGCCTCTCACATACAGCATAGGGAGTGATGAGTGGCACTGGGAGGACCTCAAGTAAACGATACAGACCATGCATTATGGATCCTCACGTAGGTAAACAGGACCCGCTGACCTATTGGCCCGTTGGAGAGGGCAACAGAAAAAAAAGAAAAAAAAAAAATTCCCACAGCAAAAGAAGAATTTTTTTTATTACACCAGGATGTGTTATGTGCTGCAGGAAGAGAGAGCGAGAATACAAATGTATCTTTTCCTAGATAGCAATGTATCTGAAACTCCTTCCGCTATCACATACTGAAAAATAGTTTTTTCCCACAGAGCTATGTGTAGTAAAAGTCTCACATGGTAGTATCAGTGGAAGAATGACAGTAAATGACAACAATGAAATGATAATTTTGTTAAAATGAGCCGCACCAATCGTATGTATTACATATTCTTTTCTAAGCCAACTCTATTATAAATGTCAAAACACAATAGTAGTGAACTTTGGTATTCTGTGATGTTCAGAAGAGATGGAGGAGATTTGTGCATAGCAAAGAACAATTGTTGTCAAAGGTGAATTGGACTATGAGCATAGGAATTACATTTTGATTGGATTAGTTTTGAAGTTCAGTTTGAAAGTGTCATCGATTTTTAGCAGTGACATTACAGATGGTGAGTGTCAGGTAGTCAGAGGTTATGTTTTGTTGTGGCTTTTTCTCTTTGGCATGCATACAGCTCCTGTCATTACATTGACAGTCTACTTCCAGTGTTGGGAACCTGGTGACATCACCTAAGCTCTTAGATTTGTATGTTGCTCAGTAAAAAAAAGTAAAAATTCAAGCAATAACTAATATTACAGCAGCCAATACTGCCCTTTGATTGATGGACCCATGTTGAGCTGCACAGTGTGTCAGCTGTAAAGACTCAAAGTAAAATCGGTAACAGCAGTAAAGCAGCAGAGGTTTAAAAAACTACTGCATCGACACTTAATATTATTTACAAAAAGAGCCTCCTTAGTGAATGAGGCAATTTGGGAGCCCGGAGAGGCTGCTGCTCCAATGGAAAGAACAATTGTCTGGGATGCCAAAATAAACTATTCATAAAAACAAGCTGCTTTCAGACATGCACTGAACTTTTTCCGAGTGGCTGAGAGTAAGAACACAACCTCCTTGGAAAATGTCCCTAAAAATCAGATTCAAGACTTGTAAGAATAGAGCTGACATTCACAGCAAGTGAGGGTGGGTGTATTGATGACATGTCTAAGGGACAGAAAACAAAACCAAAAAAGACTGATAGAATACAAATATTTGTCATTCATGTCATAGACGTGGAATTATTTCTATTCTAAATCCCTTAGGCATGAAAGTAAAAACCTGTAAATTTCGCTTCCATCAGCCGTCTCGACTTTATGATGATTTGGTAAATGTTTAGGCACCGTGACATTTCCATTGTTGTCTTTGTATCTTGAAACATAAGGTGCTACTCACCTGAGGCTTTAAAATGGCGCCTGGACAAATTCCACATGGACTACTAACCCACTTCCTTAAGATATAGTCGATTCTGAGGCAAGTTTAAAAAAGCCGGCCCCAGAACTATGGGTTTAAAAAAAAGAAAAGAAAGTGGCTACAGTATTTGTCATTGTCATATATGAGGAAGACAAAGATCCTGGGGATTCATCATTGCTAGGACACACTCCAGTGGATAGATTTGCTGTACCTAACAAAAAAATAAATAATTAAAAACAGCCTGATTTCATGAGTTGAGGGCTTCAGTCAGATATACCACGCATGGTTGTAGTGTAGAATAAAACCACCTCTCAAACTGTAAAACAGCATATTGTCTGCATTTCACAGAATTAACATCGGATTATACGGTTACATAGATGCAGGCCTACGTTGTATGTGCACTTATCTGCATGGAGACACCATCAGTGCTCTGCATGCTAGGTGGAGATACACTTAACAATACATAAATAGCTTGTCCATTAGGCTTATTCATGCCCCTTTACCGATTCAAATTCTGTTACCATCACTGCCCACTTCCATGAGTCCTTTGTTGATGAGTAATGCCTCCACTAGAGGCCAGTGCACAGTCGAAGGTTTCTGACAACAAAAATGTTGAGTTTGTGATAATGTACCTCTTAACAATGGAACAACAGCTACTGTTCCTCCCTATTTAGATCCCTGTTGTTTACCAAATAACAATGTCCCTTTTCAAGAAGTACCACTATTGTTTTACTTTCTTCCCTGTGTCCTATTAAGGTCTCAATTGAACTATTAGCCATACTGCTCTGTTTCATTCGTATACGGAAGTTTTCAGACCTTGAAAAAAATGTGGTAAAACTATAGGCAGAGTACAGAAAGCTCTGTCTCTTTAGGTTTATCGAAGGTTGAGCATAGAAAAGCCCTATAAACTATCACAGTGCCAACTACAGCCTTACAGAGCTGCTATACATGGACATTGTATAGCCTTCTTGCCTAAAATACAAAAACACATCATCAGCTTATCAAGTTCTCTCTGGTTTAAATGCAAGCAAAGAAATTAACACATTGACTGGCACACTACTTGCTGACTGTGTGGAATTTTTAGTTTAATTATTTATATATAGTAAAAGAGACATTACAATATATCATATATCATAACATTCATAGATAGCTACTTAGATTAACTCTGATTTGACTCACAGGAATGGAGACACTATAATCTGAACGAGCACTTTTGTCTTGCAAAGTAACCTGCCCGTTTTTTCATCCCTCCTTCCTTCGTCTTTGCTTTACATTCCACAATGACCTTTATGAATAATGAGGAGCTCCAAAGGTAACCGTGACAACGGGTCTACCTTGGAGGCGTCAAGTAGGCACTGAGATAAAGTAATTCAACACATGACAAGGAAGTGCTGCGTGTTTGCTTCATCCCCGGAACAGACAAACGGAAGCCTGCTGATTAACGCTGACAGTCTGAAGAGGACACTGCGCCAGCACATTAAAAATAAACTTGCTTTTAGAGAAGGTTATACAGCCATGAAAGGGAGGTAAGATGGTAGGAATGAAGGATGAGCGGGGGGTGACAGCAGGGTTAAAAGACAACTTGGCTTGGTTTCACACACTTTATTTGCAGTGCTTGTCCTATTTAAAGGTCTCAGGAAGAAAAATCACAAATTTCAGGGGGGGGGGGGGGGGGGGGCTAATTAGCTCCTTTTTTTCAGCATAGGAGGATATTTTAGTATGTACAAAGTGCATAATTAATAAGCCAAGAAACTTAAATGGCTTCTGGGGTGTTCAGCATTAATTGCCTCGGCAAATTAACATATCCGCTCCATGAATTTCTTCCTGTGTGACTTCAACACTCCTTTGCACTTGATGAAGCAAATGGGAAATGAGGCTTACTCGGAGGCTGACCAGAGAGGTCATGAACCCTGAACATTTTCTAACATGGGTGGTGTATTGATATAAATATACGTTTTGCTTGTCCTTCAGAGTGTTGTCGCAAGTCAAGATTTATTTCCTGTTTAGGTGTGTTAGATGTCTCTAAGTAAAGCATGTTTTGATATAAACCTATGGACTGACATGGGGGATAGAAACCCTAAGCACAGAGTGATGTGATGTGGTAAATGAAGCTGCTGTGGCATTAAACTGTGTTAACTGAACATATGAATTACAATAAGAGAAGAAATGAATGTAAATGACTGGTGCTAATGCAGGCAGTTGTCTAAGATCATGCGAGGCCAACCTTTTATGTTACGAAGCACTGGAATGATTCATCCCACCCCCACATACTGTGGTCTTATAATAAAGCACTTTGTCCTGGTATACACGTTTTGAAATTTCAGTGAAACAGTGAACAGTGAAACTATTGGTTGTATGAGCATGATTCTACATGAGCAATTGTTTGTGGAATCTAATCGACTCAACCTATTTTTGTCCTATCAGTACCAAAGGATTTGTATTGCCTACCTACCTGATGTAATGCTTTGTTCAATAAAAAAACCATGACGTGTGTTATATAAAAACTATTATCCTTTGCTCTATGATTAGAAAAAAATATTCACTGTTTTAATGTATTTGTGCCAAATGTATAGGGCCAATGTGTCAGCTCAGTCGGTGCAACCCCCCCAGTGTCAGATGACCAGGTTGCAAATCATTGATCTGAACAAATCAATACTCAGCACATCCATCTCCCGTCAGCTCTCAGTGGGTCGTCATCTGTGTGTGTCCACATCCTGTCCAATGCCATCGCAGGAGCCCACCAGCACGCACCAGGTGGCGGCCATCTGGGTCCTGCCGCTTAACACTCAGCATGGCTCCCTGTGTAGGAGAGTGTTGTATGTATGCATGTGTCTGAGAGAGTGACCATTAAATATCACATTAGTGGTTGTGTATCCTCAGTGACGGTGCAATGTGTAAGTGTTGTTGAACTGAGTCAGTGTGTGCGTATTAGAACATGAGGTTGTGTGTGTGCAGATCGGTGAACATCTCAAGGCGGTGGCGGAGGTGTTGCTCAGCACTGAAGAAGGTGGGGTGATAATAAAGTGGTAACAAGTTGCTTGTTGTTTTGGCATGCCGCTATCATGATGGTTGGCTGCAAGTTATTTTGGTGGTAGGACTCAGCTTTTGTGCATGTTTTGCACAAAGTGCACAACCATGGATGTGTTGGTGCGTTGGTGTGAGTCTCTGACACTTCTATCACTTCTATCTCCTCCTCTCACTCTTCAGATTCCCACGGATCACTGCATGTGTGGGCTTCAGCCATGACACTCAGTAACAATCATTGCACATAAACTATATTACAGCTGAAATGGGGAGAAACCGATCTCCAAGTTGGTCAGAGACTGATCATTTAATAGTTTTGGGGTTTTATCATCTGGAGGTTGAAAAGGTTCTGTAATGTGAAATTACCACTTAAAAGCCCATCTTATCTTAAGTATCATTCAATGGAAACATCACATGGTGCATAAATGGTCTGTGCATAAAGTAAAATTCATGAGCAGTTGTTTATGTTGCATATTGTAAAATGTCCCTTTAAGGGGTATTACCTAATTTCCTTTAATGTGGGTGTGATCTAATTGTCTGATAACAAATGTACTAACACTAACTTTTGTCTGTGCTGCTGTCGCATTGAATGAAGATGCACAATGCAATCCAGCACGTCTAAGAATCAACATGTTTCTTTATCCAACTTGGACATTGACAATTTTACAGGAAAACCGAGAGACGCAGTGACAGCTCTCCTTCAAAGTAAAAGCTTTGAATTGTGAGGCGCAACATTTTCAATTTACAATGTAAACAACTGCAACTGAATTATACTTCAAGCACAGACCTTAACGTGTCAAAAGAATAGACTGCAGATTAGGTCAGTTACATATAATAATCAATGTAGGATTTTTCAGTCACATAGTCAGACCTCTCCGGCTGTGCTTTTTCTACACACAGACTTCCTACCCTGCTCAGATTGATAAATGCAACTCTGAGTCGTAACTAATCTCCACAGTCCCCTACAATTTTCAAAAAGTGGTCCAGCCAATGATGAACAAGTAGATACAGTTTCTGAATTGATGTAGTATCGGTGCAGACGTATGCATAGTTGTACTTAAGATAATGTTTGCCCTGAAAAATACCTTTGTTGCCTTTAAATGTACATACTACACAACTGGCTTTATCCCACTTTATGACTTGGATTATCCACTTTGACTATAAAGTCATAGTAAAATGCAGTGTACTGTTATGGAGCAGTGTTTTCAAAGTAGTTTTTAGACATTGTATAAAGCAGCAGTAAAGTACCTTTTTTAATTTCACTACATTTTGCTGTTACGCTACATCTGCACATAATGTACACTATTTGTGTGTGTGTGTGTGTGTGTGGGTGGGTGAGAGAGAAAGTTGATAAAGTATGAATGTATGTTTATGTACAGGGCCATATATTGTGTTGTCAGTAAGAATCCAGCTCCTGGCCACAGTTTGATTTACGTGTGTGTAGTAGTCAACCCAAGAGCCAGTGCACACACCAGCGCTGTATGATTTTCTCCTCTGCAGCATCTATCACTGCCACAACCAGCAAGCATGACGCACGACACACACACACACCGACACACCCACACCCCCTGCTTCTGTTTGGGTCAATACATACATGTGCATATCTATCCATGTGAGTTAAGGCGACTGCAATTGCAGATGCGTTCGAAATAATATTTATGTAAATACAGCATGCAGGTAGTTTCCTAAATCCCCAAACAGTGCTACCTGCTGCTATCAGATTCACAGTTACACAGGCCGTACTGTGGAGCAGAAAAGTAAACACACTGTGAAAGTCCCTTGGTAAAACTAGCAGTGGCCATACATCACAAGAAAATGACCTGAAGAAAAAAAAAAAGACGGATTCAGGTTCATGGGCAAGGGAAGTTTCAACACCAACTGAAAAGGAGCTGAAGGTATGGATTAACTTTGATTAAAGATATTGTATACTCTTGCACGTTTGTCTCATGTAATCCAGTTATATACTGACAATGCTTACTGCAAAAATAATAATAAAAATAATAATAATGAAGGTCATGTTGTCGAATGAAACGACCAAACGGGAGCATGTCGATGGTGAAAAGAAGGGGGCCGAGCACTAAGCCTTGTGGTACAACTTGCTTGACTGGGGATGGAGTGGAGCTAGAACCTTTGATGGTAACTGACTATTTCCTGTTTGAGAGGTATGAATGGCACCAGGTGAGCGGTGGCATTAAGATGCAATATGAATTTTTTTCAATTAGTCAAACACCCCTCAATGCACCAATATTAAATATTGCACCTGTTTAAGATCAGCATGTATGCATTGTCATTGAGGGCATGTTAGCGTAATGTTACCACAGAGGGACAACAGTATCTAAGGACTGCCCCTTGTTTTACCCACTTTGTCTTAAATATTAAATATTTAACTTAATATTAAATATTAAAAATGCACTAATTTCTTTCCAAAAAACTGAATACTTGGTTATTTGGTCTTTCATTCAACACATCCCTGTAAAATTACCTTCTTCATGGCTGAGCAGGGCTGCCTGTAACTCCGACTTGATTGAGTCACAGAGGATTTTTCAAAATATGATACTAAGTCTCCTCAAAGCAGGTTGATAATTCCTATGTATATATTTAAAATAGTGTGTGTGTATTGGGGGTCTGCATGTGAGCTCATGCACGCTCATCAGTCAATGGATACTTTGCGTCATTTCTCCAAGCTTCACAAGCCGTTCTACCCTATGAGGCTGAGATGACAGGGTCGTATGTCATCTCTCCTCGCTTCTCTCTCCAGACGTCAAACTTGGACAGGAAGTCAGAGGATTTAAGCCCTGTGCTTCCTGCCATAGTATGACTCAGTTATCGTTGAAGCACAGCTGTTTCTGCTAAGAAGTGTTGTCATCCCCCTTGTTGCCAGGATCATTCTGATTTAGGTATCTGTCACGTAAGATGTTACATTTTATTTTATTTTTTAAATAACGGCAGCAGACTTGAGGGAAACCTGCAGAAAGTGTTGTTGTATGAAATTCAGACCTTTAAAGTACACAATATTTTTAATGTGTAAATAGATAATATTCTGACAATGCACACCCTGTCTCTTAAATGCTTAATAGAATTATTAATTCCTACATGATTATTCTGTTATTATAAAATTCAGTAAATAATAAATGTTCTGTATTACTCCTTTTCCAGTCCTCATGACCACTCAAAGCACTTTACAGTACAGTTTACAATCACCCATTCTCACACACATTCATAGAGTGCATGTGCAGTACTTTCTATATGAGAAGGGGGGATTTGGCGTTCAGTGTCTTGCCCAAGGACACTTTGGCATGTGGATTCCCTCCATCTGCTTCTGTGTCCTTCTCAATAATGACACACTGAAACTCTATAGGCTGAAAAGAGATCAACAACAGAAATTGCCCATGAACTTAACTTGGGAGGGTCAAGTTAATGCTGAAGTGTTTTTTTTAAAGAAAACATGACATTGCTCTGATGCTGCACTTGGTTACTCAAGATACAGTCCATGAGTTGTCTGTCCTTGGTGCATGAAAAGCCGCTGATCACGCTACACCTCATGGAAAAGTGAGAGAACTATACAAGGAGTTTGGCTCAGAGAGGTGTTTAAAAGCTCTAAAGCATCAGGGAATAAAGGACGACATCATTAAGATAAAGTTGGTAACATTATCTGAACCTTTTGCAGGTTCAATTTTGGGAACCTGTTTGATAAACTTGAGTAGATCATCATGTCAGGGATGAAACTGGCTACTACAATAATTTCTAAAGCAGAGTAGAGCAGAAAATGTGAGAGAACTTGATTCCCATTAGAAATGCTTATTTTGCTTACTTCCTTTTCCCTGCTTGTGTTGATTTTAATGGGAACTGAGTGTAGATATGGCCCATAGACACAGAGGGCATACATTGCTTCAACTCGAGAATTTAAAACTGATAATTATATTGATCACTTAACACTTGCCCTGCTTGGCCTTCCGCACTGGATCCTAAGCACATACAGAGTTTTGCTTTTAAACAGTGTTCCTAAATGAATCTGGTCCATGTTTGACCTCACTGCAATATCGAGCTAAACAAGCAAACATTATGTTCTAAATTTTTAAATGCAAAAATAACATTTCTGTAGAATCAAATATTGGTCATTATCATAAGAAATTTAAAAGAAGCCAATGTTTTTAGATAGAACAATAGAACAATGTCACCTGACTTCCTGTGTGAGTTACTTTTTTAACTTGTAGATCACTAACCAGTATGCTATTTTACCATCTTAAATTATCAACACTAGAAAGTGTGAACGCTTTTTTCTTTTTGTGAAATCACTCATCTGTTTGACTAAGTTATTAAGGATTTGTTAATATTTTGTTTATCTTTTGGAGAACGAAGGTTTCTCAACAGTTCAAATGAGGAGTTAATTGCAGCTTTTCTAAGAGTTAGAGGAGGATGTGATGGAGACTCGAGACTGGGAACAGTGTCGGTTCAAGCCTAATGAGCACCCTCTGCGAACCAGCCTCATGTTGATGATTTCATATTTACACCATTAGGAGTAAACCGTGGCTTTGTTTTGTAGCATTTTGTAGTGTGACAGAGTTTACCGCTTGCCATAGCATGCTGTGCGCTAGATACCCCCGCTCCGTCTACCTTAAGCTTTCACTGGACGGTACTGAAGTCAACCTACCCGTCCTACTTCTCTTCCCATTAACCAAAAATAACAGCAACCGCTCAAACAAGGATAATTGACCCACAAAACATTATATCATTGACATGAAATGCCAGTAAGTGAAAACAGATCACATGAAAGTGACCATTTGCCAGGCTACCATCCCATGCTGACTCCTGTAATATGCCACCCTGGGTGGTTGCCCATGTAGCTCATGTCTAATCCACCAGTGAGTGGGACTCTGAGCCAGGATTTACTGTCGAGCAGAGAAGGCAGATGGCTGGACCACAGATTAACAGTGAGCTGGGCGAGGCTGGTACCTGCAAAGACAAACCCAAGACTCAACAGACCAAACTTGGTCTGCCAGGCAGTTCACTGTCCGGAAAAAGTCAGTTAGTCCATGTTACCAAAGAAAATGTCTGGAAAATTCAGTGAGTGAGTGTGTGTGTTTCTGACGTTTCTAACATGCAAGATGCAAGATGCAAAACTGAAAACCAAAGAATACATATATCGTAGGATGTCAAAGAGGTGCCTTACAACTAGAAGATGCAGATGAAGGAAAGACAGGATTGGAGAGTTTTTCTGAGAGCAAAACATGTCTGAATTGAAACAAAATGTCTTATAGTTTGGTAAATATTAACTAAATAAATACTAAGGTATTGAGCTTATACCTTTGAATGAATTTGTGGTTAAAATGCTCTTGTCACCTCCGCCTTCAGCTTAGATCAAAATGTTACCTCAGATGTTGCCAGCAGCCCTCTTAAGGCACACTTTGTTTCTTTGCTTAAAGTGAATGGGTTATCATCATCGGAAGGTTCATCTCGGCAGGTCATTTAATACTAGCATAAGGTTAATTAATTAATCAAGTTTAATGAAGGACCTTGACGTCCCCCATGAAGAAATTATATATTTTATAAAGGCCTTAATGAACGTGGCTTCACTGTTTGCCAGGAGTTTATTGATTGGAAAACCTCATTCTTTTTAGAGGTCTTATTATCCACTTTGGTATAAAGAATGTCTCTCTTAGATCAAAAACATGGGACTCAATCAAATAATTATAGAGGTGGATGTTGAAAATTTCAAATTAAATTGTCAAATATAATAACTGCATCTAAATTGACTGCTTAGAGGGGAAATTCAGTTACTTTAATTGGATTGGATTTGGCTGCAACACTTTTTATCCCATAAACTCAAAAAAGTGCTTTATGGTCAGGTACACTTCACCCACTTCCTCCACCGGCAAAGTGGTGAGTAGATGAGTGAATTTTAATTTTTCTGTGAACTATCCCTTTAATTCAATTCATTAATTATATGGTCCATATATTTATATATCTCAATAACATAAACTGTAAATACTCTACATCAAATTTATACAGTTGCAAATATCTCATTTTGTTAGGTGCTCAGACTTAATTAATTGAGCAGCTTAATTTACTCCTTAGAGCTGGAGATGCTGCAGTACACAAACACCAATTGTACTGAAATCCAACACAGCACTGGGTCTTTGTCTCTCTCTCCATTTACGTGTCACCATCGTATTAATATACATACAGGTATAAACTCCAGAATCATTTTGGACACACAAACTCAAAATCCAGAAGAAATCTGCACCTAAACTCCATGACCGTGTCACATAGAGATTATAGTATTGTGGCATTATGTCTTCTTGTGGTAAGGGAAGGGTTAAGTCATTATTACACTGCTATCAGGTTGCCTATCAACAGGGGAGGAGTGCAGATGATTCATTACACATTGGGTCTCAAAGCATCACAAAGGCCCCTTTGTTTATTCCAGTTCTTGCTGGTTTCACTTCAGCATCTATCTGCAGCCCCATAAATTCAACTGTAGCAGATGTTTTATCCATTTTGCTTTAAAAAGGGGGACAATTTATTATTAATCTAATGTAAATATTAAACAATAAACGATTGTTGAAAATCGTCAGTCTGAGCGATATACTGTACATAAAGATAGATGAGATGTCTCCACTTTATTAAATTTAAGCCTGAATATACAGGAGGCTAATGCTGCCATCTCGCGAATTTGGAACCAGAGACTGCGTAGGAGCGATCGGGGGATGCAGCTGCGGTAGCAAGGCTCCGCTGATACATACACTCAGCCAATTGTGAGTCAGTCTCAGCTGTCAATAATAACATGTCCCCCCTCTTTTTAAAGCATCAAATAACTTCATAAAAATGTATAAAGCAGAGGTCCACCATGTCAGATCCTGAAAATAAACTGTGATTCTTTACTGTTGTGCTGATCCGGGGCCATCTTACTGAACACATCAGGAAGATGCAGGTAATGGGGTTTGATCCCAAAGCACTGAGTGAACGAAGGTCATTTATCATCTTCTGTCATCACTCATGTCAGCTTTTATAACTATCAAGGGGAACATGCTGATGACACAGTCAGTTGGAGAACCCGGGATAAAGATGTTTGCCTGATCAACAGATACATTGTTTTTACTATAATTTAAGAATGTCAGCCAAAAGCTTGTATTACTTTTGATCATATAATCCCAAAAGCCTACTAACACATGGAATAGAGTGACTACATATGGCTGTTATTAACATGTAAGAAGCAATTATTTATTCCCACAGAGATTAAACTACCATCAAAAGATGCAGTGGTTATTCTGAAAGGTTTTCAGGTGCTGAGTGGACTACTTTTCAACAAATGCAGATTAAACAGTATGACTTGAACCTTAATTTTTACATTGGAGCGAAATAGCCATGTGAACTGTCCAGATATTTGCACAGGGCCGGTTACTTGGTGAGTTCTCACTTATTTGGCATAAGCGGACTTCCAGCAGATCTGGTAAATAGCTAATCAAGGTCTGATGGTGAGGAGACACACATCAGCCTTGTTGAATCCCCTGGCAGACACACTCACTTGTTTCATAAACACAAGAGAGCATCCCGGTGTGAAATGAAAATGTGTCCCTGCTGGTAAATGTTTGGTTTCCATCCCATATTAGCATGCAAAGCGTAATTAGAAATGGAACCAAACTACCTGCACGCAGCCTGTCAAATTAAGTGCGCTGATGAAGCTGCATTACAGCATTGATTTTTAATTAACAACTCCCAGGTGGGACGTGAGCTGAAAGGTGAGCCTGATTGAATATGGTTTCTGATTTCCACTTCATTCATGTTACACAGGTTACCTTGTCTGTTTATATTTGCTACCATTACTACGTGTATTAGTATACATCCTGGTTATGGTAATATAACATATTACCGTAAAGCACTAAGGTATTGTTTTCATCAATTTTACAGCTCATCCTCGAAAAGGACATTCCTTCAATAATTTACTAAATATATCATGATGACAGATTATTATAGGTCCTTGTTCTCCTTTGGTTCTTCAGACACATTACCTTAATGACTGTGGAAGTATTGTGATAAAAAGAGGACTATTCTAATGAGAAAAACCTACAGTGGTAAGGAGGAGTCACTCTAAGTCACTGTATTCCCCTTTCTGCATTATTCATGTGCTTATAGCTGTGGTGCCAGCGTAGCGCTGCTGTAGCATTGGAAAACTGCAATTAACCTACTGTCATTTCAAAAGAATGGGCTCACTTATTTTTTGTGAAGGCTCACACGTTGTTTCTTTTCCAAATCTCAGGCTGTGTTAACGGTATTGTTTTTATTTTGTACCCTTCAGTCAGTACTCTGGCAGCTTGTGTTCTCAAAGTTGTTAGACGGCCATGAATTGTAAGCGCATGGCTCAGAACGAGGTGAGCTGTAACTCACACAAATGCTTTGGATAATGGTTGAATATGTATTAATCAGTCCCTGTTGATAGGTTCATTTGTTTAAGACAAAGAAAAAGGGGTTTGTTATATTGCTTTTTAATTGTTAATACTTGTTTTCTCTTATATTTAAAGGTTCTATTAGGAGTTCATGGCATGGATATAGTAATGAATAAAGATAATGGAAAGAAGCTGACAAATTCAGAGTCAGTCCCTACCAAATTTTTGATAATGTATAGAGCAGTTACATTTTTATTTAGCAAAGTTGAATAATTTATTATTCAATCCATCGTTCAATCATATTTTATTTGTGTAACCCATTATTCCCGTATCACAATTTGTCTCGTAGGGCTCTAACAAGGTGAACATCCTCAGCGCTTAACCCTCAACAAGAGCAAGGGAAAACTACTGAAACTCAATTAACAGGGAAAAACACAATGTAGATACCTCAGGGAAAGTAAAATGTGAAGGATCCCTCACGAGTGCAATGGATGCCGTGTGTAACTGATTGGATCAACAAAATAACTGTATTTACCTCATTGAAGAAGAATCAGTTTGTGACGAAATGGAAAAGCATGGCAATGTTTAGTGTTCGTACAAAAGAAAAGGTCTGATAGAGATGAAGGGAGCAGCAATGACAAATTAATTAAGGGGTTATTGAGTAGACATATTGTATATCAAGCAGTCTTGTTGTTATCATAGTCCGCGATCAGCTGCCACCACGATCAGCTGCCGCTCTTCTTGAACTCTTGAACACACACACATCTCTTACACACTGGCAGCAGGAGGACAGGTTAGATTACTAGGACGCTGATTGATTGAACAGCCTTATTTATTTACGGCATTGTTTTCCAGTGTCAGATAAATCATGCTCGTCTAAGCTTGTGAGTCACGGTGAAGGAGATGCAGGCAGCACAAAAAGATCCTTCTCACGTGTCTTTACTCCAATCCACCTAGCTGTGGAGACAAGCACACACAAACACATGTGCACCTATAAAGCATGTGCGCGCATGCATGAAGTTGGGAAATCATTTGGTGCTAGGAGAGACAGATTGGTAGAGAGACGGTGAGAAAACAGAGTGAGAGAAAGCAGGAGCTGCCTGTTTAAACGCTAACAAATCCCTGACACTCAGACAGTCTGTTATGGATGGATTATGAAAGTGCTGATTTGAGATCACAGAGGTTTAACCGTGCAAAGTCACGGATTTATTGAGGATTAGTTGATACATATTTGCCAAATATTCTTTCGAAAGTGGCCAGTGTACTTTTGTTAAGGGCCAAATTAGAGAAATAGTTAAAAAGTCATAAAGATGAACATCAAGTACATTTCATATTTCAATGTTTTTTTATCATAGTGCTTTTATTTTCAAGCATTTTAGCGGAAATGCACAATCATATATAATAATTCACTTCATGACACGCTAACTGATTTGAGTAGAGTACTAAATCACAGGGTTACTTACAGTGGAGTGAATGTTCATGTTGGCATACTAACATGTGCAACCTGACTATACTGAATGCTCATTGAAATGGACAGAGCCTTCTGTCCAAACCTCATTTGTGCACGTCTTCTGAAAGCCCATGGATACAGACGAAACAGATGTAGCCATAAGCTAAAGCAGGATGATCATTGGACAAGAGTAAGAAATTTCGATTCATTTCTGTAATTTTCTTTTTACTTTTGCCGTCCACAGGTGCAGTTGATATTATTGACAAGGATTCAAAATCCATATATTGCAATGTATTTAATGGCCTCACAGACAACAGCTCTTTATTAGAGTATAAATATAGATAGAGTGGTTGTCCTCTAAACCAGGAGGTTGGCGATTTGAGACCAGTCTTTCCATCTGCATGCCGAAGTGTCCTTGGGCAAGATACTGAATACTGAAAAAGTCCCCCTTATATATGCACTGTGTTGGCAATGACCTGTACTGTAAAGCGCTTTGAGTGGTCTTCAAGACTAGAAAACCGCTATATAAATACAAACCATTTAAACCATATATTAACAGTGCTTGCATTCTAGCCATTGCCAACTAGCCTAACACAAAGTCAATCGAAGGCTGGATCAAAATGTTATATTAGTTTTGTTGTAAATTCCCAAAGTTCCTAATAAATAGAAAATGGTCAAACATTTTCCTCCTGACCAAAAATTGATATCCATGCAGCTAGAATATATAAATTAAGAATCTGTCAAACTTAGTCAAAAAGTAGGCATGTGATTAATTAAATATATTCAAGTAGCACTGATTCACCATGATACATCTCATATATTATCTGTGTCCTTCCTGATAGTAACTAAAATGACTCATCACACAGTAAAAATCATCTCGGTTGCTGCAGTGCAAATCACCCTGTCAAAACAAGCCTTTGATAGTGTTGTCTCCCCTTTGTATGCTCTCTGAAAGATGTCCTGCCGGAGTTTGTGTTACAGAAGCCATGAGGCAGAGTGGTGATTTTGTGATTTTTAATTAAGGCCGTTGGTTATGTCTTTGGCTTTATTATAACACTGTGGTACTGCTCCGTTTGCGATGGAAGAAAAGAAGCAGCTCCCTCACATCGCTTCTCATTAGAGACACTCCCGGGGCCTCATCAAAGATCTCCCTCCCTCCCTTCTTCCATAATGTGCCGTTTTCCCAGTGCACTGCTCCCTACAGCAACGAGACATGCTTAACAAACACACCAGCAAAACACTCCTCCTGATGCTAACTTTTCACCATTTTGCTCCACCACAGACAGAAAATCACAGGAACTCTCTTCCACTCCAGAACCAACAGATGTGGTTTTCGATGATGAGTGTTTGATCTGTTCAGCATGAAACAAGATCCAGAGGTGTACATGTGGTTCTAGGAAAAGTGGGCTTGGGGGAGAAAGAGACACACACTCCACGGGTGATTGGTGTGTCAGAAGCAGAACATGAGAAAAAAAATCTGGTGTGTCATCACTGACTTAAGTAAGGAGAAATGACACGTGCTAGCAGACGCTGAAAGGGAGGAATGGATTTCTGTCTTAAAGAATTGCTCACTCCTTCCTGTTCTCTGGTTTCACTGACTCATAAAAGGCCTGTGGGGCATCAAGTAAAGCCGGCGTTATCTATTATTTAACACTTCAGCGCCACGGTAGCATCGGAGAGCAGTTAACTCAGTTGGTAAACTGAGTGAAGTCCAGATGAACAGGTTTTTGTTAGTGTGGCCAAGATGTAACAGTGAGCGGCTTACAAATTGTTTTGTGTCTTCAAACATTTCCCTGCATTCTTAAATTAGAAGTTGACTCATTATCGACTCACCACTGCTCCGATGGAGGGTGGGTGAAGTGTTTGAGTTTACAAAACACTTTAGGAGTTTCAGGGGTAAGTTTCCAGCTGAATTTGAATGTCGTTGCTTATGGACACTTCGATGACATCACAGGAGCAGTATGGAGGCATTTTATATTTTTACATATGAAGAAGTGGTCACCATTTATTGTAATTGTATCGGATTTGGCTGCAACACTGTCTACACCTGTTTTGTGGACTCAAACACTTCACTCAACCCTCCATCGGCATTGTGGTGAGTTTAAGTTTGTGTTTTTTCTACCCACAAACACACACACGCTAACACAAACATAAACTCTTTCATTAACCAGCCCCACAAACAGCAGGGAGTAAACCGGCCCAGCCGCAGCTCATGAATCATGAGATGACAGAAAGCCACAAAGCTTGTGTTTTCTTCGAAAAGCCATTTAAGAAAAAGCAGAAGATGTGAGGCAGGTGGAGATGGGAAGGGAATGAGAATGTGGAGTGGAAAAGTTTGGAGCTTTTATCGTTTTGTATATTCGTTTTCCCACGGACAATATTTTAAGAATATGTAAACATTTGACTTGTCAGAGTTACGCTTACACATAACAAAAAAATGTCACAAATTAGTTTTTAAATGAGATGGGGGTCCAGCGTACCTGGCCTGAAACGGTGAACCAAGTACCGGAAGCAGAGCGAGCACTAAATCACCAACAACAAACGTTCTGTGCTCCGTGCGACGATCGAAGAGTGTTTTCATTTTCTTCTGGGACTCCTCCAACCGTTCCCTAGCCATTCTCCAGGCAGAGGAAAGACGGCGGCGGAAACCCAGAACGTACTCAGACAAATTATCAGGCGGTTCTGAATCAGTCCATTGATCATGGAGCACTGACATCACCCCACGCACACGGTGCGCAAAAACAAGATCATTTGGACTAAAGCCAGTACTCTCATGCGTGACCCCCCTAGCTGCTAACATCAGCCATGGCAGGCCCTCCTCCCAATCGCCCCCTAACTCGACACAATATGCACGAAGCAGTGATTTCAGCGTTGAATGAAAGCGTTCCAAAGCACCTTGGCTCTGAGCGTGATAAGCGGTTGACAGATTTTGCTGTATTCCCAATTGCCTGAGAACGTCTTTGAACAATTTGGAAGTAAAGTTACTCAACCGATCAGATTGCACAACTTTCGGTAACCCGAAAGATGTAAGCAATATTTTCGGATCTTCGCCAACGAGTAAACTGCAAAGTTAAAGCTCTCACGAAGTCAACATTCGTTTGCTCGTATATCCTCCGCATATTGCGGAAACGAAAACGGTAAGCCTCTGGCACCAGTTCGTATGCTTTAATCACTGCAGTTTTCACCTTCTCATACACCTGACTGTCTGCCACAGACAGTGCCGCATAGGCGAGCTGAGCGCGGCCGGTCAACACACACTGGAGGAGCAGAGTCCTCTCCACGTCTGACCAACTGCGCGCATCAGCTACCCGCTCGAACAATTGAAAAAAAGTGTCCACATCAGCCTCTCTAAATGGTGGAACCAAACAAATCTTTTTTTCAACGTTCAATCCAGGCGTAGGTGGCTGTCCACCTGGCCTTCTACCATCCCGCAGCAGATCGATTCGTTGCTGCTCTTGATCCAGTTTTATTTTTTCAACCTCCTGCGTGAGACGTATTTTCTCAATCTCCGTAGCTTGCTCCCTATCACAGCGCGTTATCTCAAACTCTTGCGTGAGACGGATTTTTGTTTATTGAGAAAAAAAAGGTAAGAGAATTAGGACTGATTGATGTCGTTTGATAATCGTTCTTAATTATAAATGGAGACTGAAAGTGAGATTGGGATTCGGGAGAAAGGAGAACATAAAAAAAACTAACATTACTTCACATTCACATTCACAGTTAAATTTAGAATTTAACTACTGTTTCCTTGAATTTCCATGAAGGTGAGAATAAGATGTGTAAAATATTGTAGTGCAAACAGCAGAAAGTAATTATAAGTGGTTAGAAGTGTTTGGTATGCTCAAAACTATTGTTAATTCAGTTAGATAAATGGTGAACCCTCTTGCTGATAGAAAGGATCGACTACGAATTACACAGACTTTGATTAGCGCTATGTGGTAATGTGTCATAGAGACTCACAGGATCCTTCTGTCACACAACTGAATATGTTACACCTCAAACCAACCATATTGTTTCACTTGACTTGTAGCTGGACCATGGTTACGATGCTGTTATTGAAGGAATATCAAATCTCTGAAAGTCACCCATCACCAGTGATTAAGTGAGTGTCAGAGGCCACTAGAGAGTTTGCCTCATTGAACTAGTGGGCCTCCTCTATTTGTTTTTTGCAGGTTTTTCCAGCATCAATTCTTGCTAAGAACCGCCATATGTTTAAATTACTTGCCAGTGCAACTTGCCATTGTGTTGTCCTCTAGATGTGTTCTGGAAACTCCGGCAGCCTCTGTGGTCGACGGTCAACTGCCAATCAGACACTGAACCTAGCGGCCCAGTAGAGGCCTTGCACTTCATCTGCAGCTTCTCTCCAACCCTGATGAGATGTATGCGGAGCTTTCTTGGGAGCTGGTGTATGCTCTACAGGATTCCAGTGCAGATGGTGTCAGCTACTGCCTTCAGCACCTGGTCATGGCGCCACCTGTACCTCCCCTCTCCCAAGGCTTTTTGACAGCAGTTCAGGATGTGCTCGAGGGAACTTCTTGCCAAGCCCAGTGGGCATGCCGGGGTATTTGCTAGACCCCAGCCGTGCCTGTTGGATTGACTTGGAAGGACATAATACTGACTGGATCCCAAACTCTAATCCAGCTGGGTCTGACTTCCAATGTTCTGCCGAAGTAATCTTTGATGCACTTATTTGGTCGCAAATTGGTCAAAGTTTACATCTTGAGCATAGAGCCACTATCCTACTACAGCATTTCTCTGCTACCACTGCATGAATCTCTCATGAATCCGCTGCTGTCTCTCTCCCCCTGGCTGTCTCATAGCTACAGGTACTAAAAGGATTCTATGTCTCAGGCTCGGTTCCACGTGTTGTTATTAAAAATACATGTACAGTTTGAAACCTCAATTAACATCGCTAAGACACTCAACTCCTGTTACTCGCTGGCCACCAGAGGACAATAACAGTTCAGTCAAAATAGTTGTTTGTTATTTAGCCACAGAAGTGGAAGGAGCTGCTCAGTTAGTCATTTTTCACACCAAAGAGGGATGAACTGGTTACACTGTCATGATGGGAAAGGGTAGTTTTATTCATTCATTATTCATGACTTTGGTAAGAAACATTATTTACAGTGAAACATGGCTTATGGAGAAACACCAAAGGGCCTAAGAGGTGGTGCTTCATTCTTCATTCAGCAGGATATATGTTCTCTCCTCAGAGTTCACCAAAAAGCTTGAAAATGAGAAAAATTGCCACCACGGGAGATGTTTTCTCCACTGGTTTATTTTGGTTAGCCACTATACAATGCAACAGGTCTTCCCTGCCAAGGGCAATCCCTTGTACAAATCTATCTTATGAAATAACATCTGTGTTTTGAAATACCTTGCTGCCACCCGGCATTACAATTTGATGTATGTTTGAAGGAGCCCGATCATAAGGAAGAGAACTGAAAACAAAAAAATAGGCAGCTGACAGGTTACACCTACAGAATTTAGAGTCAAATTTGAATGAATCAAATTCAATATAAAGCAACCAGGGTTAAATAAATTGCGTCATTGTGCACCAGATTTAAGTACCATTGATGGTTTTGGAGCTTTTGTGAAAACTTTCAACCCACTTGAGTCGACTGAACGAGGTCAGAGTCAGAAGATTTAAGTTGTGAGGAGTTGTAACACCTCCTGGGAAACAATGTTGAAATGACATTGTAAGCCACCCACTCTTTCAGATTTTGCCAAAGAAAGCATCTCCAATCTCCAAAATGAATAAAATTCTAATGCCCAAGACTACATAGAGTTGCCATGGGAATTGTCTCACAAAATGTGGCCTAATTATCTAACATTGGGTAATTTGGCTATAGGGTGAGGCAGCATAGGGGATATTATTTGAAAGAGGAGGAGGGAATTTGCAAGCAAATAAATGGCAGAAAACATGGTCGGCCACTTTATCCATGCCCCGTCTCTCCCTCTCCCTCTTTATATCCCTTTCTTCATTCAGAGCAAATTGCTCTGAGACTTATAAAGCTCCTCCAGCAGAGCTGCCACCTGGGAACTGGTCCAGGTCTACGATCTATGCCTCATGCACTTCTAACTTTAAGTGTGTTGCCATCAGCTCAGCCAATTAAGCCCCTTGTTCCCTGGAAGCCCTGCCTTCCTCCTCTAACACTAGTCATTGGAAAAGAAAATAACATAGAGGGTTTCCCCAGACGACAGAGGTGAGAAGTCTCCTCAGGTGTGTGCCTGTTGTTGGACATATCAAGCTATTGATGTGCGGCTAATCTGGAATTTAAAGAGTAAAAAATAATGCCACCCCACCGAAATCTGCTTGGTTGTCATCTTATCAGGTTGATAAATATCTTGTCTTCAAGGCTTGTCACTGCACAGTCTGTATCAGAAGTCTAATTATGTAGAATCCCAGGACTTGCCTGGAGACAAGAACATTACAGGATACTGCTGTTAACCTCTTGAATACTAAAACCTTTACAGGTAAATTGCAGTCAAGTGTTGAGAGGAAAACGTGAGGCAGCAACCATATTAGGCTCCACATTTTTAATGGTCTCCTCTGAGACTGAATTGGAATTCCATTTGTCCGGAATGGACCATTTGTACTTTAAAAAAGAAGAATGTGTTGTTAGGCCAAATAAAAAGTGTGTATTTCATCGACCTCAATTGTGCCTCTACAAAACTGTTGACTCAGCTGAAGAACAGCGAGCTAGTGATTTTGAAAATTCAACAGTGTGAAGGGTAAACATGGGAGACTCCCACCTTATTTGGTGACCTGTTCATGGTTTTCCTGTCACCTGAGGTTGTAAAACTAAATGCGCCTCCAATGTAAGTCTCACCTAAACTAATGGTCAGTTCTCCATGTGTAAGCTGAATGTCTTTACACAGGAAAAATAAAGGGAGAGAGAGAGAATTGAGTCTATAACCATCAGAACAATTGATATTTGTCTTTGTATGTGTAGGTACAACTACATAAATACTGAATAATCTCAGCTGTATTCTGTCATATTGACCACTGAACATATTTATTGCATTAAGTCTGCTCTGGACTGTTTTACACTTTTGAAAAAGACTTGACGTATAGATTTATACACAAGCTGTTTCAGCTAAGACAAACAGACCTAACGATTGATGTCAATTCTCAGTCTTAGCAACGTTAACCATATCATTGATGATCTGACGGAGGGGAGTAAGCTAAGAGCACAACGGTAACCATATTTCATGCTGCTGATCCCCACTTTTAAACTTTGTGTTGATTAGACAGTGACATTTTACAATCTGGTGTGAATATGCATGGCAGTATATGAGATGAGCATTTTTCCATTTATTTTATATTGATTTAGATTGTCATCACGAAAATGAACACCAGACAATCAAAGAAAGATTAATTGATGGTGTAGCAAAGCTCGGTCATCTGCATATCTCTCTGCATATGCAAGAAAATTAATGTTTAGAGCATGTGATAGTTTTGGTTGTTGACATAAGTGTGTGATGCATTCGTGGCTAATATTGTCTATTGTAAATGTTCAACATTTTTAAGCATTCAATAGGGAACTGTGACCTAAATAATATTCAGTCATTTACATTTACTTTCATAATCTGTGTAGCTTTACTAAGTGTGTGATGCAACTAAACGTTTAAGTATTCAAAGAGTGAGATTAGACACTGATTAGCAGCCAAATGACCAGAGAATATCTGCTAAAGATTTACAGATCTTTTGTTTGTGAGAGGAGAGGAATCCTGCACTGTCTTTTACTTGAGAGGAGAGTGTTTTTGCGAGTACAGGACAGTGTGAGGGATTCCTCTTCTGTCACCCGCATGTGCTTTTTCTCCTACGTACCTGTCCACCATATTGTTGAAGGTGTACATTGGCCTTTTCAATGTTGTTTCCAATCATATGTTTGTAATTTGCATTGCTGAAACTCTCACGCTGAGCCCCAAATGCAACAGGGTGATGTTTATGCAGCATTTTAATGAGTCAGTGGAATCACAGATTTATTATTTATAAATCATGTGTTTATTTAAATGTGCAACTTGTATATGTTAGAATAAACACGAGTTCAACATGTAAAACAAGACTTCAAATGCTGCTCATGTTGGGCAAAAATGTTACTCACATCCTTTAGTGAATGGTCAACAAGGATTCAAATTTTTCGATTTGAATAAAAAGGGTGAAAACAATATGTTAAACACACATTCAAAGCGATCAGCTCTAGTGCTGGTTTAATCTGTAAAAACACATTAGTTGGCAGCAAGAGCTAGTTTCTACATGCATTATCCATTCATGCCCTCCCCTTGCTGTGATGTTCATTTGCGCCCTGTAATTACCTCAGCATATTTGTGTCATGATGTAGAAATAAGCTGCAATTTAGCGGAGAAGGCAATTTAGGCACGCCTGTGTGTTTGAAGGGGGTAATGGTAAAACAAACGATAGCAAGAGGTTAATAGGTAGAGAATTAAAAGTGAGATTAGACACTGATTAGCTGGTATAATGCGGCTGCAACCAGATGAAGGGGAGAGGGAGGTGGAGCAAGGAGGAGCTGGGAAGAGAGAAAGAAAGGAGGGAGCGACTAAATCGAAGTCAGAGACTGGAGATGAGAGGAGACATGTGGAGCTGAGAGGCTAGATGAAAGCAGAGAGGGATGTTACTTGTGCAAAAGGCATTTTTGTACGTTCAAGATTCGATTGTGTCACATTTGTCAAGCTAGCAGAAATGGCTGCTTTGAGTAGCTGGACAAGAACAGATACTGAGGCTGTTGAGGTGAAATGAAAACTGGTACATGTGAGCACTTGTTCTCTGTCTGTGTGAATGTCACATGAGTTGTTGCACTTGCCATTGACTACATACACTCCATCCTGGGCATGTACACACTTTGTCTTGTGCGTGTCGGAACATGTCCAAGTCAAGTGGAGACACTTATTTTTCTCTGCTTGCAAAGTGTAAACAGTAGTCTGCATCCAGATGTACCCCAAGTGTGCACAAATCAACATGCTCTTGTCTTTTTGCACGTAAGCTGCCCCCCCCCCCCCCCCCCCCCATACATCTGAGTATATTGACGGACAGAGCATGGTGTAACTTTGAGTCCTATTCATTTTCTCCTTCAACCTAATAGACACAATTTTCCTCCGCTCATGTCCACCAGCGAGATGCAGCGTGAGATCAGATGAATCCCACTGCGCGCTAGTGGAGCAGAGTCTCTCCCAGGTTGAGTTGGGCTCAGATTTGTCAGCGTGAGCTCTGATGAAGTCTTCATTGTGGCTGAGTAGCTAAGCCTATTAGTGAGGCGCTTAAGGTAATTGCCGAAATAAAGGAAATATAGGAGATAAAGGGACGTTTTTTTCACGTTTAATCTGCCTTTGTCTTGTAAGTGTGGCTTTGAACAAACCTGTGGTGAATATGTGTTTAGGTAATGCAATAAAATGTTGGGGTTTTAAAGTTGGTCTCCATGGCCACGTGGTGCAAAGAAGAGATGAAGAGCAACAAAAGCTTCTTTGTTAGTTTTGGCCCAACACAGTTGCCATTTTCTCATCCAGCATCTACGTATATCTAGCAATTCCAGAAGTCTGCATGTCCGTCTGTACAGGACAACAGCGTGTTCACCACAATTGTAAAGACAACAGATCCTCCAGTTACGGGTTCGATGTACTGATTCCAGTGTCACTGAACTCTGATCATAGAGGTGATTAACACATGCCAAGCACACTGCCTATAACAAACAGACATGTTTAGAATGAGCACTCCAGTAGTTGTTTAAGGCTGCTAATAATAGGTTAGTTCATGACATGCTTACTACGGGCAATTCCACCCTTAAAATGGCAGTCCCCAAAAGTGCAAGTGAACCTGGCTTCTATAAGGAATGGGAGATAATGTTCTGATTGTTTTATGAGATGTTACCAGAAAACTACCAATGATTTATTAAGAGATTTAGTGTCACAAATGGTAACAATTATTCAGTGTGGATTTTAATCAGGGACTGGACAGTGACCAGAGGGAAATGCACCAAATGCACAAGGATCCACTTGTTGTTGTTGTTTTTGGACTCTCAAAAATAAAAGCAATTTGTAGTCATACTGTTGATTGCAACATTATTTACATTTACATACTTGTGTTAAATAAATACGAGAAACAAACTTAAATCAAACCTCTACATTTGTGACATTTCCAGAGTTCTTTTTATTTTTTGTTATCAAGCTCATCTGAAGAGAATAAGCCCCTAAAGCAGGTTTGTTCGTCTGGTTTAATTCATGCAACTCTCTTGTTTGTTTAGCTGTTATTTGTTGATGGGTTTCTCTTTTGTATTACCAGAACAAATTGAATTAGAGCTGAAGGAATACAAATCAGTGTTCACCCTCCAAATGCTATTTGGTGCCCTAATAAAGGACTTGGAGAGAGGAAGGGAAGAATTACCAATGTGTTTCCAAGAGCTGCAGAGAGAAATGCTTGAGGAATGTAAGTCTTTCAACAAATGAACGTTGTTTTACAAACTGGTCCTATAGGCTTAAGTGAAGAATAAGGGACTCTGTTATTCTCTCGTAATATTTATGACAGTAGAGAAGAGAACCCAGTCAAAAATGGTAGATATTTTTGGACAAATATTCCAGTCACCTTTTCAGTCTCACTTTATTCCCCCAGGTATTTAATCACAAAAGCAGACCCAGCAGACACAAACACACATGCTTCTGTGTAAACTGGTAAGACCAATAATCGTATAGTATTTATGATGCCTGTTGTCAGTAAATAATTTTAATAATTTTATCCCAGGCACTGGATTGTCTGTAAGAATATGGCAGGTGTCTTGTTTTACCAACTAGTGTTTATTCGTTGTCAGTTGAGCTGTCTCTATATACACATGGGTCCTGATGCAAGTTTGCTCCACTGTATGTGTTTTTGCGGATATTGCTGGGATGACCAAAAAAAATCCTTGAAAATGAAACACACTCAAACAGTCCTACTTACATCTAACAAGCCACAGAACATAGTCAATAATTCAAATTGCCTGATGAATTTTGTCACCTCTCACCATCTGCATACATCTTCTCGTTTAACAGTGTGAAGCTAAATGTTTCCCCTCTTTCTTCACCAGCCCGCTCCTCTTTCTCCTCTCCTTCCTGTCCCTCTACTTCTCACTCCATCCTGTCTCATTCTTTCTTCATTCCTACCCCCGGTCTTTCTTTCTTCCTATACTCCCTTGCTTTTCTTTCTATTACCTCTTATGCTGTGTCCTTCCACTTTGCATGGTTTTGTGCCCTCCCCCCTTCACCATCCTCCACTCTCCCCCTTTCCTCTTCCTCTCGCTCTCCAATCCTCTCCTTTCCACCGGCTTTACTTCACTTCCTCACGCAGACATTCACACACACACACACCCACCCACCCCCACACACACACACACACATGCACCTTTACCTCAGCTCCCTCCCTCATTCTCCCTCAGGCCAGCTTTGTTTCTCAGCATTAATTGGCCCCAGTCTTCCTCCTGCTTTATGGGGCCATTAATAAATTATTTTATGGCTGAGCGGTTAGAGGAGCTGCAGGTCTGGGGCATGAGAAGACTGCAGTACACAGACTGGAAAGCAGGCATAAAGTCTCAAATCTAAGTACACATACAATGCACATGTGAATACCCTGTGGTTGTCTGCTCTTTAAATGGAAAATGGTAAATAGGCCATCAATACAGTATATAATATATGTAAGCTGTTAATTCAGTGCAACCTTTTACACTTCTTTAATAATTTAAAACTGCATTGGGAAATGGAACCTCTCTGGTGGTAAGAGATATGCGGAGATAAGGTCAGAAACAAGGCAGCTGGAAAGTCGCATATCAAAAAACTGGGACGTGACACCACTCATGTTTTGACACACTGTCTCTCTCTAAAAAATGTTATATTAGTATAGCACATATTCTCAACTGCCACAAAGGGCTGAACAAGGTACGACAGCGTTTGTCTTCAATCCTCGATTGGCTGGGAGGAAAAAACTTGTAAAGAAGAGGACAGCGCCGTAAGTGATGGAACCCTCTCCCAGGACAGACAGAACTACAATACATGTTTGTTAATGAGCATATCAAGAAAATTTGCAATACTAAAAATGATCACGTATAAGACAGTGTCTTACATTAATGCAGAGGTGTAAATATGTTAAAAGTGTACAGGTGATTTTACAAGAGAAAAAAAACATGAGTTCATTGTAGTGTCAATTTCTGTAATTTCTTTATGGTCATATTTTAGTTAGTATTGTTATTAAGTGAATAATTTATAAAAAAAATCAAATCAGGAAACACATTTGTCTGTGTTCATGATGTACAACTAATGTTACGACTTAGCCTGCTACACCCTTCAGCTAACACTGAGAGTCTAGGCCACTAAAATATAATCTGTAGGGGATATTAAAAAAAATAACAAAAAAATACAGACCTTTACAGGCTCCACACACCAGTCATCTAAACAGAAGTCCCAATTGAAAGAAAGAGGGAAAAACATTGTACATTCTCAGAATACCAGCATCTCATTGAGATGAAACAAATATCTTGATGGTGTTGGAGCATTTTCATAGAAACTGATCCTTCCGAAAACGAACAAAATTGATCCATGACTACTAAAAACAACAAGAAAATAATCACAGCAGAGTCGTTCAACCACCTTAACCAGCAGGTTGATTCTTCCGACTTGAAACCCCAGTCTCCTCTGTGAGTCCCTGAGGTGATTGGCAAGCCTTTGATACAAGACAAACATTTTAATCAACCTGGTTCGACTTCTTTCCTGAGAACAGTGAATGAAGCAATAAGTGTAAAGACAGAAGCTTGAGTGGTGTGTGCTGCTGGATCATGAACCAAAACAGGACCCAATGATGGTCAAAGCCAGCGAGCACCAGCAGGATAACTGCAGGGCACATGATGAGATTTTTATTTTCTCTATTTGGATTCCAAACATACTAAACCCTGACGTACACTGTCCGACTGTTACAAACATGTTTTGGGAGCAAAGGAAAACAACAAAGCTAGCCTGTGTGGATACAGAAGAAAAAAGAACTGAAAAACACTGTCATACAAATATAAATGCAGCTCAGCACACATGAGAAGTGGAGTTTTTCCCTCTTTTTCTTTCATTTCAAACAAAAACAGATTCCACATCTCATTTTCAGTCTGGCGCTGGCATGTTGGTCCGGGCTGTGCTGAGAAGAGGTGGCTTTACTTTCCGTGCAGCTCTCACCCCGGGCTGTATCTGCGGCTGTGCTCCTCTGTGGATGAAACCATTTCCAATTCATTAAGCCACGCTTTGTTTGAGAGGTCCTGCAAATTAGAGTGCTGGATGTTTTTTTTCTCCCTCAACCTCTTTTCACCCTCCGTCTCTGAGTATCTGTCTCTACTCTTACACAGGAGAGAGTTTGAGCGAGCATGACTTTGTCTCTGAACCTCTAATATACAGCCTGGGTCCTCTGTGCTCTCCACTGTGCGTGTGTGGGGGTGTTTGCGTGTGTCCTCTCTCTTTGCCAAACTCAGTTCTTTCAATTCATTAGCTCCCTACCAACGTACCCTGCTGGAATAAACAGAAGCAGCGCTGGTCTACTGTGTGACAATACACAGCCGACCTAGTAGCTCATCTCGTTGGACATGTAAGCACTCTATCTTTGCTGTTCTGTGTACGCTCTTAGTCTGCACATTATGAACATGTGTGACACCAATGTCCCCAGAATCACCAAGCATCTTTCTGGCTGTTTTTATTACCACATGAGTCAAATGTATCAACACCACTATGCGATTTGATAACATGAAGAATTTGATAAGGTGTTTAACATGCTCACTGTCTTACTTTAGCGTAGCAGCATTTGATACCTAGAATGGAAGTTGGAGAGCACATACCTCAGCACGACATGTTAATGCTTACAACAGCCCCTTAAAAACGTCTATGGGCTCAGAACGACATGTTCAAGAAATATTCCCCCCATCCTCATTGTGTGACTGCGATATGAATATGCTAACATGGCCCAACCATCAAATGTCAGGTATGAAATTTGAAGGTATTTTAGCCAAAATCTACACCTAAAATAAATGACTACAGAGGTTAACATGAATGTGTTGACCCAATTCCAAGGCATGCCATTATGTAGTGATTGAAATGTTTACATGAAACAATGGGACAAGAGTTGTCGCGATATTTCAGTCTGAGCTAGTGGAGTGTGAGTCGAAATGAAGGATGTAGATGACTAAAACACAAGAAAACGTACTTTGGAGGTTGTCTTGTAACAACAGAGGCTTTCCAAAAATGTAACAATATATTAATGTTAGCCACAAATGTATTCTGACAAATGTCACAGGGAAATCCAAACGAAATAATCTCGTTTTATGGACAGAGAGCTTTCAAAAGATTTATTGCTTTCTTCCACATCTTCTACAGCGTACCTGAGCCTCTGGTCAGAATAATCTTTGCAATATCACCCCCAGCTCTCTTTTTCGCCCCTCCACAATTTCCCTCAATTAATTTGCACAAACCGCCCAATATGGAAATCCAGACAATCTGGTTCAAAGTGCCACAGAGAGATGGCAGGCAATATTGCATGGACATTCAGAACTATGTTTTTGTTGTTTGTTGTTGATGTGTGTCAACAAAACCTCCTACTCCTTTATGTGACTTTGTCAAAGCCTAGCTAAGCGCTGAGTACGAAAAACAGAACGTTTTCATCTTTGCATTTGCAAACTCTGGGGTCTTGTTAGACAGCCAATTCCTCATCAGTGTGGGGCCGTTCGGCATCTTCACCGCAGGGGTCTCCCTCACCCACTGGTATTGCTGGGAGCTGAGTTTCCTTGGTGCGGCTCAAACAGGGCATAGGCGGTAGCAGCTTTAGAAGAAGGGACAGATAGAAGAAAGGTTGCTGGTGGCCTCACAGTATCTCTCTGTGAAATGTAAGTCGGACACAGCCAGTGTCATACTCTGGCAGAGGACATCTCACCTAATAGAGTTCTGAGAAAGGAAGACATGAAAGACAGAGCGAGAGTGTGAGGCCAGGGAAGAGGCAGCACTCTGGCAGAAACCAACAGACCAGAACATTCAAGCAAGTAGAGCTGAGACAGAAAGAGAAGGAGCCCACTGGGAAAATAAGAGACAGAGAGGGAGAGAGAAAATAAAGAATTTAATCATGAAAGGTTTCTCTTCTGCAGTTGTTTTCACAGTTTTATGTTTTGATTGATAATTACTTTAGTTTTTGGTGGATTCTCCCTGTGGTTGACTTTCTGGTAATAGCAACTGCTATCGTTCAGCTGTCAAACTTTCCCAACAACTTTTCAATAACAGGACTGAAAGATAAGCCAGTCGTACTGGTGATTATATTATCTGCCTGTTAGCAGCAGCTCAGATCAAACATACTTAGTGGAGTGCTCTCTATCTGCTCTATGCTGATGTGGACTATACAGTTTATACTGTCTGTGCCTGTGTGTGTGTGTGAGCGAGCAGATTTGTACAAAGAGTGTGCAAACAGAGAGGCAGATAAGCGGGCACTTCATTGAGAGTGGCTATGAGACTAATTGGCCAGTAATGAAACCACCGGCTTAATTACTCACATAGATTTTTAGCTCATCTAAAGCTGGAATCAGAGAAGTGGAAAAATCCGCACAAGGTCAAACACGTACTGTAGCAACTCTGCAGGTAGATCTCCATTTATCAGTTATATACTGTTTCCATCCATCCACCCATCTATCAGGTGTAAACAAGTTGTATCCACAATCAAACCATGATTTGACTTTAAATCTGCAATGTTCAGATTTATTTTTGGGACCACTTAGAGTTAATATGGCGAGGATGATCAGACTATAACGCATGCATCAGATATAAGGGAATATCTAAGAGTGAATCTTCACTATAATTCTAGCTATTCTTTGGTCTCCACTCCTGAGATTCTGTTTTGTTCTCAGACAGCTGCAGACTTCTGTTCTGACAGGCTGGTTAACGGTTGGTTTGTCTGAAAACAGCTTTTAACTGGTGCTGGAGGCGTCGTTAAGGAACTGGAATGAACCACATACTTAACAGTTGGTCCTGAGACCAAAACTATGAGCTGAAGTATGCTACAGTTAGGTGATTATTTTATGTGTGTTGAAGCATACAAGCAACAAATCTCGCATTAAAATAATCTTTAGACTCGTTATTGATAAAAGATACGGTTATTGAAGTGGTAATAAGTATGTAATAAAGACAAAAGTGTTGATATTACCTTAATAAGTTACTTTCAATCTCAATATGAAGTTAAGCTTTTGTGCTGAGCAAATTACATATCTTGATGCAATGTTGGACACACTGTTTTCAGACACTTAGAACATTACAATTTAGTTATACTGCAATGGAATTATTCTAGGATATATTAAATATTGATATGACCCGACCCAGACCTGATGATGTAATTAAAGCGGTTCACATGGTGATTTAGGTAAGAGCCTCCTTTTCAGCACTGTCAGTGAATTTGCAGGTGAAGTCTGCAGTGGAAAATATTCTACTCAACAGCACTTGTTACGACCGACTCAGACTCTGATGGTCATCGTGTTTTCTAAAGTCCATTTCTGTTGGAAGAAACTTCAGCTGATCTCAAATTGTCTGGATATGTGTAACCACGCACTGGGTTTAACACACATTGGAAATGTCTTCAGGACTGACATGTCTTTCTCTGTGCTGAATTAACCTAACTGCAAGAAGTCCCTGCTGTCCGCTGCTTATCCATGTGAGATGATAAGAGTTTGTGGGAAAGAAAACATCACAGTGATCTAAATCACTCTTCATCAATTTATTCTGAAAAATGTTTTATATGGAACCTGATCCATTGGATTACAAAAATAGAATTATTCAGATTAGTTTAAGGTTCATTCTCATTTTCATACGATAATATTCATGCAGGACCATAGTATTAAAATAAAACAGGATTACTCAACAATGACCTTGTATTTTTTGTGTGTTTGAGATTTGTATCTACCATTAACTCTAAATTTAACTGCTTGAGAATGTTATGTTCATTAAGTTAATATGCAAAGCTGCAGTAGTTGATGAAAACATGAATTTGCACCAGTGAAACGTGGTGTGGCCTGTTTTAAAAGTGCAGTGATTTTAACGATGTCCACCGTGCACAGGCTGCAGCTCTCACTAATGCTCATATCCTACTCATTCCAGATTAACCTGGCATAACACTCAACTAGATCTAAAATAGATTTGCATTGTCTTGTAAATCCAAATGTGATTAAACCTGCTTCCTGTATATAGTCTGTTTTTGTCTCTGTTGTTCTCAGGCAGAGTTCCTGCTTGACCTTGCCTGATGCGGAACAGACCAATCGATAGCTGTAATTATTACAGCAACGTGAATCACTTTAATTCCAGCTGGATGCCAAGCCACATCAGTATTCTTGAGGACAGGTCATATCCCTCGGTATTTTCCAATCTAAAATAAATTGTTCTGATTATGTTGGCCTGTCTTGTTCTTTTACCTGCCTCCTGTTCCATGTCATTCAACAGTGGATGACACACAGGATTAACTCTTACATGGACAAACAAGTTATCATTTAGACAGATAGATAGAATCCCATTCAATGACATCATATCCATTGTTATTCATTTCAAAAGCATGGTGGCGCTACTGTAAAAGAAGAGAGTTTAGAAAGTGAAAAGTCAGAGGATCATTAAACTTCAGATTTGACTGATTGTCTGGAGTCTATAAATGTCTGCATATAATTTCATTGCAATCTAATCCCAGAGTTAATGATATATTAAATGATATCTCAAATTTTGACATGATGTTTGAGCAAGATGTAAGGGATCGTAAAAATCTGTAGGTTTTATCACCTGGGGCGCATGACTAGACAATCCAAGAGCAATTATGATAAATGGACTGTAACACTTTTCCACTCAAAGTACAGATTATGTAACCCAGTTTTTTTCTGGAGCTATATAAGGAATGGACTGATCAACAAAACCACAGTGTTGTCCATAAAACATGTACATCTGCTACTCTGAAAGTTAGAAAGCGGATGTCTGCTTCTTCCCTTCTTTGAATCCAACACAAAGTTTTTCTGAACTAACCATCGGGGCTTGAATGAACTTGTGAAATCTTGTTGAGACATATCTGAATGTCTTTCAGACTGAACTCTGGTCTGTTGAACCTGCAGTTCAAGGCCTTTATCTCACAGCTCAGGGCTTGTAATGGTCAGGAAACGGGTGGTTAAACTGAGTGTCTGCTCAGATACTGGCTGCTGTGGACGCCATCCTATGCCTGCATGAAGCACGTCATTGTTTTGTTTTTAATTAGGCTTATTGAGGAACAGTTTTAGATGTTAAATATCCAGACAAGCCACAACATTTTCAACATTTGGACAGTCTGTACAGAACATGTCAGGTCACAATGGGCATTTGATGCTTCCTATCTTCATTTTAATCTCTTTCCTCTTAATTAGGCCTCGGACATGTCGCTCAGTCTCTTTTGTGATTTCATATAGGGCATGGCTTAACAGATTAAAGTGGATTCAACAGAAACACGCTCAACTAGATGGCTGGCCTCTGTGTTTTAGTTTGTGCCACAGACTTGGGATGGACGTGTCGAGCATTCAGGAACATGAGAAGACGAGTGAAGGAAAAGGGAAGTTGCAGTCCCAGTTTTAACACAAGATTAGGTCACGGTACTGAAGGAGCTTGACTCTGTATGATGAAACAGAAGCAGAGGGGGAGATGAGCAAGGGTCAACTGGACATCGTTGAGATGAAGTGAACCGACGAGGGACAAATGACGTGGGAACAGATACGGAGAGCGTTGCTATGGTAATGCTTGGGGAAGCCAGGAGCAAAAAGTGAGATGAGTCAACCTGCAGAGGATGAGCCGAACACATACGTTTAATACCACAATACACTCAAGTATGGTGAGAAACTGGTATTAAAAGAGGTATTATTTATTTAAAATACACCAGTCTATGGTACTTTAAGCAGGGACTGTTTAAACTGAGCACCTGACTTGATACCACGCTATAGCTTACATCTCAACACAAGGACTTTTCTTAAGGTGTAGTCTGACTGGTAATAAACTTCACAGGAAAGTTGGATAGAGAGGGAAGGAAGATCTCGAATGGTGTCTTTACCTGCTTCCTGTGAGGGGTTGTTCCTTCAGAGGACGGTTTACCCCTTAGACTCGGGTGCATGATGGAGCTCTTTTTTATCAGAGGCGTTCAACCTTGAGTGCCAGTGTCTTCGCTACCATTGTTCATATTGTTAGACGTGTCAGTGGGATGGAGGGGCTTTTGAGGCAGTGGTGGGATACAGCTCAACCATCCTAAAATGATGTCTGTAAATGTGAAAGTATGGAAATTCCATTGGGAAAAGTAGAAGGTCACTTATCTGCCAGCCACACAAGATCTAGTAGAAATATAGTCATCCTAATGCTGTACAGTACACAGGATTATGGTCAACATTTTTAATGCTTTATTTCATTACATTACATGTCATTTAGCTGACGCTTTTATCCAAAGCGACTTACATTTTTTTTTAGAACACTCATCATTTTATGAGGGGCCATCTAGGGGTTCAGTATCTTGCCAAGGACACTTAGGCATGCAGATGGGATAGAGTGGGATTCGAACCGGCAACCTTCTTGTTGCAGAGCACCCGCTCTATCCCCTAGGCCACACTCTCCCCACACTTTCAGTGTGGGGAGATTTCAGTTTTTGGCTCAGTTTTTGGCTCTGGAAAAACAAAGGCTATACTCAAGAGGACACCAAAACATTTCATTGAATAAGTTTTACAACAAAGACACGTAGCAAAGTACAACTGATTCACCCTAATAAATTTTGTATTGGAAGGACTGGGAAAGAAAGACGCTTGGTAGCATCAAAAAGGGCTCTACCTATACTACTCAGCCTCGCACTAGGTGTACACAAGAATAGATGATTTTTTCATGCAGACAGAGGATAGATTTGTGATAGGTTAGATGGAGTATGGATACATTTGCTTGCAGCTCTTCTGGTTCAGGAAGCCGGGGATCATGAGTAATATCCACTTGTTTAGATCAATAATTGAGACCAAAAACTGTCCGTGCTGCTGCCATTCCACTTCTCAATGAATTACCTCATGTGGCCTCAGAGGGCGCTGTTGCTCATTAAACAATATAGTCTTACTTTAAATTGTTACCATATATAGTCTGCTGAATGAATGGTGGATTGCTAAATGTGAGATAAATGGAGAAATAAACATCACATACATACTCGCTGGGAGGAAATGGAGTACCTGGGTATAATTAATTAACTAAATGTAATTACAAGTAAGGGTACACTATAATAGTAAAGACCCAATGACCCTAAAAAACTGAATGAAAAACCTTTTGGATAAATTAGCTAGTCTCCTGAAAAAAAACTTTTATGAAAGAAGCAAAAATAGGAACCAGGACCAGAAACAGCTGCTCAATGCATTTAATACAATTACAGCCCTTACATCCAAAACAGTTCTCAAAAAGGAAAACAAAAGAGCGTGAAATGTACTATACCAGGTCATATTTCCAGTCTTTCGAATGGTCTGAAAAAGATAATTATAATTTTATGATTTTTTTTTTAAATAAGGCAGAATTTGTTCCTCGTTGCGAAAAAAATGCAATTATTATATCAAGCAAACACATTCAGAAAACAGATACGTGGGGGGAAGATGTGGTGGAATTGACCATTATTAGACCTTCTGGTCGAGTCCTTTACTAAATTGTTCTCTAGGGATCCTGAAACATTTATCTGAACATTTCAACATTTTATCTTCAGATTTTCTGCCACTGAGGAAGCATTTAAAGGAGCCACAGAAGAGAAGCGCTTGATGAATAATGTAAAGAGGACAGTTGTAAGGACGTTTTTTCTTTTTTTTAAAGTCAAAGTGTCTAGAACAAAGCTCATAAGATCTCTGGTGGCTCAATATCAAACAAATGGAATTCACTCTTCAAGCATCACACAACGTTTTATCAGTAGGCGTGTTTTATCAGTAGGCGAGTGCAAGTGTATAGGTGTGTGTTAAACACAAAGCTCCCATCCATGAGATGCATTGTCTTTCTCTGGAAAAAAGGATGGATGCAGGAAGGGGTGTGTGTGTGTGTGGGGGGGGGGGGGGGGGGGGGTATGTGGGATCTGAAATGTTGAGCTGTTCAAATCTTGACATGTGAGCAGCAGGTTTTAGTCCCACTCTTTCTTCTGTTTTAAACCCCACTGGTGGCTCTGTTTTCACAAACCCATATTGAGCAGCCAAGCCTTTTTAAGTCATAGCCCAAAAATTCTCGCACAACAAATATGTCTAGTTAATATTTGGGTAAATATGTAGGAGACAACACAGAAGCCATCCAGGCAGTACCATCTTTTCATTTCCATCTGTGCAGCGAAGCTATTTGAATTTTTTCTTTCTACAACCAGGAATAAATGTGAGATGTTGTCAGTAGAGTGGAACAATTGTTTTATTAAGATCTGAAGTACCTTTCAGATAAGTGTGTTAAAACTGTGATGTTTTTGGTGCAAGAGGAGAAACTATAATAAGGACCTTTGACAACTGAAATCGAATCAGTTTATAATGATCTGTTGAACCTTATAAGACATTTTCAAGAGGCATATTTTACAGATCATGTTGAAGTCACAAACATGTTCTGTGAAGCCAAAGTTTTGTTAAATTTTGACTTTAGACCATCCAAACCTAATTATTTAATCTTCGTGTCTAAGTGAACATTTGTGCCAAATTTGAAATGATTCTCCTGAGGTATTGGTAAGATAATGCTTTTAAATCGTCAAAGGGATTTCTCAGTAGCGAAGCTGGAACCTATCAATAATGAACCTGGATAATTTTTTAATCGAGGCGGCGCGGCAGCAAAGCCCCTCTGCCCTCTTTATACGAGTGTGAGAGAACTGGAGTCGGGCTCAGTAAGAAATCGCACCTCCCCAGTGTCACTGACAACAAATGAAAGAGGACAGCGTGGCTCTGAACCTTTCAGCTCACACCGCTCCACCCAGCGCTGCACTAAGAGGCGGCTCAGAGTAGAAAGCACACGGTAATTAGACTCCTATCTGTACATCTTTACTTTGCTCAAATGAGAGTATGGAGAGAGAGAGAGTGAGAGAGAGAGAGAGAGAGTGAAGAGAAAAGGGATGTGAGGGGTGAAAGAGGAAATGATCTGCATGTAAGCATGTCACTTACACCTATTTCCTTCTCTCCACCATGTTACATTAACAATGACTAATGAGGAAAAACAAAAACAAGGGGAAAATCTAAACTGAATTTCTATGTGTGAGAGAGAGAGAGAGAGAGAGAGAGAGAGAGAGTTTCACTTTTATTCTGAGAGGCGAACGCTCTCATGTCAGAAGTTGAAGGTCAAACTGATAACCGAGCAAAAAATAACCTTTGACTATATGACACCTCTCCTCTTCTTCCAGCTCTGAAATAAGCAAAGTTAAACAGGAGCAGCCTTTTAAAAGAAGGTCAACACCAGACAGCCTATTTATATACTCACTGTGCATGTTTGGCCTGTTTCTCTTTTCGTTTTGGTGGAACAGAAATCAGGGACAGTCATAAGACAAAATGCTGATGGCGACAGAAACCAAAAAAACAGAATGGGAGAGACAGGTAGCAATTTTACAACCCAACAGTGATTATATCAATGCAGGTGAGAAGACAAGCGGGAAGATAGTCCCTCTGCCTCGGAGTTTGTTGTGATGGGTTGACATAGTGGTGACATCCCAGTGTGAGGAGCTAAAAGATGGGAGAAAACCAAAAATGATTACAACCCAGGAAGAAGGCATGTATGAGCTGGCAGCAATTGCTTGAAATTCATTAGCAATATGAATTTCTTAGTAGTCTGTTAATTCTTACTGATTGCTGGGCTGTCTGCATGTTGCATGGAATAACTTAACTCAGTCATTTAGGTAGTAAAACCAAACTTTTTGATGATATATGATGGTTCAGTTTTGTGGAGCTGTCGCGTCGTTGTCTATCTCTGTATACAGTCTGAGATGATGTCAAGTTCACAAGGGGATGAAAGCACCAGGTACGTTCTTTAAAACAACTGCAGAGCTCCTTTACTTTAACAGAGGATGCTCATTTCAACACACTGTCTAATTCATGTGTTGCATGTTCAGTGCTCTTCACATTTTTGTGTGTATTTGTTAAGTACTGCAGACATGATGCTCTATTTGTCACACATAATGATAAATTGTGTGTACTAATTTATTATGCAATTGCAGCACTTCTATAACCCCCCAAAATAAAAAGGGTGCACTAGGCCACATCTCTGTCAGTCTCTCGAGGACTGACTGAAACAATTTGCCAGAAGTGAAATAAGTCCCAAACGCTCTATAGCCATTTCATCTCTGCAAGTGTGACTCAAGACAAACAAATGGTTTGGATTCTAGTCTGACAATGATGCTCCTTCTAACATAAAAGTACTTGAGGCTCCTTTCAAAGCCAAGATGTAAACACTGAACCAGTGAAGGCCTATCAAGCCTGATAGAAGTAATTTGATAGTGAATTCTTAGACATTTTATGATTTATTTATTTTTTAGATTAGTGAGCATCAGTGAGCATTACAGAAAAATATGAAGTCTCTTAAATTTGAACAAAGTTTAGTTCTACTTATTCAGATATCTCTATTAAAAGTGTCTTCAGCTGAATATACATATATTTTGGTGAGTGACACCATTTTGGGTCCAGAAGACTTTAACACATTAACTTAATTGCATTGGCTGGCGTTCATTTATCCAAATTCATATACATATACCTTTTATTATAAATTTCCAAATTATGGCTTGTTGGTCTATACACCTACAAAAAGTATCACTGTTGGTGTTTTGTGTAGAGAAAAGTTTGACTCGTGATAAAAGAGACAACAGAAGCCCCTGATAGCCTATTTGGTTCCAAGATGGCTTATTCATTGAGATGTTATATTTAGTTTGTTTAATCCATACAAAAAGGAAGTTTATACACAAATAAGTAACTCTTGTCATTATCATGATGTCACAAAGGTCCTGCAGGTGATCACTATAGAAAATCACTTTGGTTTTGTACAGATGAACTTGTATGAAATGTGTTTTTGAAATTAAAAGATGTAGATAGATACATGTTGTTTTCTTTGTACTGAGCTTCATGATGGTTACCCTCTGTTATTTAGTATTTATGCTAATTTGAGTTTAGGCTTTACATTTACCATCGAGCTGCGACTAATTAACATAAGAATCTGTTTGACTCATTGACTTTTGATGAATTGTTCGCAAAAAACATATATGGTCATGCCATTGAAATGAATTATTAAAAAATAATAGCGATTGATAATGTAGTTCGTAACACATGATATGAACTACATATTTTCTGTTTCATTAATCTTTATTTATAACTTTCATAGTCATATTTCAAATATATTTTCCCTCCAAAGTACATAAGAACATGATAGAGATATACAACATCCAGCACTGGTTGGTACCCTTTCCCATTTTTTTCCCATTTAAAGGTGCATTTAACATTGTCTCTTCCTAAATGGTTCAGAAACAGACTGCTGTTTGCTGTAAAACCTGACAGTCGGCACTGCGACAGATGCTTTTCCAAAACGTACTTCAATGCAAATATATTGCTTGTCACAGTGAGTTACAATAGTCAGGTGAGTCCTAGAAAGTAATATACAAGGTTCTAAGGCATATCACTTCGAAGCTGCTTGGTGAAACATTGAATGTCGCAGAACACAGTACAGACACCATTTTGCTTGGATGGTAGGATTAAGGAAAAGTCTACTGGTCCACTGGTCCATATTGTGACGGTGAGTGATTCAGCCAGTTGATCATATGGTAGAGTTTTGCCGTCAGAGAGTTCTCAATCAAACATAGGCTTTTGGCAATGTTTCGTCGAACAAATCCAAATGGAACTTTTAAGAAACCAAGGCAAGGGTCACAGCGTGTGTTTGAGGAAAAGGTTGTTGTGGTCTGTAAACCGAGGCTGTAATATACCCTGATGCTATTACATTACAGGGAAGCATTACCTGGGAGTTTAACCAGAAACAAATACCGATTGTTCTACATTACTTACGTCCAACAAAAAAGGAAATTACCTCTTGGACCCCTTCTTGATTCAGTATTGCCAGGAGGAATACTTGCTCTGTTTAGACGCAGTGTACAGTGTGTGGCAGCATTTGGCAGACAGGTCTATTCTAATGAAAGCAGTGCAGAGAGTATACATGGGCGATTAACAGTCACCTTGTCATTCTGGTTGTTCTTATATACCTGCATGGTGGCAGATACCTGTTTTTATAGGAGTGTGTATGTATCCACTGTGTGTGTGTTGTGTGTGTGTACAAGTGCAGCTCTACGGATGCTCAGATAACAAAAAGTGGAACTGGGCAATTAAGAAGCACCGGAAATTCTAACAAGTAAATTTACCGGGTCCCCTGCCTGATAAGAGAAAACAAACTTACTAATTCATGCAGTAAACATTTCATTATTTGTCTTTGGTTTATTTTTATCAAAATCATTTAAACTAGAATTGAAGTCACTTCAGTCCAAACCAATTTAAAAAAAAACTGAGACTCTGACAATATGTTTATTGGTTTAAAAAAAAACCTGGACAGATGTTGAATTTATTTAAGTTGAGTTTGCTTTCATTTTTTGTTTTCTACTATAAAGGTGAAACTTCTTTCAGACTCTAGAGTCAATCACATTTCTGGTCCTAGAAGTTCAATCCCTCACTCTTCTGAATGATATCCTCACTGGCAGTTGTGCTACACGGTTTGACTTTGTTTGTGATGCTCTGTAAGGTGATCTGCATTTTCAAGATGACTTGTTTGTTTACTACCAAAGGACATATTTTTATGTATTTGCTTTAAAAAAAAACGTAATTTCATTGACAGATGATAACAACCCATGGTCCTATTTCCAGAAAAAATAATGAATATGACTTCAATAATAAGGGAAACTTTCAGAAGTAATTTTATTATGGCAAATATATGCAAACCTCACTTTGGGTCTCATGTCCAATTGCTGTTTTGCTTCTGTTACACTCACTTAAATACCTGGAAATGGCAATGATTAAACCATAAATTAAATTGTATATGTGACGATTTACCATCATCAAAGTCAAATTTAACTGTGATGTGTCGACTGTGTTGATCTATGTTTGATTGAAACATGTAGCTCTGTCACTCTGGATCACATGGATACAGCTGCAGTCAATTTCCTACACGGCCATCTTGCCACATGTCGTCCGCAACAAGATAGATTTGTTGCATCATCAACTCTGTGATAAGAGCTGAGTAAAGCTGAGTAAAGGATTGGATTAACTGCATACTTGTTTGTTATGCTTTGATATTCTGTTCTCAGGTGGGTGTAATAATTCAGCATCTTCCCCTTAACACTAGAGTCATAAATTGTCACAATAAAAGCCAAAACACAAACACAGTGTGCGTCAGTTTGGGAAATAATAAAAGAACAACACATTTTAGGATTTCCTCAGTACTGTGTCAGATCATTTTCAGCTGTCATGTGTCCAAATGCAATGATAACCATGGTTTTCTCCTATGGAAATAATGAGGCAATATGAGGAATGATTTGAGAGTCAGCGTGATGAAATGCCATGCACACCAATATGATATTTCTAAATGTATTTAATACAGTTTGCATACTGACCTACAATGGGCTGCTATAGTGATGGATATCATTACGATATGTACAACTTAAAATCTTTTACACAACAGTGACCGCCCAGTTTTAGAACAGCTTTTCTTCCGGAAGTCAATATCCCATTCATGTTCTGCAATGATGTTTAATGAAAACAGTTGTAAGCCTGGAACCAGGCCGAGCAGCTACGAGATGAATCTTGGGCAGAAAACATTTGATTCTGAGCAAAACAAAAAATGGTAAATGGAAAAAGAAAAAGGTAAAAGACTGTGTACATGATTATTTTAAGAGTGAAGGAACTACATATCCCATAAACCATTGCATTAACTGACCTGTAGCGATTTTCTACTTTTTAGAGTCTTTACCACACTATGGTCGTTCTCTGGTAAATGTAATGTTACACTGAATGATCCAATCATAGCTGTCATGATTATCACAATTTTGGTTAACATTTACATGGTAACAATGAGCTCCTACAATCAATGGCGTCACTGTAACACCTCAGGATTGTGGGTAAAGTAGTACTTCTCCTTGACATCACGAATAAAACATGTTTTTTCTTAAAACACAGTGGATATCGTACAGACTTGCGGCATAAGCAGGAGCATATACGATTGTTTCAGCGTCTCGTAACAGGTGGTAACTCTACCTCGGATGGTTAAAATGCTATGGCTATAATCAAATTCTCTATTCAGTAAATGAATGGGATCATTAACTTATGGAACCACGCTGTTAAGCTTTATTTCCTCAACCATTTTCGCTTGAGAAACTGGAAACATGGAAGCGAATGTTTTAAAACCAATACTGTTTGCTACTGTTGTGTTTTGGGGAAAGACAGAAGCATTTTGAAGAGATGTTAAGCTTAGCCTTATTGAGAACTGTATATGGTTGCAGAAAGATACATTGACAGGAAAGCATGTCTTCTCTAACAGTTTGTATGAGTGCCAGTTTCAACAGCGTCAAAATTACCTCCAACACCATCTAGATGCGAAGGTCAAATAGGCACAATATTTCTCTTATGTACTCATTATGGCTGAACAATTATTATTACAATTTGTAGCCACAATAAAGAAGAAAAACAAACAAACAAAACAATAAGTGCAATGATAAACTCAACATGACACAACACAGTCAAATGCAGGTGGTAATGATGAGCACACACGAGCGGATCTGTTATTGGAGCAAGGTGACTGATGAATGTGGAGTTTCAATTGAAGCATGATGCAACAAAATGCATGCACACTTTGCCATGAACTATTTAAATCATGGCTACCGTTGATCTTTTGGGGAACAGCACGAAAGGCGAATACACTGGTATTAAATAAATCAGAACTGATAAATGATGAGAGAAAAAGCCAGTATTTTGGAGAAAACAAGGGTTTGTATATGGAGACCGAACTGTTGTCTTAAATGCAATCATAAACTACCGTATAGATCTATGTGAGTATTGCTTAACTTTAACAATCATATCTACGCGATTATGAAAATCCTTGACACTACAGACATTCTACGTTAATGAATCAATGAGAGTATCTGATACGTGATCCACACTGCACACCGGCCAGATACTGATACTTCTCTCCTTCCAATAGGAGTGTAAGGGAGGAATCACACATGACATTGAGTAACCTGCTCTTTGATCATTTATTCAACTGAACTCCCGGACATTTTCTGCCTCTCATACCACAGCCCTTTCCCTTTCTTCCTCATTAGAGGCGTCCAGCTCTTCTCCGGAGTCTTGACGTCCAGTGACAGAGGGACAATTATGAAAAAGAGGCTGGAATAGGAAAATGAGATCTACCATTCTTTGTTTCCCTTCTACCGCAGACAAGACGTGTATTTGAGGCAGAGGGTGAGCTGAGGGCCAGACTGTGACGTCAGAAGGGAAAACTAAGTGTGAGTTTATTTGTGTCCAGGTAAATGGGTGTGTTCAGTAATGTACTGTTTGTGCGAAGAAGAGTTGAGGTTTCTACCCACGTGGCTTGGGGTCATCCTTGCATTTCCTCCAAGTGCTTAATTCAGGTTCTACCACAAATCATCTCATCTCCCTTTCATAAATATTAATATAATAATCCATTCCCCATTTCCCTTGACCCTTATAACAGCGTAAACAAACGAAAACCAAAGCAAAATATCAAAAACATTGAGAAGGCATGACAAAATTGCAACATCACATAATACGTAGAATAAAACCCAAAGGAACAGCAGAGGTTGTATAAACGTTGTGCTTCTTTAATTTCACTTTGTAAAGTCCTCCACTGTCCTGGTTGTGTTTGAAGTTTAAACTTTGTTATATTTGATATATTTATATATATAGATAAATGTACACGTGTCTCCGCGCTGAGGTTCGTCTCAAGTGGCAAGCAGAGGGCGAGCAGGGAGGCTACCAGGAGCACCGTCCTTTTTACCTCCTCCTCTGGTTTGTCCTTTCCTCGCCATTCATTTCTTTCTTTATTCATTCATTCATCAGTTTTTTCATCGCTCTCTTTGTCATTCAGTCGCTCCCATGGTCCCAAAGGGTAGGATGGACAGGAGACAGTTTCTGTGAATAGGAAGGATTTTTCCCGACTTTCTATCTCTCTTTCAGTTTCTTCTTGGAATCCCTGTTCCCTCGCTTTATTCCCTCCGGTCCTTTGTCATCTTTGGTAGAGTGTCCGACACTTTGGTGTGTCTCGGGAATTGGGCCGTCAAGGATTGTAGTTCGAGGGGAGTGGAGATACATGAGAGGGTCTGTGTATGGGCGAAGGGTTTTGATGAAGGAGAAGAAGGAAAAGGTGACAAAGTGGGAGGATGTGAAGGTCGTCTGTCGAAGATCATTAAGTATGTTCACCTTAAATACAGTCTGTTGGTTATACTGCAGAGTGTCTGCAGGGGAAATGTTCAAAGATATTGGAGGAGGAGAAGGTAGACAAAGACTTTATGTTACCATTTACCTATAAGCAGGAATGATGAGACGGATGCATAAAGGTTAGAGAAACAGTGAGCGAGGAGGACGGACAGGTGAGGTGACAAGTAAGTAGAGGAGAGAAGAGGGGCAAGGATAGAGAGAGCAGTTAAAGAGCGAGTCGGGGCAGCGTCTGGCAGTGCAGACAAATGGTGGCTGTGGTGAAAAGTGCTCATCATCTGTAGAGCAGCGACAGCAGGCAGGAGAGGCCAAAGGTCAGCCGGCTGGCCAATGGGAGTGAGCATGAGCCACCGATCAGGACTAGGGAAACAAAAAAGAAAACATCATTATTGTCACGTCTTAATATATGTTATTGACTGCATTTTGTGATGTGTGTAAAGTGCAGGGGTTTTGTATTGTCAATGTGTGATTTTGTCACGTGTAGAGTATTTAAACAATGTAAGCCAAATGGCACAAGTGATTCCAGCACATGAATATTACTAACTCTATGAAATCACTATAATTATAACTCTAGAGTTTTACAACTAATATAGTATATGTTGTCATCATCGCATGCTAATCAATTTTTACTCATAATTGATTCTTGTAAAATCTGCTTAATGAGTGGCCATAACAAATTTCATTTTCTTTCTGCTGTATACGAACATTAGATAAAAGGTGTTAGTTGTGATTTGATTTCATATATGCCATTTTATAAACTATGTATATCTGTGGGTCTTGTGAGAATTATGTTAAATGTGCATGTGAACCCCTTTGGTCTGGGGCCTGATGCATGTGAACCTAAAAAAGCTCCGCCGTGGCAGAGAGTTTGGAGAGCTGTCCTCTGCGTGCCATCATTTAAAAAAAAAAAGAAAAAACATTAGACTGAAGTTAAGCCACAGACAGAAGGTTGTAGTAAAATGGATCTGTGTTTTGTGATCTCACTCAGAGAAAAGAAAGAGGCTGTCAGACAGAAAGGGTCGAGTGGAAGAGGAAGAGAGGCACAGAAGGACTGAACCATGAATGAGGGGGTGGATGAGTAAACAAGTAAGAGCGACAGAGAGATCCCACACATTGTCTCGACAGCTTTGAGATTTCAATGAGAAAAACAAGTTACCATTGATGTCATCATCAGCAATACAGTACGTGATGGATTGTTCTTCTTTATTTTTCCTCTGCAGGTTGTTATTGTGGATGTGCACCTTTTATGTGATGTCACCTAATCGCTCCAAAGCCCAACATTTGCATATGCAAGTTTCTCTATGGCTTTTTTTATGTTCAAATTCCTGCACAGACGCAGATTAGTTCTACACACACACACACACACACACACACACACACACACACACACACACACACACACACACACACACACACACACACACACACACACACACACACCCTCGACCTCAACACACTGAGACCATTGAAAAAGTGAGGACCGGTCAAAATGTCATCACTCTGGGTCTATGCTAAAAATGGTGCTCACAAATATGTAAACACAGGAACACACACAGGAACACACACACACACTCTCTCAAAGCATTACACAAATGCAGCAACAAATTACACATACGAGCTGCACAAATACAAAGTTTCATAACTAAAAAGTAGGTATTGCATTAAAAAGATCAATACGATTTCATATCAAGGGTCCATCCTCCAGGCAGAAAATCAATGTTTATAATAAAGCTTTGAAGCGCACAAAACACACACAAACACACTCACAATTTTACCCACTCACACACACACAAACAAACATATACACACACACACATACATAAAATAACATAAAGTATGCTGGCAACATATTGAAATGGAACATGGCGTTTTACATCCCTCTTTCTGCTTGTCTCTCTCCATCTTTCCTTTTAGCAATCCTACCCCACCCCCCCTCTCAGACACATACACACACTCACACACATACACAGTCATGTAAAGATACATGGAAGTCTATTTCAGTTTTTGTTTGCAGTGATACTGATGCATCATACATCTTTCTGTGCTGCCATGGAGTAAAATGGAGTTCAAAAGATAAGTAGTATTACTATCAACTGCTACTATCAACAGGATGGGATACATTTAAAATATAAACAGTGGGAGACATGTATGCCCTCTACCACCTCTTTACCGTCCACACACAACTGGGACAGGCACCGCTCTTTGAATTCATACGCAGGTGGAGCTGCACCCAGCATGTCACTGGCAATGATTCACTTGTGGAGAACTGCAGGATAACAGTCCCAGTCACACATAGCTTTTATTTGTATGTGCAAATACTTTGTGTTGTTTTATTGTGGCTGAATTTGCCGGTTTCTTCCATTGGATTTGGCTGCAACGCTGTTTACCCCTGAAACTCCAGAAGTGTTTTGTGGACTTAAACACTTCACCTGCCCTTCCATCAGCATTGTGCTGAGGAGATGATGAGTGCATTTTTCTGTGAATTATCCATTAAACCCTAACCTACCCACAATTCACATCTTACCACTAACCTTAACCAGGACCTCTGAAATTACATTTTTCCTCATTTGGAAGAGTTTTTTTTCCCATTATGTCTACTGGTCCTGACAAGGTCAATGTTAATGCTCAAAAAAGTCCAAAAGAGTTAAAAAATATTATAACACACACCACACATATAAGTATAAAATTACTTTATAAATCCTGTGCATCTTGCATCAAGGCAGATCAAACAAATTAGAGGGAGTCATATTTTGAATTCATCAAACCTTATGAGCACAGGTTGAGCTAAATCAGGGGTGTCCAAACTTTTTGTCAAGAGGGCCACATACACAAAAAAAAACAAGGACTGGGCCACTCACGCCGCCACGTGGCGGCATTTGAGGGACGTGGCGGCGTTCTGAGGTACAGCTGGCAAGTCAGGGCTAAGAAAGGCAATACAGTGGGCCATAGTTGATTATATTACATTACATTTCATTTAGCTGACGCCTTTATCCAAAGCCACTTACAATAAAGGCCGGCGCATGGTTCGGCAACTGCAGCTGCAACTTTTCACGCAGTTGTGTTGATGAACTCGTTTTAATTTATGGTTCTCAAAGGATTGCGCGTGTTGCAAAGCAGTTCACCGCCAGAACACTAGGTGGAGTAACGTTTTTTGTCGAAGACGACCTTAGAGACGCCTTCTTTGTGTGTGGCAGTCGTCGTCGACTGTTTATTTCTTTATTACTTTTTCTGGAGGACAAATTTGTCCCTGATCTTTCACCACAGCTTCGTACCTTCGTCAACCTGCAAACATATGTTAGCCGAGATCACCTTACAGGAATTGCAGGCCATCTGCGCGTCTTTGTATTCCGTCAATGACGGGTTATACAAGTGGTCATACTTTCGGATCTCTTCTGCCAAACGCTCTTCTATTTGGTCTATATTGGTTCTTCTAAATCTTCCTTGGTTTCTGCCGGTATTATGGGGCATGTAACCGCAAATGTGACTCCGGAAAGGATGTAGTTAGCGGACCAATCACAGCCTTGCGGGCTGCGTGAGGCTTGCATAGCTTTGTCGTATAGTTACAAAAATTGAGCAACGCACGCAAGAAGGGGTACGCAAGGGGCTCTGGAGCGTACCCTTCTTGCATGTCTCTGAAAACTTAGAAGCATGCGCCGGCCTTAAGTGCATCAACCCCGAGGGTACAAACCCAGAACAACAAGAATCAAGAAAGTAAAATTTCTTCAAAAATAAAGCAAAACAAAGTGCTATAAGTTGTTGCCATTTAAGTGCTACCAAATGGTTAGTTTAAAAATATATATTATATATTTTATATTATATAAGACATTGATGCGGGCCAATTAAAAATGGATGTTGGGTCGCAGTTGGCTCGTGGGCCGTAGTTTGGATACCCCTGAGCTAAATCCTTCTTTCATCCTCACTTTACCTTCACCGACTCCACGGTGGCATAAAATCTCTATAGTCAAGACAGATGCATTTGTGTTTCTTACAGTGACGAGGACTCTTTAGTCGCCTGCCTGATAATTACCCATCTGTCTGCTCTGTACCGCTCTGCCTACACAAAACCTGCAGGACACAAATGCACACGCACGCACTCTCAGAGGGCTCAAGAGCTTTCCTCTTCCTGTTTACACCTTCATCCATTATTCAGTCCATCCGCCAGTGTCTTTACATGTGCATATTTGTGAGATCGCAAACACACTCGCACACAGGCGTCTCACATTTGGGCTTTAAGGAAGTAAAGGCAGGTTATTAATAATTCACTTTGTCATTTTTGTCTTTTGTGTTGTTTTTCCATGGCTCCAAGGTTTTCTTTGTGGTGGGACATGGCAGTAAAACATGGACAAACATTTTTCACACATGTTGCACCAGAAAATCTGCATTATTGTATCAAACTATTTTGCATTTGGCACCAATCCAAACCTGTCAGGGGCTCGACCTGAGCTTTATTTCCCCCTTTTCTCTGATTGCTTTTTGGGACTTTGTTAAACCTTTCTGAGGCTAAACCTAAAGGACTTGAACAAACTAGTCAATATAATAATAATAATAATGATAATAATAATAGTAATAATAATATAACTCTTTATTCGTATAACACTGATGTATAATAGATACGCTGTCTCGAGCCCTGGAAACCGAGAGTAGCAGCTGCTTAGCAAATTGAGGGGGGGGTGGGGGGTATCAGGGATGAGTAGCTCTGCTAGGTGAGGTGATGAGAGGCCAGTCAGTTAATTTAAACTTGAGGAATACAAATTTAAAGCAATACAAACTGCACACATTTTAAAGCTTAGGTTGATGATCCTGTAAAACTGGCAAGAGCAGGCTCCACATAGACAAAAATGCAACCGATTCATCTCATCCCCACTCGCATCTCCCTCCCTTCGGCGCTCTCATCAAAGCTGCACCCTCGAAACACATCAACCCTGTTTGATGACTGCAGGAAGTTGACTTTTCCCTGACTCGCTGGCCAACTTTAGGCCACTGTCTCTGCTTCAGCGTCTCTCTGGCTGAGAGGACGGGCAGGGTGAGAGATAATTGGTTGTGTTTATTTCCGTCCTGTGAGGCCACAGACACTGGCTTTTTTTCAGACAAATCTATTAAATAATGACTACTGGGATGTGAAAAAGATTTTCGTTTGATAAGTAAAAAAAATGTCAAAGGATTCTTTAAACGGTACTATTACTTAAGTGAGTGTGAGTCTAGAAGGTACAAATGCCCAAATAAGATGAAGTCTCTCGCTCTCTCGCACTCTCTCTCTCACAGACACACACACACAAACACACACAGACCTCCTTTCGCTCTCTCTAAGTCTTTGACCTTTTATCTGCCTCTGTCTCTACTCCATGACCCCTCCCCTCCCTCTATCTGCCCTGCTGGCTGTTTGTGTCTCCCTGCACACGCTTACATGGACATGCACTCCTTCACTGAAACTCACCGCTTTGTCTTTCTGCCTCACCCTTAAGGCAAAGTGCTGCCTCACAAACCGTATTTACAAGCGAAGAAAACAATAGCATTGTGTTGTTCTACACATGGACCCTTAGCTTGGTTTAACTTGGAGTGAGTGGAGCAATCGTGGTGTCATGCACACCTCTCTTTTTGCTCTCTCTTTCTTTCTTCTGCGTTAATACCAAGATTTCGAGGATGAGGAGTAATGTGCAGAGGTAAGGAGTAAATAGTGGGGAGATGGCTAATTGAGAAGAAAAGGTAAGAGGTATAAAAAGAAGGTGGATGTGGAGGAGTCCGTTGGGTTGTTTTGTGAAAAGTTAAAAGATAAAGGGATGGAAAGTAAATACAACGAAAGAGACAGAGGAAAGGACGGAAATGAGGACGAGGGTTCCAGTTCGCCTTGACGCCGGTGCCCTGCAGTGTCCACTTGTTTGCGTTCAGCTCTCACACTGACCCCCCCCCCCCCCCGCTGTCTCTGCTCTATTTCCACAGTTCTCAAACACTAAAGAAGATATTTAGCTCTTTTTTCTCTCGTTCCTTTGAATTTGTGTCCCGACACTAATTCCCTACTCTGTTGTCCCTCCATTCATTTCTGTTTTGCTGAAATCAGTTGAGTTCATCGCAGTCTAATTTTGCTCCGTGTCAGCTTCCCAGCAACTTCTTTATTCGCTCAAAAGCCAAGTGCCTTCTTAGCAAAGTGCTTCATAGGGTCCTTGAACGTTTCTTTGTGGTTGTGTGTCTACATCCCTCCACTCAATACAAGTCTATCTTACCTGTCTTACCTGCGCTGGCTACAGTGTTCTGCTGTTTGCACTTTCCTATGGTGATGGAGACGTCGTCGATGGCAATGTCCCCCTCGAAACTCTGACCTCGGATTCCTTCAAAAACAATCTGGTTAGGGAAGGAGATAAAGACACAGATGGATGCTGGGTGAGTATATCAGAAAAGAAATAGCTGGTGCACAAAGCAAATACATTTTAGGGTTTCTTAAATTAAGTTTACTTTACATCTAAATTAAAAGACAAGATGATGACACACTGTTTGGTTTCAGATCGAACATAAAATACATGACATTTGACATTAGTCAGTGGAGCTGCAGTAAAAAAAAAAAAAAATGTATTTAATTTTAAATTGAATTATTAATCTTTTAATTAATTATACACACAGCACAGGAAATATCATGTTAGTAGTTATACATCACATCTTTAGACTGTTGTATCATTTATGTAACAGGAGACTCCATCTGAAAACTTTCAAGGCGACTTTTCCCATTTTTGCCACCAGCCATCTGGGTTTGACTGACAGCCTAATTACTTTGGTGTACCGAGGCACCTGAAGCCCATCGCACCCGACTAATCAAAAAACGAGCGTATTCTGTCTGGAATATGAGGAGGAACAAGCAAATAAACAAGAAAACTGTGTTGCTCCAGAAAACAACAAAAGCAACTCTCATGACTGCAGATGTCGACAATAAAGACAGCCACTGATACTGTACAATGTTTAATCTTTAATATGAAAACTTCTGACAGATTATAAATCCTAAAGTAATAATGATAGCTCATTTGACCCATTTAGTCGTTTTTACAGAAATGTGCTCCTTGCACAAATTGGTGCGTTGGCTCATATATGTGTGTACAGTTACTACTACGTTACCAACTAGCCCTTGAGCAGAGCACTGCACCCTCAAAGTTATTCCAGCAGAGCAGGAGGAGTAAGAGGCGAAACAGGTGATGACAGCATGCGTTTTGCCTGTATACCGTTATTTTTAATTTACAGGTTAACAGGAGAGCGAGCAGATGCATACATGGAGGAGTAACAATCATGCATGACTGACTCTACTCTCCAAACAACATCTGTGTGGAGTATTCACAGAATGCAGAGCGTATTTAACCCAAGAAACAGGCAGAGCAGGGCCGACATCAATTTGTTTATAAATATATCAAGCTGGAGCGATTGTTGGTTTCAATTAACCTGGAGAGAAGCCGGAGCCGACCCCATATATGGTCTGTAAGTAAGTGGAACGAACGCCAAGGTAACCTCCCCCTCACCGCCGAGGCATTCCATCACCTGTGTTTTAATCTGCGGGTGTTGTGCTGTTAGCTCCTAAAAGCTGTGTCGGTTTGAAGTATCAAACAGAAATTCATGGGGCAGATACCAATAACCTATTTTTTGCCACAGACAAGTATAGCAGCATGGCTGAAAGCATGTGAAGAACTTTCTCCAGTTGGCTTGAGCTGTTTAAACATAAAATGCCTAAAAGTTGAAGTTGGAAAATCCTCGGGGGACTCCCCATCTGGGATGCAGAACACCCACTGTGTGTTAGGCCTCATGGTTACCACTTATAGAGCTGCTTTCCAACATGCACTCAACTCTGGATAACCTTGTGACATTATCCCAAGTAAAAACTTGGGATAATGAGAAGGAGCAATATGGCGTAAAGCATGTTATCCAAGTAAAAACGTCCAGCCCTATGGGAATACAGCAGATTTTTTTGAGGATTCACTTCAAGCAAGTGGGCGTTTTGATGACTTGTGGCATGCAGAAAATTATGTTTTTTTTTATTTATAAAACCTAAAACAAAAGTTCTGCCAGTAGACTTCCCCCAAAAAAGGTCAAGAGAATATTTGGTGATAAGAGCCGACGCCAGTGACAATAGGCCGTAAATAACTTCAACGCTCTGGAGATTTCTTCGTCCTTTGGAACACATCTGACCGGAGAATCTCCCGCTGCGTTGTTCATGTATGAACGCTAAACTACGGAGAAAGTCTGTGCAGTCATTCTCAAGAATTCATGTTTGAAAACTGCTTTGCAAACATGATGTGTGCTAAGTGACGAATGCAAAGCCTGCACCACTGCTCCTAGAGAGGGGCGGCCATGATTGGAAGAACCTTTAATCTCTTAGAGAGAAGTGGAGTGAGAAAAAGGCTGGATGAGTTTAGCTGGTCAGGCTCATTTGTAGAAAAGGGTCAATGGATTTTATGGCAGATGGTACGTGTGAGGGATATTCAGAGGTAGTAGAGGGAAGAGGCTAATTGCTCAAAAGGACACTCATCTAATTTATAAATGCTAAAATGCAGTTCCTCACTTTGTGCATGTGTTTACTATTTCTATTATATTTATTGTTTCACCTTTTCCCACAAATAGGTGTTGGTTTGTGGTAAACACACATGCACACAAACACACCCGCAGTGTCAAACTGCAGTGACACTGGAGCTGTGCATGCGTGCCTCCGTGCACCTGCGAGCACGAGACACCAGATTGTTGTATAATTAGAGATGATGAGAGGGAAGCCAAGAGAAACACCGGCCGTCACAAAGCACACAAAACGACATCACAAATAACTGCCTCCTTTAAGCCACACAGCAGCGCAATCGCACCGAGCATAATCATTTCCTCAAAGGAGGAGAGGAGAGGCACAAAGGCAATGCCAAATCCTGCCATGCAGCACAGGATGGCAAAAGCAATGATTCGATGTGTTTGTTCTTCCTGGAAAGGCTCGGGGACACAGGATTACGTCCTTTGACTTAAAGTTCACTGCTGACCGACCAAGCTGAAGTGTGAGTGGCCTGTGCCAACACTGGCTCACACTTAAAACACCACTGATGGGCACTGTGCTGGAGTGTCTATACACAAGTGCAGCTCAGGGTTTCTCAACCTTAGGAGTGGCAAAGCCGCTCCATATACAGTCGCTGAACATTGATAGAAAGGATTTTAACTTTTGAGATATGACAGATATATCTTGATGAATAATAAATCCGGTATACAGGATGCAATATATAATTGCTTTCAGACAAACAATCTGTGCACTTCCAAAAAGCAAAGTGCTGCAAGTGGTGGGGTTTGAAGATTGAATGTTAAGCGTAATGGCAGTTAAAGGCTCCTGTTATTGCTAATGTGCATGATGGACAGCTTGTGTGTGTGTGTGTGTGGGGGGGGGGGTGAGACTGCAGGATCAAAGGCTGTACAGTAAAGTGTCAGGCTGGAGTTGTGAACGTGTCGTTCTGTCAAGCCGTGTAACCTTTAATGTTCGCATTGATGTGCTGTCCACATACCAGAGGGTACACAGCCACCAGAGAGTGTAAAACAGAGAGGGTGTGTGTGTGTGTGTGTTTGTGTGTGTGTGTGACAGAGAGAGAGAGAGAGAGAGAGAGAGAGAGAGAGAGAGAGAGAGAGAGAGAGAGAGCTTTGAAATACGAGTGCGGATGAGAGTCGCTGCAGTGTGAGGAACACAATTGTGGGTTGGCCTGGTTTCCAACAAGCCCTCAGGTACAAAACACTGTGATGAACACAGATGGCCTCTGGGTAATCCACAGGGGAGCGAGTGAGAACACAGCTATTCTACTACAACATGACATGTTACCTCTTTTTTGTATCTGCATTGATTTTACATGTACACTTAGCTGCTCTGCAAGTTTGCAATATCCTCTGATTCTGTTATATCTAAGACAGAAGCGTGATTGACAAGAGAGCAGAGCAAGATAGATGGTGGTTCGATGGAGGGTTAAAAACATTTAGCGAGAGAAATCTCCACAGATACTGATTGACAAGTGGAGACACTTGTGAATGTGAATGTGCCGCTCAGAGAAAATGCTTCGCTTTCCCAAAAAATGCAATAAACCCAAAGCATAAGCAGAGAAGCTCAGAAACAGAGAGTTCACATTTCAGGAATTTACAACTTGAATACACACAGACATTAGCAATCAAGGCCAGCGGGCAGTCAACAATTGACGTTCTAATGCTTTTTTATTGGTTGGCTTCAGCCCTGTTTACAATAATAGTCTTGTTTTAATGCAAACCACTGGCTGGGCAGCGGCTCTTGATTTAGAGAGGCAGGAAGGGAAGCTGTTCTCAAAGACATCATTACTTTTGTTGGGCGGACCACAAAGAGAAGGGAAACGCTGAGGCGAGTGGCAGTACCTCAAAGAGCTTCAGTGTACGCAGCCACTGAGCCGTGCACACGACTAGAAAGTTTGTGTTCTCTGTGGACATGCTCTCAACATGAAGCAGGAATGAAACGAGTGTCAATATGCAGTCACTCCTGCAGACCGTGGGTCTAAATAAGGTCTACTTCAAAAACACGTCCCTGAGAGAATTCGACATGATTAGGAAATCATGAGGGTCATTCAAAGGAAAGATTTGAGACAGTAAAAGAATGGACACTATCAGTGTCTGTTTATTTAACATGGGAATTTAAGTTAAAGTCTTCTTCAATTATGCAGAAAAAGAATCAAAAGAATTAAAAGGCGACGCGACAGACACAGGAAAGACCTTAATTGAACTGGGTTTTGCACAATGACCAGCTTTGAGATGGCAAATGAATGTTAACATTACTGCCATGTGACATGAACTCCACTTCCCGACTTCTATGATGAAGATCAAACAAGAGTGTTAGTATAACAGAGACAGATCGAACACGTAGAGGCTGAAACTTAAAGGTTGAGTGTGTAAGATGTAGGTGAAAGGAATATATTGGCATAAATTGAATATGAAATCATTCTAGTCTATTTTATCTAAATTGTTCAAATTGTTGTTTTCTTTACACTGGAAAGAGCATTTTTATAATGAGATACTTTATATTTACGTCGGGAGCACATCCTCTCTACGGAACACCTTTTGAGTTTTATGCCAACTGAAGCCAACCACAGGTTCTCTCTCATGTTCGAAAGGGGAGGGGGATGTGAGGGGTATTCAGCTGCTACATGTGACTTCACCACTAGATGTCACTAAATTCTGAACACTGAACCTGTAAAAGGGGCAATGGACCAATGAAACATGTTAAAGTCACTCATTAGATATGGAAGTAGTCACGCTGTGAAAAAACGGTACAATAACTTCTGTTGCTCTGGAGGATCAGATCTGACTTAATTGCACCGGTGATGTCATCAGAGTTTAGTTGGCTTAAGCTTTGACACTATGCATTTAAACAGGCGTAATATTTCACTCATATGAATTTCTTTCCACATATATCAACCAACTTCGGCTTAGCATTTAATTTAATTCTGTATAACTATGTCATTAAAGGTCATTGTGTAGGATTTGGGGAATCCATCTGCATAAATTTAATACAATATAAATTATTATGTTTTTATTAGTCTATATTCATTGTGTGTTTTCATTACTTCATTATGAGCTCTTCATACCTATATCGGAAGTGGGAAGTCTTCCATGGAGTCTGCCACGTTGCATTGCAACGTTTCTACAGTAGCCCAGAAAGGACAAACCAAACACTAGCTCATTGTGCCTTTTGCATTGTTGCATTACCTGTAGGTTCTCCCACACTCTTGGAAGGAGACAGTGAAGGGAGGGGTACTCAAACCGAGAGAAGGCATTAAATCCTACACAGTGAACCTTTAAATGTGCATCACACTGCAGCTGCAAACTGGAGACTATGACTACATATCCTGGTTTAAAGATAGAAGCATATTTTATTTTGACAATCAATCTAAAAACTTGTGACTTGCCCTCTTGCAACAGCCCGACTCTACACCATGATAATTCAGGTAATTAAACATCTACGCTAGATACCGATTGGCAACTGTGTAGCATGGACTTTCATTACTGTTCAACTGCCAAATGCTGATTTAGATATTTATTGCATCGTACACTATCATGGAAACAAAGCAGCCAGAATATTATCCCTTGAGCAACCTAAACCCCACCCCTGTTCCTCTTTAACTGTTGTCAGCGCATGCAACAAACACTAGTATCAAGTGTTTCAGACACAGCGAACCATAGTAATTGGCAGAATAAAAGTGATGGAGCCACTCTTTATCCCCACGTCTTTTTTCCGACAAAATAAGCTAAATAGAGGAACACAACAACATCAATTGTGTCAGGTAATTGTCAGTAGCAGACAGCTTAGTCATTATTATTGATTGTAAGGAAATCAGCACTCCCCAGAGACAGAGAAAGAGATAGAGAGATTGAGGGAAAATGAGAAACAGAAGAGAAAGGAGGTAAAAGAGAGGGTGGCTGCAGGAATAAGGCAACAATAGGAGCTGAGAGAAAGAGAAAACTTGCGAGAGGCAGACAGGTCTTATTTCATTTCATCAGGCCCCTGGGGAGATCGATACATGACGTATAAGGTAGTAAGAAGGAGGTAAAAGTGAGACTGAGGAGAAAGAGAGAGGGAGTAGGAAAGTATGTTCATCAGCTCGCCTCCTCCGGCAAGTGCGAGGATCAAGGCTGCACACTTGCTACATTATTTAGCAACTCTATTTGTTACATGTGGTTTGCGTGGCTGGTGCATGTGCATGTGTGTGTTATATGATTACGGGGATTACATAGTTTATCTTAATCCTTATAAAGGTTATAGAGTGTTTAACTGAATGGCCGCAAGATAAATACGAACATTTATAAGTGAAGCATGCAATTGATTGATTGATAAAAAGATATATTAAATGTTTTTTCTCTGTCAGTTTCGTAACACTCCCAAAACGGTGATTAATTGAGAAAGATGCGCGAAACAAATGGCGGACAAACTGTTCGGAGCCACGATCAAACCACTGACTGAAGTGATGGAGTGGGCAAACACTCCATGCACACACACGTGAGAAAGACCGTACGCCAACCTTCAGTTGCCAAGGAGACAACCTCTCTCTCTCTCTCTTGTGTGCCTTCTCTCACGTTTATCCAACCTGCCGCCTCCCCTACCTTTGCCCAAGTCACGATACAAATGGGGGATGAATATTTAAGATGCATTAAGTGCTTTATTGATGATATCAACACACACTCATCTCATTCCCTCTCGTGCACACGCCCGAATCCCATGTCTCTGAAATACTGCCTGTGTTGCTCAAGCACAAACGTACACGGTTCAGACGGACGTCTTTTTCTTCCTGACAGTTTAATTTCCATTTAACACCAGCAGGTTCTAGTGTCTGGACCAATTAAGCCAGCTGCTTTAACGCAGCACTGACACAGTGTGCATGAACAGTGCACTCTGTGTTGTGTGCTTGTAGTGTATGTGCATGCATTTTGATTTGTCATCAGTGTATGCATATGTCTGAGTTGGCATTATCCATTTCTGGCTCAGAGAGATGCCGTCTTCAGATCTTTGGGGGCGTATTTATATTCCATCCATTTGGGTCTAAACTGTATTTTACCTTTTCCCTGACCCTGGTGGGTGGCACGGTGGTTCAGTGGTTTGCACCGTTGCCTGTGTGTTTCCACAGTGAAGTGGCAACCCTCCATAGAAATCTGTAACTCCTATCCATAAAATATCCATAAGTGGTTCTGTTTATTTGAGAGCTTATCGCTACTCATTACTCATTAATATCAGTATATGTGCATATCTTGAATTATAATTTGTCCATTAAAACAGTGATTAAGTTGAACACTAGGTAAATACATTAACAGAATCAGTAGCTGAAGACCAGGAGGTCAAGCCCCTGGTTTATAAAACTTGTATGGGAAGTGATCGAGCCTGCCACAGTCCAAAGAGATGCAGATTGGAGTTCGGTTAAATGCAGACTTTAAATGGACACACTAAACACACAGGATGAGTGGTACAGATAATGGATGGATGAACTGACCCTGGCTCTCATCCAGTCACACTTATACCATCAGAAACACAAACTGAAACAATTGAGTTTCTGTTGGATGTAAATGAATACATTAACACACCTGATGAACAAGATACATTCCACCTGATTGAATCCTGTAATTTGTTTTCATTTGAATAGTTTCAGTATGACATGCTTTTTTATTATGGAGTCTATGCCAACACTTTATTTTAAATTGAGGTGACCTGTTAGTTTCCTGTGTAACGAGGTGTAATGAACTAATAACGGAAGGTGACTGGATGAGAGAAGACATTTGTACAACCAAATAAGACCAAGTCCTCACTGATAAGATCACAGGGGAGCCCTCAAACCTACAGCGTGCCAACTGTTTCAGGCTTCATTCCCTCTTTAATGCTGAAAGAAACATGGTGTTGCAGAGGAATAGTTAATGAAGAGCAAATGCTGCCCCCAGCCAAGGCCTTCAGCCCGCATTCATCATGGATTCAATTTCCCCCATGCACGTACAAAGAGTATCTAGAATCATTACAACACAACTAGCAGGCATCCCCTGCTCATAAATAAGCCTGTTAATTGACCTGTCATAGCTAATTGCTGCAGGGAATTGGATACTGGAATATGTGTGTGTGTGTGTTTAAAAAGCAGTTTGTCTGCATGTGCGTGTGGGACTGCATCTAACACAGTGTTTATACATGTGATTTCAGATGATGCAGACAGAAAGATACATGGAGAGGTATCGCATGCACTGCCTGAACTGTCTTTCCGGAGCGTGTTGATTTTAGAGGCAGCAGTCATTAGCTTTGAGACAGGAGCGTGTGAGATAGACCAGGGCCTGAATCGACCTGACCGGCCCGTCGGTCCCAGCTCTGGGCCACAGAGAACGATAAGCGGAGATAAGGAGAAAAAAAAGAAAGAGAATGAGATCGAGAAACTCACACAGGAGGTTTGAGGCATGCAAAACAAAAACATCATCTTTTTTTTGCCCTCTCCCTCTGCTGTGTTGCGAGTTTACCGAGGTACACACACACACACACGCAAATAGACACACAGTGAGTGAGAAGTGCTTGGGAAATGAGTGAGAGCGAGAAGAAGCATTGTGTTGAGTTAGAAAGGAGGACTGAGTCATCTAGTTTACTCGACCACCTCCCAGCAGGGAGGAGCTGACTGCAAGCGAAGCTGGGAAAGAGCCGATGGGACCTCGAGGATGCATCAACAGCCAGAGCTCAAAAACAGGACGCCGTCCTCTGTTGTGTCTCCCAAACAGTTTTCCCTCCACTATTGACCGAGTGTGTATACAGTAAACTTTAAACTTATAACTTGTGGTGAACTTCAACAAGGGGGAAATGTTGTGCAGCTCAAACTAGGGAAGGCTGCACCCTTTGAGCTTCATTTCAGTTTGGTCAGAGTTTTAGATATGAGAAAAAGCTCCGTGGACAGGCTGGGAATTGACCCTGGTGTCAGCTTCAAATGCTCTAATTGTCCACTTATATTTTTATGGTACATTAGGTCCAATTTTGCACCTGTGTTTTTAGACTATTTTAAAAAACAGCATAATTCAACTCCCAAAATGTCATTCATGAATCTTACCTACCCATTCTTCTCTGTCATCATTCCATCACATCTGTGCTACATATGGATGTATTAACATGCCAATCTTATGTCCAGTCACATTTTACTTGAAGGTTTTGGAAACAGTGTTTAGTGTAGATTATCTGACTAAAGTACCCAATTATTGTCAAACTCATATCTTCACTAAGGCCCAACAATCCTCTTAAATCCACTCAAGCGGCACTAAATTGCAGACACTTGAGATGTCAATTTCAAAATACGTAGATTGTCGAAATACTTGAATTATTCCCTGGGAAAACGGTGGACCCACAGAACATCCTCATATGTTCCGTGGTGATCCCTCCAGTCCTTTTTGTGTAATCATGTTTACATTACATTACATGTCATTTAGCTGACGCTTTTATCCAAAGCGACTTACATTTTTAGAACACTCATCATTTTTATGAGGGGCCATCTAGGGGTTCAGTATCTTGCCAAGGACACTTAGGCATGCAGATGGGATAGAGTGGGATTCGAACCGGCAACCTTCTTGTTGCAGAGCACCCGCTCTATCCCCTAGGCCACGCTCTCCCACGTTTACAAATAAACAAACCAACCCACAAACAAATGAATGGGGTGAAAACATTACCTCCTTGGTGGAGAAAACCACTTGATTCCTGGGGTTGATACTAATCCAGTGTAATAAGTCAGTACATCTTGAACTACTTGTGTATTCATGTTTCATTCTGAGGTCAGTGCGTACATATACACTGTATGTTTGCCGTCTGCCTTTTTCCAATCTGTGTGAAACCTTGTTCTCAGCCCTGACATCAGCACATTCTTGATGAAGCGAGTAATCCTCTGGTTACCGTGTGGATCGGCTCCGTGCTGACATTCAGCACAAAGTGACCTGAATGTTCACTCCCAGGCTCCTCATTCATCTGCACCTCCCCACGGTGCTGAAATGTCAAAACCGCTGTACACACGTCATTTCATAAAGGAAGCATTGACCTCTGTCACTCATCCAGAAGCTCTGGGTTAATTCATATTTCTTTTATTTTTCATTGCATTCATTGGTGCTATTTCTTCGCACACATTTGTGGGGCTTTGTAAATAATCATATGAAACTATATTGATTCCAGCAGGCAGGCACTATGATTAGTTGCAGTAAATGGTCTGTATTTATATAGATCTTTAGTCTTGCTGACCACTCAAACCTCTTCTCAGGCAGTTTTTCCATTTACTCATTCACACACTCATTCCTTCAGTGCATGAATGCGCAGAACGTTCTCCATCACTAATCACTCCCACACTGCCAGCATAGCCTTCAGGGGATATTTGGTGATCTTGCCCAAGGACACTTCGGCAGCCACACAGTTGCAGCGGCCCAGGTGCTGCCAGGGACACTAACATAGAGCTTGAGTTGTAGGTTCTGTGTTGCTAAAAACCTTATTTTTTTTAAAAAGGACACCAAGATATTTTCCCTTCCACTAAGGAAGAGAAAAATATTTAAAAAATTACGTTTAATCTGACAACACTGGATATGAGTTGGCACTGATTCTAGGAGCGTGAATCTTAATACAATGACATCCCCTGGTTCTTTGGAGCTTTAAATGCCACTGTGGTGGATCCTCTATGAAAAGTTCATGACATCCCAAGCATAATTTCAATCCCAATTCTTTGGAAAATTTAATTTATTCCTGATAACCACCAGAGAATAAAATGCTCCCTGTTCTTCTATATTTGCCGAAGTGGAGACCTTCCTAATGGAGAAAGATGTAGTAGAAAGGAAATGGCTGCAGGAGAACAAATGTCTAAGAGGTGAAAGAGATGACAGGAATAAAGTGAACATAAAAGCATATGATTCTTTTCATCTCTTCAAGCAAATCAATGCAAAGACAACGTGGTGAATATTTTCTTTAAAAAACCAAGTGGATTAGCGCTCCATGTGTTTGGCTCGCGCAGATGATCGGGATGTATATTTTGATCCAAAGATTTCCCTGAATGCTACATTTTGACTTCCTACTACTAATGCCAGCTACTCAGGTCCAGAGAATGTCCAGAGTTAGCCTTTGAGACTTGAAGAACACAAGCTATTGTCCAAATGGAAATATAACTTTTGGCTTAGACAAGGGCCTGGGTGGAGCATGAGGGAGGTAGGACATGATGCACAAAGTTTTCTGTGTTTGTTTGAAGATGGCGGATGACGCTACCGGCTAATTTGTAACACAACCTCTCCTCTTGTCTATTGTTCACACACAACACTTACCTGGAAGGGTCCACTGGGGCTGATGTCAAAGTACGCTTTCTGCCAGTCAGGGCCTTGATGGCCCGACTTGGTCCAAATCACAGTGTCCACAGAGGCAATGCTTCTCACTCTCAGGAGAACATTCAGAGTACCTGTGAAAAATATGCACACACACACACACATGCAGCTTATTAAAGACTGTCACTTAGCAAAAAATGTGATATGGTTATGGTGCGAACAGAGCTTATCATCACAGTTAAAGAAGAAAACATTTAAACCCAGTAACCTTGCAAAATATCTTCCAGCAACTGTCAAAGAGGAGCTTGAATACACACACACACACACACACACACACACATACAAGCACAAATACACACACGGTCCAGTCGTTACTGTAACTGATGATGATAATGATCACTATAATGTGTAAATGTTTAATGATCACAATAAGATACAGGTAATCATAGTTCCACTAATTGTAGACACATTTCATTAATTTAAGGAAGTTAATTGATTCTAATCATCACCTTCACCCCAGTGGGGGGAAACTGCAAAACGTTGCTATCACTGTCACTAGCATGAAGTTCCCCAACATCACCAAATATCTATCTAGTGATAAAATAATATAAAGCGAGATAAGTCTAAATGACAGGATGAAACATTCACCAGTGTTTTAAATTACTTTTCTACAGACAAATTTTTATGTATGAGAATTAGAAACAAATGCACTGGGTACTGTGTGCTACAGAGATGCTCCAGGATCAGATACTAAATGTGAGTGAAGGTTAAATGTGTTTAGCCTCTGGGCGGAGCTGTGATGTGTCCGGTGAATGATTTAATTTTACAATGATTATAGCTATGGAGCAAAACGACAGCAGCAAGGAGGAGGCAGGAGAGGCAGTCACAGAGACATGATGGTGTAGAGTTAATGGAGAGGTTTACGGAGGAGATGTGGTGATTAAATCACTTGTGAAATACTTTGTTTCCTTCAAAACACAGGATTCACTCACTGCCATATGATGCTTTAAATAAAAAAAAACATCTGTATCTACTGTGGAAACAAAGAAAAGTGTCCCAGACACCGGAAACCAGGCGAGAGAACGACAACAATGGAGCCAAGTGATCCAAATACTCCCCCTCTCCTTCTCTCCCTCAGTCTCTCTCTCTCTCTGTCGGGTCTGTAAGGTGTGAGAGTAACATTCGTCTTCTTAACGATTCCCGGCCAGCTCCTAATTGGAACATTAACCAACCACTAGTTTTTAAGCAAATATGCAGGCAGGGGGTCACTGTACCTCTGTTATATGTTTATTACGTGTGTGTGTGGATGGGTGTACCACAGGAGTTTGCATGTGGCGTATGTATGCACATTATTTGGGGATGCAGGTGATAGGCCCTGGTGTAAGCCACAAACATTCTCCAACTGTTATCCAATCATATATTTTATATAGCACATCGGGCCGCACAGTGAACCTGACTGTATTATCTAACTGTCTAACGGCTTCCTTTTGAACAGACATATACAGTTTGGCACAGAGCTTTTCAAACTCTTAGCGAGAAAGTGAATATCCATGTTTTCCTGAAATGGTCATCTACAGCTTGGATCATGTTCTGTTAAAGATATTATAGCAGATATATTAGCCACATTAAATAATCCCCTGTTCAGCACACTGTATTTAAAAGGACAATAGCAGCACTATTGTTTAATGAAAATAAACGTTGGCTAATACTCTATCTATCTCTGACCCTCATTGTCTCCCTGCTCATCAACCATTCTCTCTCTTTCCCTCTCTCTCTATTGCATCTTTACCATCAACACACACACACCTGACAGGAGAGGAAGAGGACTCTGATAAGCAGTCTATTGATTGTACTGAGGTCAAGCAAAGTGTGTTGGTGAGAGTGTCAGAGAGGCCGAGGAGAAAGCACAGCTCCATCAGGGCTACTTGCACAATCACGAGTGGGGAAGACGACAGTGGTTCAAAGCCGCACACACACAGATACGTGCACCTTCACTTGAAATCAAATGAGTTCCTCTGTTTCTCCTTAGACAATAAGAGGCTGACCCACTGGTTCTCTCGTCCCTCTGTCCGTCATCTCCCTGTAAATAGGGTTCATGTCCTTCGCGTGTCTCTGTCACTAAGGTTTGCCTCAGAGTCAAAGCTTTGCTCTTCTGTGCCCACAAGAAATGCAATTACAGTCTGTGATCCGGCATCTGCGACCAAAAAACAACAAGCCAAAGCGTGTTATTCAGAATTCTGAGCAAATAACCAATTCAGGAGCATGAGAAAGGAGGACAAATCTAGGCTTAGCTAAATCCTTTTTTAATCAAACCTTTCTAGACAACAAGCCGATCATGATGTTGACTTCAAAATGAGGATCCAAACCTAAAAAGCTAAAGGTACAAAGCAGAAGAGTAGAGAGAGAGAGATAAGTAGCATCTATAAAGAAGTGTGTGTCATAGGACGGGAGGATATGGCCAAACATTATATTTAGACACAAATTTTCATATTGGTCGATATCTACTGTATATTTATCATGATAAATGTTGCATTATTATTTATAAGTTTAAGTGATTTTTAAGCAATGTATTGTTGAATACTGGGCTTTGTTATATTACAATTGAAGAAAATGTAATCGCTATAATAATTGATATTGTTTTATGGTCCGGTAACTCGGCTAACTTTTCACAAAGACACCGTTCTTCATACACAGCTTATAGGCCTTATATTTCGGTTCTTAGTTAATAAGTGTTATCCACAACAACCTCGAACTCTGATTTGTCTTCCAAAGCTGTGAAATGAAAATAAACCAGTGAGTCCAAGTAAGCCTGCCAGTGGAAAGCTTTAGACCTGAGCCAGTCCAATGCCAAACAAAACTAATTAAGTGTTGTTTGTAATTGCTGCCAGCAAACCCCAAAAAGAAGAGTTCTTTATTTGCATTGCCGGCCTATTACAAACCTAAAATTCCAAAGTAGTCAGGGGGCTTTGCGCTTTCTCTCCTTATTGAACTCCCTGAAAAGATACTTTTACTTACTTTATAGCGACATAACCTTGTGATTACAAACAACTAACATACATTTTATGTGGGCCAGAGAAGTGCAGTGGTATTTCTATAAATTGCCAAATGTCAAAGTGCCTATAAATGCTTCCAACACTTAACAGTACTTCAGCATAAAGCACTATCTCTTGCATCCTTGCAAGTACCTGGGAGCATCACCAGGGTGACGGACTCCCCTGCTTCTCCCGGCTCCAGTTTTTTTTTTAACCTCACATCTATGCGTTGTCATACTCAGCTTACTCTTCCGTTTACTCAGCTCTTCCATTTATCCAACCACCCTATTTTCCCTCCCTCACTCCCTCCATAAACCCTCTCTCCTTTTCTGCAGCCCACCGTGCCCCCGTCACTCGTCCCGTCTCAACTTTTCTCTCAACTGATCCACTCTGTCTTTTCATCATTTAGCCTCTTTTTCGCCATCAAGACTCAAACTGTGTCTCCCTGGCAGGAGTGAGGGCTTCGCCAGGTAAGGCAATTACAATCACAACAGATTGGAGCAGACTGTCAGAACTACATGTTGTGGAAGTCGGGGGTGGCCTTGCAGCAGTGCTGGGCGTCACTGCAGATTGTGCTAATCGTACGCTGTGCGGCTAGAGGTAGCAATGTCTTGTCTCTTTGATTTGCTGTGAAACATCCAAGAGACCTTCGTAAAAACTGCACAAAGAAAATGCTCATGTTGTTATATCATTAACAGCTTAGTTTTGTGATATAATATGAGCAGGAATGGGCAGTACAATACGACTGAAGATGATAACAATCAAGACTGTAATGTTCTCATTTTAAGACTAAAGTCATTTTTTCACCTCCATGAGGCAACGAGTAAAATAAATCACAGCAGAGAACTTGTCTAATATTTGTTCAGGTTGAAAAAGGTATGTCCACCACCTCTTAACCGCTAGTGTCCCTGATTTAGATTATTACATTTTTTTTATTGTTGTATCATGTGGAAAATTGAATATCAAGATTTTGTATGGTGGGTTGGTAAGAGCCGGAGGATGAGGCGATCAATCAAGCTAAATGTGGATCTCAGTTCAACATCCATTGCTTTGACTGGTTTCCAAATGTGTACAAATTGTTTAACAAAATATTGTAACATAAGTGATAGATATTTAACTCGTTGGTAGGATTTCATACAGATCGGTTATTTTTCACTCCTGTCAGTGCTGTTACTGTGGGGAGGATGTGACTGTAGTAAATAAGTGAGAAAAGAAAACTAGTAGTAAACTTTTAAAACCTCTGATCTCATGTCTTTCTGTGGTTTATAGGTTACTGTATAGAATCCTAACAAGTACAGACACACACACACACACACACACACACACACACACACACACTGTGGCCTTCCATAACATAAAACATCCTAAGGGGGGTTACGAAATTAGACACTTTAACACTGTGTCTATTATTGAGTTTGTGAGTGTGTTAATCTGTTTGCAAACTTTTCTCTATGTGCTGGTGAAAATCCACCGTGTGTATGTGTGTCTTTTTGAAGGTAAATAGGACTGAACAAAATGTCCTCACTTTCCCCAAATGTCCAAACTCAATAAGGACACATTTTTGAACTGGTCTCCACAGAGATAGAAGTACAAGTACACCCACATGGGCAAGTACGTATTTGAATGCATGTGTGTGTACAGGAGTGTGTGTGCAGGTGTGTGTATGCAGGTGTGTGTGTGCAGGTGGGTAGGCTACAAGATGTATGCATTCTAGCTGTGTGACAGACCATATTATGACGAACAGCTCCCCCAAATGACTGATTGTGTCTTGCCACGACCATAAATCACACACCCACTGCCCCCTTCAACCACCTCCAAACACACACACACACACACACACACACACACACACACACACACACTCACACTGAGGCACAAGCAGAAACATATGAACAAAACTTTTTTTTACACCACCTCCCCACCAGTTCCCTAACCCCTCTCTCTCTCTCTCTCTCTCTCTCTCTCTCTCTCTCTCTCTCTCTCTCTCTCTCTCTCTCTCTCTCTCTCTCTCTCTCTCTCTCTCTCTCTCTCTCTCTCTCTCTCACACACACACTGCTGCTGCTGCGTTGTGTTTGACAAGCTCTCTACAAGTGAGGGTCAAGCACAGAGTTCAGATTTTGACAGAAGCCCAGTAATATTAAAACCCCAGCAGTACAGTGTGTCAGTATATTCTCTTCTGTACATCCATGTGTGCAATTCTGTTTCCATGCATGATTTAATGTGGTAGAGGTTTGTGCGTGTGAGCGTTTGTGTACTCGTGTACTCACCAATGTGTTTGCCCTTCATGTGGTAGTAGTAGGAGACGCAGTATGGAACTCGGCCGGAGCCCTTGGGACCCCTGACTGAGGACACATTAAAAAGTGGCGACAGCAGACGAGCTTTGTCTCCTTGAACACGTGGCCATGACGCCTCGATGAACATGTAGTATCCTAAAACCGACAGAACAACACTGTTGTCCAGAGTCTCAGATGCAACACAACGCTGAAGTGAAATCAGATTCAGATTTATCCGTTCGTCCTCAACAATCTAACTATTCACATTGTGCAGAGAAAAGGATTCCTCACCCTCCTTGGTCCCGCTGCGGTCGGTCTCGGGGCCAGTGTTGGCAGATCGCTTGGGATTCTGTGTCAGGTGATTTTGTCTCGTCCAATCAAAGATGTCGCTCCGGTCTTGAGAGAAACCACAGATTCGCTCATCTTCGAAAGCACACACGTTGTCTGCAATGTGTGTGTTTTTGTGTGTGTAGAAAAAGAACAATAAGAGAAAACACAAGTAATCACTGACAAGTCAAGCAGAGAAACTACAGGTGACATAACCTACAGTTCCACTTCTCCCTGGATAATGAATGGCAACGTTGCAACTGCAGACAAACCTTTCAAATTAGATCAGACAGCCTGGCAGTTATTAACAAAGTAACAATCGCAGTGTTGAAAGCAGAGTATTTCATGTTAAAAAGAAGAAAAAATTAAATATATAACGAATAACAACATAACATATAACACCATTGTCAAAAAGTGCTCAGGTAATTCATGATAAGTCCTACAACTAATGATAATATTTAAATTTAAAAAAGCCAGCTTAATAATCAATCAAAAAGAGGCAATTCATGGTTTGTATAGGAAAAACATTTTTCCTTAGTTGCCTAATAATTACAGAACTAAATAACTGCTTGAACGAGTTAACACAAAGACTTGTTTGTACAGTTTCGGAAGAAAGAACGTGTAGATGTTGTGCATCCAATTCATTTAGATGCACAGGCCTTTTCCCATCGGACTGCCTCAGCTGGCTGATTTAGAATATGCTGCACAACTAATTTCTGGGGATTCCAGAAGACACACACACACACACACAAACACAAAAAGCACGTTTTAATAAGAGATTCTAGTTTTGTCTCATGACTTAGTCTGGCTTAACAAGAGACATGTTGTTAGGTCCCCTCTCTGTGGAGTTGTCACTTTCATTAGTCCATCTGCAGGGCCCTACTATAATCAGAGACTCACTGAGAAATGTAAATTAAAGCAAGCCAGTATAACAATAAAGATCTAAAACCATCCAGGCTTCAGTGAAAGCTTCCCCGTAAAATACTCACACACACACACACACACACACACACACACACACACAGAGTCCGCGGCCAATGCATATGGCTCTTGCTCCCCCTGAGGATGGCTTGTGTGCGCTTCTTTGTTTCAGGGAGCTAATCTATTGCTATTCACACCCTGCTCCACTACATGCGTTCCTTTCAATTTGCACTGTTGTTCCCGCAGTCTGTTCCAATCTGCTGTTGTTTTAATTGCCTCACCCTGGCTGAGCCAACTGCCACTCCTGCCAGAAAAATGCTGCTGTGTCTCTTAATGAAGAAAATAGACAAGTTGCAATTGACTGAGACAGAGAGGGATGGGGAGAGTGGGGGGGGGGGGGGGGGGAACAGGAAGGGGGGCAGGGGTTAGTTTGAGAGGGCTGGATGCAGCTGATGGAGACAACAGGGAGACACGCATCCAGGGCGAGATTCCACATAGATGTAATACAGATTCATCCAGAGAGTTTCAAGCTGTTAGTCCATGTAGGATATCTTCAGATCTTTTTACCAATAACGCTCTATAACACCTCTCATATGCTCCAATCACAGCCACTTATTCCATGACATTCAAAATGTCATAGACCTGCTTCAAACATTTGCTTGCTTTCTCACATCCCACTCTTTCTGCACTCTTCTCCCTAGCAACCAGTTTTAAAAAAGGCTCAGAATGGGTCACGGCCAACTTTTGTCTCGACAAACTTGTGCTGACATCGCTCGCAGCGTACAAGCTAAATTAGCTTTCATCAAACTTCACCATGCCTCCCCATCAGCCTGACATCAATCAGGTAACAACAACACGCTGAGGGCTGTGAAATGTGGAGGAGCAGGGGGATTTAAGTCTCACCTGAGGGCCTCGGGTAGGTGTAGGCTGCAAGACAATTAAATTCATGTCGATTACCACTCAGATATAAACAATCCATCAAGTTATACTGACTGTGTCAAATAAGATGCTTGATGAAATGGTTTTAAATTCCTCTTACGTTCTGAATACTGGATGATTCGACTGATGTAGTCCCCAGTGCTGTAGGTGGTGATGGGGGCCAGGCGGACCTCGTAGGACAGTGGGATTTTCAGGTCTGCTATGGTGTGGGATATCAGCACACCCCTCTCCGGCTCCTTACCCTTGAGGTCTATCTGCTTCGACAGCAGGCTCTGCTTGTTCTAGATTGGTACAAGACAAGAAATGCAAATTAGCAAGGCAAGAAATGTATTAAGGTGTGTATCTGCAAAATAAACATCACACTCTAATTGACACCCTGCAGTTCTATGCCCCCACCAACCAGTGACGTTTTAATATAATTTTTTCCAGACTCCAGATATGAGATCAGCATGATCTTTGACCATACACCAATGAAATCTACTCAGTTCATCTTTTGTCCAATTGACAATTGAGGAATTCCCTCAGGGGAGACTTGAGATATATTTTAAAGGCCACAGCATCCTTTGCTTTTTAATACCCAAATCTTATCAGACATTTTTGGCAAATTTCAAAGAATTCTCTAGAAGCATTCTTAAGTTCACTCTGCAAAAATGTCTTTCTGAGGTCACAGCGGACTTGACCTTTGACCACTGAAATCCAAAATGGGTTCATTCTTGAATCCAACTGAATGTCTGAACCGAATGTAAAGAAACACATTCGCAAGAATGAGACGGACAGACTGACAAACCACCCGGAAAGTAGTTGTCACTGACGCAGAGACATAAACAGTTCTCATCATACCATCCTCACTCCATCTGTACAACTTTTGTTATGTTATTTATATTCCTATAGTTGAATACAATCAGCTATTTTAGATTGACAAGGAAACAAAGGCAAATTCAGGGTAAAAGATCTGCTCATATATTTCCAGGCAAAAAAACGGTCTGCTCAGACCTGATTATATCAGGTCGTAAATGTTCCACTGATATTTGCTTTGTGTTGTAGGAGTAATAACCATTTATCTTCCTGCAGCCTCTTAATCACTGTGTCATTAGGTTGTTTTACTTTTCCATATCTGTGCAAGTGTCCACACATTTCCATTTATGGTAAATGAAATTAGATGTGGGAATGCAGCCAGTTCTGGGCATAAAGCCAACCAATACACCTTAGGGCCTGGATTGGGTTGAACATATCTTTAGTTAAAATATATATATATATTTGATCCAAAACAAAGTAAACCTAATTTTTCAAGGAAATAATTTACGACAGCAATTTCATTTTTAAAGGAGCGAGAGGCCACATTAGTCTCAATATATAAGTGGTCTTAATACAAATGCCAACACATTTTTCCTCCTCTTCACCCTACTTGTGATAAATCATTGAATAACCTACTTTTCCCTAAGTTTTGATTTGTATTTACAGTCAATATTCCAACATTTATGATCAACGTTCCGACATATTACATCATTATCTATTTTTTAAGAGATAAAAGCAATTTTTGTCAAAGTACTTTTAGCCCCTTTTCCACTGGTCAAAAACCAACCAACAGAAATCTGGCTTGTTTCTGCAATGGGAATAAACAGAATCGGCTTTTACTCTAGGGTCAAATGACTCTGCAGTAGAGCCAGGTTTTTATCGGCTCTGATCGGCAGTGGAAGAAACATGACACCCGGGTGAACCCACTAATTTGGCAAGACAGCGAGAAGAGAGAGCGCCTCAGTTTCCGTGAAGCTCATGACGTCGAACATGACTCACCAGGATATCAAATAAAGGCAAACTCCTCCACTGGTGATGGGAAAGGAGTATAGTTTCTTCTAGAGGGTTTACCCACATTTACAGTTTTTACCAAAGGTATTATTGCTCACCCACGGATATAAATACACACACAATACAGGGTGATTTTGCAGCTCCTTCAAATCTACACACCTGCATCTTGTGAAATTGTTCATCTTTATTATTGTCCTCCGTCATTGTCCTCACTCAAATTATATTTCATTAATGTCTTTGATTTAAGGAGCGTATAGATTCTCTACATTTTTTTCACCTTTAATCAAACATGATGTAATATTTCTTATAAACTAATAACGAATGTTCCGATGAGTTGGATCTCTTACTCAATATTTTGAAAGAAACAGATCTACCCACAAATTTCCACAAACATTCTGAAATAAATTGAGTTTGCTATGAAATATGAGAGTAAAAAATAAAAGACAGTTATGATGTTAATCCAGTTCAATTGTTGTCTCCTCTGTCTTTTTTCTTTTTCGCACCGCTCTTAATAGAGCTATTGCTGTGTTATTCCACCCACGGAGAGAAGGATCCATTAGCTGTGTTTCTGCCTCTGCTCCCAGCTACTTAAAGACCTGACAGTGAGCTCAATCTAATGCATTAGGTCAGCCACTTCACCGTAACACCTTAGTACACCCACAGCATGCCATTATAAGGTTATGCACGCAGCAGATGTGTGTGTGTGTGTGTGTGTGTGTGTGTGAACACACACATCTGCTTGATGTATAATGTCTGTGTGATGAGCAGTGTGTGTATATGTGGATGAGTGTTTGATAGATGTCTCCGGTACAGAGCCATTACCTGGTGAGTAAATCAGGTATAAAAGCACATAATATCCATGTAGACCGATCCTCACCACTTTAGAACAATATAAAGGATTTACTGGACATGGCTTCATTTGTTGACTGATTTATTAAAATGACTATACAAGATATTCAAATTAAATGCTGATCCATTACAAACGTTGCTGTAAAATCTCATCTCACACTGTACGAGTAGATAATCGGAGTTGTTAATCATACGCTGTTATCACTATACACTTATTTCTCAGTTTTTCTTAAATAAGCTACACTTTCTTCTTCTAATCAACTCGTGATTATGCTTTGTGTCAGAAATTCAATCAAAATCGGTCTCAAATCGCACAGTGTTGTTGGTAAAGATGCTTCCCTATACTTCACTGAAAATTGCACCAGTACAAGCGGGTGTGACATCGCTTCACTGAGACATGCTCTTCCTCCTCTCACCTGACACATGATGTTCAGATTCGATGTCTCCTCACTACTACAAATTTTAACCGGTTGAGATGGTCGTTTCTATTGACAGAGCTCTGGTGACTTCTGCCCAGGCTGCCAACAAAATTTGGTGTAACTCCATTTATTGTGCCAGTACCACACGGCCGCCACAGCCCGAATCCCTGCAAGTTAGTGCTCGGCAACATGGCTGGACTCCAATCCTTCTTTCCCCGTGAGGCCCCATGCCACTAATGACTGTTCAATCTCCTTTCCTCAGTGCCATGTCTGGCTGTTTCTGTTTCAGTCGCTCCCTCCAACTTTTCACCCTGTCATGAGACTACATAATGTTTTACTATGAATAAATTCCCCTCCCACAGAACAATGTCCTCTCCTCTAATTCACCTTCCCTTAAACTATAAGAATGAACTGTTCAGTTATGGTGGAGAGATTTAGAACGTTTAGGTTTATTTACCAAAGCACTCACGACACGTTCTCATTAGCAGCATCCTTACACACTGCCTGAAATAATTGGAAGGATATCAGAAACAGAAGAAAAAAAATAACCAGAATGTAGAAGCACAGTGTTGTAGAACAGGACACGGCCTCTTTTAATGAAAGGGCAGCAAAGTGACCTTTAGGTTTAAGAGACCATCAAATCAAAGTAAGGTCACAGGTTTGGATTTCTCAAACAACAGCTTGTTTTGTTTAAGTTTTCACAGGTAAATCCTGCAACATTATACCTGCTTACTTCTTCTAAGATTTCTGGTAAAAGTGTAGAATTATATAACGGATTGTCTGAAAAACAGTTCAGAAACAACTGATTGAAATAACATCCCCGCAGGTCACTATGGACATATTGTAATAGGTCAAATATAACTACATAAGTAACGAGTAATAGTGATATTTATTTAATATATACATATATTATCCAACAGTTGAAGAAGTGCAACATTGTAGATGGAATCCATTAAAACAAGTCTAAATCAACAAATATAATGGTCTAAATCTAACAGTACAGACTTTTAGAAAAAAGTTATTTGTGTAAATTACCTTATCAACTGATTTTTAAAACCACCATTTAATGCAGTAAACTGTCCCCTGTGACAATTTCAGTACATTATTAGATTGTTATTACAAATAAGTTTTGCTATATAGACAGTCAGCTCACTTTGTCCATCACATACAGATGGGGCCCCTACCAAGGGTCACTGGGATACATTTAAGGGGTAATGTGATATTAATAATTGTTTTCTTAAAGATCCAGTGTGCAATCATTTAAATTGTACGAATCATTGTTTTCTTTACCCTAGAATGGGCTCTTTGTATTTAACAACATCATATATAAGTCGGGAGCGTGTCCTTTCTACGGAGGCAGCCATGTTTTTTACAGTAGCAGGACAAACTGAACAGCTTTTGATTTTTCATGATGACTAAAGCTACCAAAGTTTCTCTATAATGTTTGGAAGGGGAGGATGAGGTGAGTGTTCAACTGCAACGTGAAACTTCACCACTAGATGACACTAAATTCTTCGCACTGAACCTTTAATTTAAACTCGTAATCTCGTACTCGTGTTATAATATCTGTGCCAAGTAACACTGATTTACATAACTGTAAAGTAAAAGTAACTTGACTTTCTACTCAAATACAGTTTGTGAGTAGCTACTTTTCACTACTGGGTCGATCTCATCACAAACACATCATTTATTAATTTAATATCATTCATGTATTTTTTAACAGAAGCTGGAAATATATATCAGTTTGTATCTGAAGGTCTGACTCATGCTTTCATTGATTGTGCATTTGAATGTATCTGCAGTGATTGTATGTGCAAAGATTTGCTCAGTTACCAACGTAACTAACTGTATGCATTATCACACACCGTAATAATTTACATGGCAGCAGTTACATAGTCAAATGCATTGGGCCCTTTTAACACCCATTTAAGCTCATCTGCATCCATATAAACATTTACACATTGCTCATATAGCACACGCATAATTATGTAGAATGTAGCTGGAGAGAAAAACCCAGCTCATGTAATATGCATACAGTGTGTGTCCGCAGGGAGAGACGAGTTCATAATGCTGAGGAGTCAGAACTCACAAAGTAGGTGGAATGTGCTTTCTTCATGAGTGGACACACTGACACACACACGCATGTTTGGTCTACAAAGTGTGTGGGAGACGATGACAGCAAAGAAATGAGGTTGACTAAATGCAAGTTCACGCACACATATTCACACACACAAACACACACATACACAATACCCTGGACCTATTGGATCAATGAGGTGTTGGGGTGTGACTCAGAGGAATTCAGCTGCTGGTACTGCAGGTAAAAGTTTGTCTCTCTACCTCAGCTTCTCTCTGCTTCCCTCACTATAGGTCAGTGAATATAATATGTGTGTGTGTGCGTGCGACCGTTTGTGTGCATGTGTGCGTGCGTGTGTGATATATACAGGGAGAGAGGGAAGGGGAGAGTGAGGAAGATAAATAGCATGTTAAGGGAGGACCAACAGAAGGAGACAGTGAAATTGACAGGCGTGAGTGACGGACGTATTTGAAAAGGCTGGGCGCTGGTAGTTGATGGGCCGATATAGAAGTCCATCCACCTCTCTTTGACATGTGTGCATGTGTGTGTGTGTGTGTGTGTGTGTGTGTGTGTGTGTGTGTGTGTGCTTGTAACGACCAGTTTGAATATAAAATCTTGTGGAGTGAGGACATTTTAGTTGTTTGTGTTTATATATATGGGGGAAGACTTGGCATTATGTTTGAGCTCATAAACAGATTTAGGTTATAGCTTTGGGTTTGGCATTTAGTTGAGATGTTTGAAATAAGGGAAAGGGTCTCCGGATCGCATTATGTCAATGAGTGTCCTCACAAAGATGCAAGTTTGTATGTGTGAGTGTTTATCCTCGGGACAAGTTTCAGATGATAGACCAGTTAACTGGGGACAGCTTGTCCTGTGGGGACAAAAAAAGTGTCCCCAAAGAAAACAGTGTTTGTATCTTTGATTTGCCAATTAAAAGCCAACAAAAAAAATGTGTTAAAGAGGGTGAGAAAAGGGGAGAGGCCATGAGAGATAAAAACAAGGACGTGTGTGAGTGTGTGTGAGAGAGAGAGAGAGAGAGAGAGAGAGAGAGAGAGAGAGAGAGAGAGAGAGAGAGAGAGAGAGAGAGAGGGAGAGAGAGGGAGGGAGATTTGGATTGACAGCTTGAGAGGAGGATCTTCAAACATTACAGAGTGTGAGGTTAATTTTTCTATTATCCTCTATTAATGGATCTTATTCATGATTGACCCGGCAGCTCACTGATGTTCTTTGTGTGTATGTGAACATCATCTGCATGTGGATGTGTGCAGTATGTGTGTGTGTGTGTGTGTGCACGCATGAGTATCATTGCCGTCCCCTCTTTGAGGCCTGGTGTGTATCTGCATAGTTGGTGTTGGTTATGTACATAAATTATTCATATATTTGATTTAATGTACAACTATAATTCATCATGAATATTTTTAATTTCTCATATATATGATAATGGGGATGTGTGTTTGCAGGGGGTGTGTTTGCGTAGCCGTGTGTGACTGTGTCTCAGTGGAGACAAACCTGAGTGTGTAGCTATGATCTGAAGCCAGGTCAGGTGCTGGCTGCACAACTTCAGTGAGACACACGCACAACTTCACAGCTGCAGGCAGAAGACAGCACAATGTATAGATGAGGAGGAAAGACTGAGCAATGGGAGGATGAAGGTGTGAAGAGAGAGAGAAAAGAAAAGTGACAGGGCAGCTGTGGCTCAGGAGTTATAGAGTATCATCCACTAATCAGAAGGTTGGAGAATAAAGATGTGAGGGATTTAAAAGAACATGTACTGTTCGCTTGCTACTTCATTCTTTATTTTAGGTCTCTGTCATTATTTGTTTTTGAACTGCAGCGTATTGCCAAGTTTCAGACGTTGTATGTTTCATTACAGGTTTGTTAAATTCATATTTTCTGTAAAATTCTGTATTTTTGAAATTAAGTATGAATGATTTAATTATCTCCTCTTAACCCATAAAAACCAGATGCGATACATATGCATGTATATACCTTATAGACTGGGTGCCACCACTGGCTGCTGACCATTTAGAATGGGATGAGACATTCTTCATGATTCCCTGAAATACTTGCAAAAAAAGCAAACTGCATTATGGGAAATGTAGTTTGTAAATTTGTTGATGCTCTACAAAAGAGGATGAATAGTAGCGTTTCAGACAATGGCTGACAAGCCAAGCAAGCAATTTTCAAGCTGATTACAGCAGAGTTTCATCGATGATAACAATGATGAATATAAAAATGAAGGATATTCAGACCCATGATGTTCCTGACGAAATGTCAGACTGAACGAGACATTCTGATTAGTAGGAAGAAGAAGATTGGGATGTCAGAGAGTTCCATAGTTGTTGTTCTTTATGTTCAAGGTTTAGGGAATTGGCAAAGATTTACAATGAAAGAAAAATCTTTAAGATATCATCTTCTGTTCCTTTTTATCTCACCATCTGCTTCAGAGGTTAAAAGATTTTGTTAACGTTAGGAATTCTGTAAGCTCCTTCTTATTTTCAAAATGACCATAAGGCTGGATAAATCTGTTCCTCTTATTCCAAACATGGAAGCAATATCATGTTTTAATTTTCTCACACAAATCACAGTCTACTCATTAAATAAATGTGGCAGAGGAAATTGTGGTGTGAGGAAAAATGGGTGTAAGGAGGGCTTGATGAAACCTGGAGGGCCTGTCAACTCCTTCAATTCCTACACAGAGAGACATCCTGCACGGAGGATGAAACTAAATTAAGACGTGTAAACAGGAATTTCACAGCCTGGCAATGAGTGATGGAGCAAAGTGTTTAGTCTGACACATCCACACACACACACACACACACTCACACACACACACATACGAATGGACAAACACTATAAATGCAGGTAAAAATAAATACATGTATCTATACATTTATGACACAAAGCTTCACAAACGGAATATAAAACAAAGACACTTGCACAACTCTAAAGAATAGAACAAATGGTAGGACATACTGTCTGTGCTCAGACCTAAAGTACAGAGCACTGCTCCACATGAACTGATCCGAGTCCTCTTGTATTCCCCAGTGTGCCTGCGCGCCCCAACCCCCACCCCCACCCCCTCGAGAACTCCACATCATTTTGCATGTGCTAAAAAGATAGAGTGTCAAGGTGTTAAGAGGGTGAGCTGGAGAAAGTGTTGCAGAAATAGATGGGTTGTGAAATTGAGATGGAATTACATTTGAATGTTCCCGTACTCCATTTAATAGTCGAGAGGACCTGTGAGATTTGCTGTTTTCCTTTCATTTGCATCTTATTTCTCTCGTTTGCACCGTTTTCCTTACTTTCACTCTCTCACTCTCACTCTCACCTCCAGCCTTTCATTTCTTCTCTTTTCGGTCACTGTCTAACTCACACGTAAGAGCATGCAGGTAAAACTCCTTGAAATTAAATTAAAGTTAAACGTCCTAACTTGCCACCTAATGCAACTCACTATTTTAACACTGTCAGCATAACAACTTGCAGCAAAAATGTATCGGTGCTTTTTCAGCCGCCACGCTTCAACTAACGTTAAATGCCATTAAGCCTGCACTTAAAGCACAGCTGCTAAGAAAAGGAAAAATGGAAGCAACGCAGACTCTTGGATAGGAAATAATTTGGAAGTAGATGGGAAGAGACTGGGAGAGGAAATGTTGCGAGTGAAACGAGGGTACACGCAGAAAGATAGAGGACAAAAGACAAAAGAAGAGGGAACGAGGGAGAGGCGGAGTGAGAGTTTTTTTGGAAGCTTAGGCATGCAATCTAATGTGCATCTTAGGGAGGCCAGTGCTCATTTTGTATCTCCCTGAAGAGTCTTTCTTAATAAGGTAAGCAGCCAAGTCTTTAAAGTAGGAGGGAAATTAGCTATTCATCTGCACAAAAGCAAGCTGGCAGACCCTTTATTCCTGCGCTCTCTCTCTCTCTCTCTCTCTCTCTCTCTCTCTCTCTCTCTCTCTCTCTCTCTCTCTCTCTCTCTCTCTCTCTCTCTCTCTCTCTCTCTCTCTCTCTCTCTCTCTCTCTCTCTCTCTCTCTAACACACACTCACAAACACACACCAACCCCCAGCCAGTTGTGTATACTTCACTGTTATCCTTCCTGTCCTCTCACACAAGGCCAGTAATCTGTGAATAAATGTTTGAGACAACACAGAAGAAGGTCGACTCCAAGTGGGCTTGGTTGGGTTCAGCAGCAGAACCAATGCGTCGGGAGATCAAATAAAATATGGTAGCGATAGTATTTAGGTTTTACAGAATTTAAATAATTTGTAAAGGAAAGGCTAAGTGACAAACATAGCATATATATTTAACATCATGAACGGATCAGTGTGTTATAGTGTAGATTCTTTGCATGTAGCAGAAATAAATGAATAAGACTTTCTGCAGGGGGTGGTGTGGCCTAGGTGGTAGAGCGGGTGTTGTCCAACACGAAGGTTGCCGGTTCAAACCCCACTCTTCCCCATCTGCATGCCGAAGTATCCTTGGCAAGATACTGAACCCCTAAATGGCCCCTCATAAATGTTGAGTGTACTAAAAATGTAAGTCGCTTTGGACAAAAGCCTCAGCTAAATGACATGTAATGTAATGCATTGGAGTCTGCTTTGATAACTACGATACTTGATGGCAACAGAGGTTTATGAGGTTATTCCAGTGTGTCGTTATTCTAAATGGATATTTGTGAGTGCGAGACTAATGTAACACCAATCAAAGGGTTGTGAAGTCCCATCAATGCAAAGTCAATCTTTTTTTGAGAGAAAGACAAGAAGTGAAAATCGTCTTAAAATTGTACTTCCTTAACTGTCTCTGGGACCAAATTCTGGCATCGGGAGGCCCGGTCTTATTACCTCATGTTTACAGCCCATTATTGTCACTTGTCTGGTACTGACAGTTCAAATCCTTCTGTGACAGTATGTGGGAAGATTGACATGACGTTAAGTTGGGTTCTGAGAACACAGACGCTGTGCTCTCATGGGTCGCTTCAGATCTGACTGTGTTCGATAGGACTGGGTGATGTGACCTGACAATTCAAGGAAACGTGATGGCTCTTCTCCGGAAGGGGACGAAAAGTATGAGACTCCACAATATATCAATTTATCAAGAGAAAAGGAGGGCATATTGAAAAAGGCAGAAAGCGAGAGCTGATAAACTACCTGTGTTTAGGGTTGAATAGATGAGAAGATAACGGTCCTGAAGATGTAGCCTGCACACTTCACAACGCTTCAAAATCTATAGTTTGCCTTTCACATGTGAAGAACACAGCAGGGGATTCTGTGGTCAGAACCTTTCAAGAAACATAAATATATCTGAAACTTTCAGATGAGGGGTGGCTTCTGGGTCGAAGAGGGCAGGATATCACGTAGAAATGCCTCTGCAGAGATCACTTGTTTCTTTTCACAGCACATCAACACCGGTATTTGCCATTTCGCCAAAAGCTCCAAGTTGACACCTTCATCAGTGTCTACTACGTGCATAGCATCTCTTTTTCAATCTGATATATTTGTATTCATTTTAGTTTTTCAGCTTAGCTTCCGTCGCATGTTGGAAAAACAACAATTTGCCCACTTGCTTGCGGTGAATCCTCTGAATTTTCTTCCACTGTGTTCTCACAAAGGCTCACTCAGACGTTATTCAGAGATCTAGCAGGAAACACTCTGCACAAATGTTCTCAGCACCTGACTCTGACATTTTCGTTCACAAACAATTTTCAGCCCCTCAGTGCATGTCGGGGAGCAGCTTCAATTGCATAAGTGTGTTTTTGTTTGGTGACCAAAGTTTACCGTGTTCTAATCCCGGTTAATCAGTGTCAGACTCACAAGTGTTCTGTAAACACGTTTAGAGAGTCCCTTTGTAAACCTACTACCGCCTGATGGCGAGATTCAGAGCACGAACACAGCATACTCAGGTTTGTGAGTGTGAGCGCATGTCAATATGTGCAGTTCTGTGCAAGTATTTGTGATGGAGGACTTTACCTTTCGGATATTAATCCAGTAGCCGATGATACGGTCTGTGGCCTCGGGATCTCTCTGTGTCCACTGCAGGGTGTAGGAATAGTTGTTACCTTTCAGAATCCGGACTGGGTTGGGCGTGTCAAAGTAAAATTCGGCATCATACGGTTGAGCTGTGGAATAGGTGGGACAGGGAGGACAAAACATCACAGGTAAACTCTAGGCTCAAGAAGATAATAACTGTAAAATACAAATCAAATGTCTTTTCACTCACCAGAGACATTAAATGTGCATGTCGATGTTCCTACAGTATTGCTGACTCGGCACTCATAAGAGCCATTGTTGGTAGGTTCCAGCTTGAACTTCCACTCTGGCGTCTCCTTCAGGTCCGGCATGGGCATGCGGATGAATTCGCCGTTACGGTACCAGCGGATGTCTGTCAGACGCGGCGGATTGGACCGCAGCACCGCACACCTCAGAGTCACCATCTGATAGTTCCGGTAGCGCACGTCCTGGAACACTGGGTCCAATATGGGCGGATCTACGGGCAAAACAGAAGTCAAGATATTAGGGATACTTACTTTGTGATTTAGCATGGCGATGAGGTGCATCCATGTAAAAACTCCATTATCCATGATCAGTTTCTATTTCCAACTTATCTCCATGAATAAGAGGAGGGGTAGAAAATACTAACGCAGATAAGCCTGAGAGGGAATTGTAAAATGGACATAAATCTCCATCATCCAAGTCTTATTCCATCTGCCTTGTCATCTTTTTGTTCTCTGCGGCACAGATTCCCTCACATCATCAGAAATCACTGGCTTCCACAAATCCTCCGACACAGAACAACTGTTGTTGCCTCGAGAGATCAGCCGTTTTATACGAGGCACGCAGCTGTCCCCGCCGCTATAACCAATCCTAACCAGCTCTAATTAACCTTTCAGCAGCGATGTGTGTTTCGGAGGTTAATGACTGACTAGCTGCTGTTACCCTGGGATCAGCCATGACACAACACGGCCAAATTACTCTGTCACAAATCACCAGCCGGAAAGATCGCCCCCGGCTAATCATGGAGATAGTATACAAGATGCTAATGGTGTTGCTGTGGTAATGGTGATAGGATCTGGTGTTAAAGCCCCCAGAGGTGAGGCAGTATGACTCCAGTTCCCTATATGAATCAAGTATATCAGACACAGATGTGTAATTATATTCTAATATATGTTACGTCTGTAATGTAGAAAGATAGGGCTGCAGGGGGAGCTGCAGTAAGGTGGAGAGAAGAATAACAAAGACAAATGTTCAACAGGGAACTTCCTGTACTGCAATCTGAACAATAAATGAATATGATGTTTTTGAGAACAACCAGAACTATGTACGATAAGGTAACAATAGAGTCGGATATTGTTTTTTAACTTATTTGCTTCCTGCAGCCACAGCAGTCTCATGAGAAGAGGCTGAGGGATGGTTGGGCAGTCAAAGGTCATACTGTAAGCCTATGGACTGATTAGTGTACGGTCACATACCCTGCTTATGCTTATAGACACACATGTGCATACTGATGGCTACCTGACTTTGGAAACACGTGGCAAGGTTATAGGGGGGAGAATAAACCAACTGTGTAGCAGGGGGGATAGGAGTATTAAGACAATTATAGAGGTTACTAAGCAGTTGGTTTCCCTTTTCTAGTCACTGGGTTACTTCAGTTTCTAACTTAACTTTTAGTTTATCTCTTTTCGGCACTGCGATGTTTCATAGTCAGAGGACCATAATCCATGTAAACACACCATCACCATCTGTCTTTGTGAACGCAAAATGGATTCCACGCAGGAATGCAACACTGACCAAGCCAAACATTTACAGTACACAAAAAGAAAATCAATTTACATGAGACTGAGGGTGTGTGAATGGGGGAGTAAGAGTGGGGGGCGAAGGGGGAGAAGGAAACCACAATGAGGAAGACGAATGGCGTTGAAAGTGTGGCGCGAAAGTGAGAGAAGTCGATGATTGAGTAAGGAAGGTGGGGGGAGGACAGGAGAATGCAGGATGCAGAAAGGCAATGACAAGACAGAGAGAGGTCCTCTCTTATGGCCAGCAGTTGGCTGATTGATGATGATGAGAATGGCAATGGGGAGGAACAGCCACCTCTCACTGGGAGGGGAGAGTGCGCAAGGGAAGAGAGGGAGACAACGGGGAAAAAAGGAAGAAGGCAGAAGTGGCAAGAAATCTGCGTATCCACTTCATTATATCTGCCATAAAAAAGGATGGCATCCTTCCCTCACATCGATCAGTGGCGCTTAACGGAGGGAGGCAAAACCAACCCAATAAATACATTATTTCAGTAAAATGGGGCATCAGGAAGGGCGGTGAGAGAGGAAGGATCTGTTTCCTCACACTTTTCTTGGATGTAAATAAACATAAATATCACACTGTCATTTCACGATGTTTCCACTAACCTGCTCCTTTTCGCCTCACTTCTCTCCTCCTAATCAAACAAGTGTTTTCTTGCCCCCGTCCCTCTTTCCACCAAACACTAACCCCGCTTTGCTGTTTCAAGCTCTCTTAACCCCATTTCTCTCTCTCTCTCGTAGTCCTGCTCATGAATCTGTCTCATCTCTCTGTTTCTTCCTCTGTCCAGAGTGGGGTGGCCAGCTGCACTATTAATCACAGCTGGCCAGCGAGGACAGCTGAGCTCACACAGTGTTACCCTGCGCACCCTGCCTGCATTAGCAAGCCCTCTAAATCCTTCTTGAGGAGAGGAGAGGAGAGGAGAGCGTTTCAAGTTCCATTATTGGACCTTTGCAGAGAAAACAGAACTTGTATCTTAGTTCCAATTCCTGGTTCAAAGTCACTTAAAGAAATTCTGCCCCTAATAAAGAGTATTTCACTAAATACAATCACTGTAACAGATTTCCTCTAGGTTACATCCAGAAAAGCATTAATTTCTTCTAAAGAATAGAGATCTGTGTTGCCTTTTATAAATAGTCTTCAGCCATAGGTTCTATACTGCCTGTCGGGGTAACTTCCCTCGAAACATCTGTGAGGTATTTTTCTGTGACCACACTGGTTTAAGTGGTAGTAGGTTCTGTCTTTCTCAAAATGTTCTGAAACTGTAGGTTGTGTGGAATAAATCCAGTCCCCTCCCTCTTCTATTACTGATTTCTATTGGAGGAGAGGATTTCAAGCTTGAATGAGCAGCCCCAGAATCAAGAGCATACATGTTAAAAAAACAAAGAGTTTATCTATAGTTGATGCCTGAAGTGTATTTTAGTTCTTCCCTGCTGAAACATTTGTTAAACTGAGTTGCAGAGAGGAGAACACAGATCCCTGCACTGAAGATTGTGCCAGTTCAAACAGCACCGACCCGTCCAGCTCACTCCCCACTGCACCTCATTATCTACACAGCTATGTATCTCATGTAAGAAGAACACATCTATGTGTTAACTGTAGTTTGACTCCAGAGTTAACACACGCCACGCTTCATCAGTTATCTCCATATTTAAACTTCCTTTGAATTGAATTTGAATCTTTTTTTAAAACAAATCCTCCTCTGTTTGCTCAGTGGGTCATTTCCAAGCAATTTTTCGACTTTTCATGACTGAGTTAATGAACCCGTCCACTCAAGGAGGAGGAATCTCTTATTACCAGAGACTGTGTGCTCTAAGTTTCATCATGGAAATCATTAATCTCCTCTAATGAGTATGACTCTGGTTCATCCGGTGGAAATTTGACAATAGCAGGAAACTGTGACAAACTAGCTTCCTCTAACATTTCCTCATTTCATTTTCAGCTTTTCACCGAGGGTAACACCTGTTGCAGTCCCTCACCATAAACTGTCTGACTGGTGGTCACTGTTCATGTTTGTCCTCCATCACTTCACATCCAGTATGGGCTTCATTATCATCCACAACATTGTCATTAACATTTCAGCCATTTTACACTGTTATCTCAGTTTTGTATTTACATGTATGAGTAAGAGATTTTAGCTGTGCCTGGTTGCACATACACACATGTTTTAGTGGCAAACCTTCAGCTTCTGTTCATTTCTAATCTTTGCAAAGTGAGGTGGTCGTCTTTCATTCCTGTGGCAAAGCAACTTCCACAATGGCTTCACATGACCTGCAACATTTGCTTCACATTCCTGTCATTGTGTCCATCCCCTAATACTGTCAGGCCACAACCCTGAAAGTGTCTCTTTCAGGGATGTGGCCTACCTGAACTATGCAGGTGCCATATGACCGTTTGAGACCAATATCACCAAACAAAAAAAGTTCCACGATGCCTGACTGAGATTATTGAAAAACATAAATACTTGCCTCTGCAGGAACTGTACCAGCTACATAATGAGCAGTTTTCAATCTTGACAAATTTGTGTACTGCTCTGAAACCACAACAAACTTTCCAAACCAAGTCAATTCTCCTTAAATTTGCTCACGATCGCAGACACAGAGATATACTTTAGAAAAGAGAAACAACAGCAAGACAGCGAAAAAAGTAAAACACTGATCATGTACCAGGCCTTTCTCAACCCACATGTGAAAGAGGAGTGTGAGAGGAAGACGTTGTGTTTTCAAGCCTGAACTCAGCGTGCCAAGCATCAGCCACTACTCTGACCCTGACAGGCAGGGAACAGTCCTCAGGGAAGGACGCCATGGTTTACGGTACAAACCCCATTAATTTACATGTTTTACAGCCCAGATACACGGATCGATTAATTAAACCACTCTTACCTGTCACTGGGAAACATGAAGAAGGTACATAATTAAAGTGTCAGTCAAACGCTTGTTCCATTCACTTAGCAACTCTGCACTGTCCGCAACCACTCACATGCGCTCACTCACGCAAACTCCCAGCATGCAGTGAGAGGAGTGGAGAGGATGCTGCTCTGGGCCTGTATTTATCAACTGTGTCGGCATGGTAGATTGTTTCTAATGGGCCACACACTTTGAGACAAATGCTTACTTTACTTCACCAACCTTTCCTTAAAAATTCAACAGAAATACTTCAGTGGCTTTAGTGATTCTGTAAAATTTAAATTTCTCCATCTACAGAACTAAAACTGTTCCCTTGCAGTTTTGCTTGATTGGCATCACATAAATGCCGCCATGACAACAATAATTGTGGTACATCCCAACACAACATGTGCCGTTGCGTTGTTTGTGTCCTCGTGTTTCTCTTTCATCTTGTACATATCATCTCTTTGATTGACAGTTGTTTTCATTTGGCCTTGCGCAAAGGGAGTGTGTTGAAAAGGCTGAAGTAAACACTGGATCAAACATTTACTGAAATTGAATCAAACACCAATGCAATGATGTGCTGTCTATTTCGACCAATATGCTACATTAGTGAATCATCTCGCAGCATTTGTAACACATAGGGGATTTTTAAAGTTCATAGCGGATTTATGTTATATTGTAAGTTATATGGATGTCCAGTTATTCATCTTTACTTCCTGTTTTATTTTGTCCTGCCCTTGTTCTTCCCACTGGTTCATCGCCAACTGTCCAGCCCCTGCTGCTCCCATCTGTCCAACCTGTTAAAAACTCACCTTCTTGCCTATTTCCCTTGAGAGATTTCTTATAAGGTTTCCCTCACATTTTTTGAGCGTGTAGTTTCATGGTTTTGTGACTCCTGCCTCAGGTGGTGGATTTTTTCTGATTTGTTTACTTTTTGGACTATTGTCTCATCTTACTAAGATCCGTGTGAGTTTCCCTGTAAGTGTGTCTGTACCAGACTGGTACAAGATGCACAAACAACAGAAGACAGACTTTTATAACTACAGTTCAGAAAACCTCTGGCGTGAGTGTTTGTGGCCTAAATTGTTCTGTAAAGATTATTTTCTGTGGTTTAATGCATTTGATATTGAGCCAATGATTTGCATCTTATTCTTTGGCGGCAGAGGCACTAACATGATGAAATACAGCGGGGGATCTCAATTGCATGCTGCTATTATTCACACTTTTTATATATACTTCACTGATTTAGCCCCCATGGTGAGCTAATGCAAACTGAGAATAACCAGTGGGGGTAGAAACTTTAAAGTATTGTATGTTCTTGTAATGGGTATTCATGTCGAACCTCTTGCTATTTTCTCCAGCAAAAGGTTACGTTTTATTATGCTATAAAGTGTTATAGCAGCACTGTGTCGTTTGTATCAATAAATGAGGAAGAAATCGTTTTCATTCAAATCTAAATAAAATTATGTTATGTTATTTACATGCAGGTAGAGGTCCAATAATAAGAAAGTATTGTCATAATGAAAAGCATTGTAAAGATTAATCTCATGGGAAGGAGGAAGGTATTGAGATTATGTGTCAATTTACAGATCCTATTTGTTTCTCAAAGTCCATCCTCTGGGGTTTTGTGAGGAAAAACCTGACTGCAGAGTTCACAGAAGCTTTCAGCCTTTAGGACACAAACGTCTATCCTCAGTTCCTCAAACTCGTTCTTTATAACATTCTTTACATGACCATACTTTCCCTTATTTGTATTTATGGTATGAATTCATTAACAAATATGGTGTTGTATTTTCATAGATCCCTTACATAACCTCAGCGACAAAGTAAGACTTTGTGGCCTTTGAAATCCACACAGAGTCTGTCACTCAAAGCTTTTATACTTTAGTTAAAATGGTGTCTAAACAGAAAATGGTCAGTGGTGGTGCTACAGTTGTTAATGTTAATAACCTGGACCTGCTATAATATTTAAACTTGATACATCTTTATTACAAATTCTTCTTCTGATGTTCATTTACTTATTTCATGTTATTGGTACTGATGATATCATTACTTTTTGCCGTATTAATCTGTTTTATTCTAGTATTGGACAAGATACAGCTATACTGGTATTTGAGAGACATACATCTGGACAGCACAGTCCTCTCAGTGTGTGACCCTGCTTGTTCTAAAGGATGTTGTTGGAATTTGTGAGTTGTCGAGTTCCTAGGTGAAATTAATCGGATCAACACTTACACTGCACGTTGAGCTGGACCTGCGCCTCCCTGCGCTTGATGTTAAGCCCGTTGTATGGAGCAGTCTGGCACCGGTACGCCCCCATCATGTCCCGGCTGACATTCTTGAGCCTCAAGCGGCCGTCGGGGGTCTCAACCACAGTCTTCTCATCTGGCATTAGCAGGTCCTTTTCTGTCCGTGACCAGAGTATAGGCGGACGTGGTTTGCCATCGACTATCAGGCAAACCAGCTCAGCGGTGCCTCCCTCTCGCACGTTGACCACCTGACCTCCTGGCGGAACTGACAGCACCGGAGGAGAGACTGGAAGAGAACGGAAGAAAGAAGGGGTAAAGAAATAGTAAGAAAATGTTAAGCTTTAATCTGTTGCTCCTAGATAAATTGAGACGAACATGAAAAAAATATGGGAAAGGTAGGAATTTCTAATGTAAAAAAATGACACATTATAAATACGTAATACACATTTTTTACACGTACATTTTGTATGCAGGTGAAGGCAGATTGGTAGATGAGGTAGATGATTCAAAGCTTAAGTGCACAGCTAAATAAGTATGAAATTGAAAGAAATGTATACATGTCTTTCTATGGCAACATGGTGGACATGGCGTTAAAATGACAGATTCACAGAAACTGGGTAAAACAGACACAGACTGAGAATAAAAAGAAATGTTTCACTGTTTCCACAATAAAAGAGATTTTAACATGGCAGCAATTCAATGAAGAAAATGCATTATTGTGAAGGTTAATTTTTCATAAAACAACTCAACACTATCAGGATCAGGATACAGTCTACTTGAATAGAGAATTCCCAGTTTGTATAACCTCAGACATCTGACTGACCTCGAACCAGTGCAGATTTCACCAAATTGAATTTAAAGTAAATAAGCAGTTAAATATATGAATATATTTTAATCCCACAAGGGTATTTGGATTTAAAATGTATTGCCCAATTGAAGCATTCATATTTTATCTTAACACTTTAAAGAAATGGTCTCAGTCTAAAAAATCCTACCACTGTTCTGAGAGATGTTGACATCCACACGGAGCTCCGGGATCCTGCTGCCGGGGAAATTTGCAACACAGCTGTAGGTGGCCAAGTCTCTGAACTTCATGTCCACGATCTCCAAGCTGCTGGTGCCGGGTGCCATGTCAGGGTCACTGCGCAGCAAGATCAGGCTGTCCGAGTTAAAGACAGGCGCTGCGTTCTTGTACCAGGTGTAGTTGACCTTGTCCTGCGGGGTGGCATCGACGTGGCATGACAGCTTGAGGTCCCGCCCCATTTGAATGCTCTCACTGTCCTTGTTGGAGTCGGGTGTAATTTGAAAGGTCAGGTTGCTCATCGCTGTGTGGGGTGGTAGAAACAGGCAGAACAGAGAAGAAGGGTTAAACGGATCGTACGGTCTAAGGGACTGGCTATGAGGAGGTCGGACAAAAACAAAGCGAATGGAGGGGGGATGTCAACAGTAAAATATTTTACAATTACAAAGAAAATAAATTAATAAAATGTAATTTAAATATTCCAATCTTAACATATTTTTGGCACTGGCTTGAAATCCCCTAATAAATTCAGTGAACAACTCACAAATTCAAATTTAGCAGATTCCATAAGGGGCACCATATTTACAAACAGTATAAAAGTTTGGCTTTAAATTTGCCGTATTTAATACAGCACTTTTATAGTCTTGATTACCAAAGCTCTTAGAGTCCAGGTTTGCTGTTTCTCCATTCACACACACACACACACATCTATGAGCAGCACCTTCTCGATCACTAGTACTTTTACTTCAATACAATTTTACACTACTTTTTCCACCCGTGGAAATTTGTTTTAAGATCGACAAAAATATAAAGAGTAGATTAAGTTTTGGTAGAGAGGGGAAGTGAGAGAATTAAAAAGCGATTGAAAGAAAGAAAGAAGTGGAGGGAGGAGGAAAGATGGCTAATACGGAAAGAAAGATGCGTGACAGAGTATGGGAGGCATGAGGAGGAGGAGGCAGCGGGAGGAAAAAGAGGAAAGCAAAGGAAATTGAAGAAGAAAGAAGGGATAGAGAGAGAGAGAGGAAGAAGGCAAATTGTGACGGAGGGAGAGACAAAAGGAGCCTGATACGGAATAAAATAACGGGGGCAAGAGGAGGAGGGGGAAAAAAAATCAAGGACAAAGCGTTACTCTCACACTGTCACATTTAATTTTCAGTTTCCAAGGCTGCATTTCCCCAACAGATTTCAATGTTGAATACAAAACAGCCCTCTATTTCCATATCAAGGAGAGAGAGTGGCAGCCAGGAGGAGGGGGGGGGGGGGGGGGGGTTAACTTATTTTGAGCTTGTTAACAAGATCCTAGGGTCGAGCCAGGAGTATAAGGCAGTGACCATATGGTTAACACAAGTATGCCACTTTACCTGGTTGGTAGGATGCAGTGTGAGCCCTAAAATGTGTGTGTGTGTGTCTGTGTGTAATGCAGCGAGGCTGTGGCTGTATGTGTCTCCAAAGTGCATGTGCCACCTGCCAGCTTCTATTTCTCCTCTCACTAAACGCGTGTGTGTGCATGTGTGTGTGTGTGTGTGTGTGTGACATTTGCCGTGCTGCCACCTGCCCTGGTGTGACGATGCGTTCAGGCCCATTAAGCTTACAGGAGAAACCCATCCAGCATACGCTCGCTACAGTGTTAACTAACAGAAGAGAGTGTCGCTAATTGCTTCCACTCCAGTCTCACTAATTGGAGTGAATAAAGATGATTAAAGGGGCTAAAAATAGCCGGAGGGGAGGGAGAATAGAAGGCTTTTATTTTAACAGTAGGGGAATTAGAAAAACAAGCGATACTTAACTCATCTATCCTGACAAGTTTCACATCAGCTCTCTGTAATGATGGATCAACTGCTCGTGTGCCGCATACCACACCAGACACACACACACACGTATTATACAAACATGCTGAAGTAGTTCCTGTGCGTAAAGACATAATAATAACTAGAATGGCACCCAGTAGATCAATCTGCCAAGGCCCAACACTTCCCTTATGAAAGCTAATTTAAATTCACCAGATCATGATTTGTATTAGGGTCTGAACCAAATTGCAGAAATCAGTCCTTTATACACGCCTGATTTTGTCATCCAAGTCCATAAATATCCCTGGATCTGCCCCATGTTCCAGATCCACACTGACATTTGAAGGGGTTCTTCCTTTAACCATACCCCGTCCTTCAACTAAGTTTTGTGGTTATCCATCCATTTTTTTTTTTTGTCTGTAACAAAAATAAAACCGACAGACCTATAAATAGAATGGGGGGTCAAAGCATAACCTCCTTGGCAAAGGACAATTTTAAAGCATTAATCATATGTGATCATGTGTGTGTATTTGTTGTTATATAATACTAATACTAATGTGATTTTATAATCTGTTGCTCCTTTCCCCTCAGTGATTCAAATGAGTGACGAAAACATAATGAATGACCACAACATAATGGTCATCGGTCGTTTCTGTTTCAAAGCCAGGAATTGACGAATCCAAATTATTACTGGAATAATGAAGGATAAATTATTTTAAATATTTTGAGCCCATATCAAAAGGAAAGAAAACGGACACATGCATTGACATGTACACTCTTGATGAACCCTCGTCTCTGTGAACAAACACACGTGTTCCACTTACTCCGTACAACCACGTTGACGTTCTTTCGTGCAGGGTTTCCCACATTGTTGACGGCCGAGCAGTTGTAAAGGCCGGCGTCAGTCGGTGTGACCGCCCGCAGAATGAGCGTTGCCCCCCGAACCAGTGCGCTGAGGGGAAGTTTGCCAGTGGAACACGACCACGTCACATTGGGGGGAGGGAAACCTGAAGTCACCTCACAGGTTAACTGCACGTCCTGCCCGGGGTCCACCACCACCGTGTCGTTGACTGACAGCCGGATCATTGGGGGAGCTGCAGGGGGAGAAGAGAGGAGAGGATTACACACACGCAAATCACTTCCTCTGTTGTAGCACAGAGCAGATCTGAGTCTTTTTTTTTGCTCGTGCTTTGCAACCGTTGTGGAGGATTGGTGGATGCAGATGTCAAAACCTACAGATGCTGAAGTCTGACAGTTATAATGTAATAACTGTCTCTGCACCTGTCATAGCGAGATGCAATTAAAGGTTTCTCAGTGGGGTTGCAGGATGGTTACAGGAGTTTGCATATAAGTGATGACATTATGTAGAAGTGAGAATGGGAGTGTTATGCTAATTTGTGTGTATCCAGTGTGCATAGAAAAGTGTGTGCACGAACGCACAAGCCTTGCTTTGGAAGAAATGTACCCACTAAAGCCACTTTTCCACTTTTCAAAAAACCTACTAACACCCACTAGCGCCCACTAACATCTGTTTTTTGTCTGCAGTGGGAACCCAGTCAATGAGCATCCAGTACCAAGTCAAACCACTGGTACGGTAGACACTGGGTTTTACCGGCTCCAGCTCTGGTTGACAGTGATGGAAACAAGACACATGGCTGAAGGGGCTAGTTTGTTCTTCCTCTTTATTGCCGGAGTCTAGATGCTCACGCTGCTCTTTGTCTGGCGAAACGTTATAACACATAATTGGTGAGTTTGAGAAGTTGAGCATGAGTCTCAGGGGGAAACAAACAGAAAGGCGAGCTACTCTACTATGGGAATGGAGTGAATCAAATTGTCTTTTTAGCGAGTTTATCTGCATTTAAAAAACCTGCTTTTAACAGCCAAATTTGGTGGATAAGAGGTATAACTATGGGGGTGTTTCCATCTATCCATCTTTTATCTGTTCTGCTTATTGTTTTAAGGTAGCAAATGGAGTTAGAGCCAATTCCAGCTGACATTTGGCGAAAGGCAGAGTACACCCTGGACAGGTCGGAGGGCTCACACATAGAGAAGAATCCACCATTCCCACCTACGGACAATATCGAGTCTCTAATAAATCCAATCTGGCCTCGGGTTTGACATCCCCATCTTCTGCTACTGATACTAGCAATTATATTGACTTGGTATCTCACTTAATCCTTGTGTAAATGGCCAAGTTGTGGTATTTGAAATGTGTACATATACCGGTATACATGTGTTTTAGGCAGCAATAAACATCAAATACACAAAACCACTTATGGGTATTTCATGGGAGGGAGTTCCAGATGACTGTGGAGGACTGCCACTTCCCTGTGAAAACCCCAAGACGCATAGGCAAGACCTGACCTCTGAAGAAATCAGCAAACAGCAGCTGTTCATGATTCTGTTCAGACTGCAATAATGATGCACTCTTTGGATATGGGTATATATGTGCCTGAGTGTATGTTTGTGTGTTATAGTGTCTGTGCACTCGTGTGAGGGGGTTTGAAATTTCCGTCGTTTCTGAGCACAGACTAATCCGCAAACTAAAGGTAATTCCTGTCCCTGTTCCCCTGCTCTCATATCGGCCATGTCTTCTCCACTGCGTCCCTTTCCTGTGTCTGACCTAACAGCAAAAGTACAGGATGACCCAAAATGCAACTGCAAAAAAAAGAAAAAAAATCCCTGTTGCCAGACAGAGATCGATTGGATACAAGCAGTTTCAAAATAAAAAAATGATAAAAAAAAAGGGCAGAGCAATGGACGCACACACACACACACACACGTACAAACACACACACACAACAGAGGAGGAAAGAGAGAATAAAAGACGTAACTGAAGTGGGAGAGGGGGGGAAGGGCAAAAAGAAAAGAAGGTTATTAATCTTCTAAGAGGAGGTTTAGAGAGCGGGAGGAAGGTTTCAAGAGTGACAGAGCACAGCGAAGCGTCCGCACAACGACTGTGTGTGTAAATACAATTAACAGTTTGAAGACAGTTAATCTGTCTGTAGAGTTTCTTATTCAGCTTGTCAGTAATCCAGTGTTGTAGAGGCAGTGACCCTTGTGTGTCCTCTTTCAGTGGGTAACTGTGGCTGTGTAACTTCGTCAGTTGATGTAAAATGTGTGAGATTAGCCGTGGCTTAAAAGCTGACTCACTGAAATGCTCATAATAACCAGGGTCTGATAATGTTGTATATATATTATTATATTATATATTTATGTATTGATATTGCATTGATTTGTGAGGAGGTGGGACAAAACATTCCAATGAATTCATAATTTAGTTCTTCCTGGATGTGTAAGTGGGCATTTGTTTTGTGAACAGATTTTTGCAGGTTTAAGCTACTGAAAAAAATAAAGTACGTAATAGAGCTTTAAATATTTTATATTATGACTAATCTGTCTCCCATTTTTATCGATGAATTGATTAATTAGATAAAGAAACAAAAAAACAAAATGTTTCCCTTTCCAGCAGCTCTCCTTGTAAAATGCTGTTTGAACATGTATCATAGACATCTGTTTTTTAATTATTACAGAACTATAATTCCAGTTTCAGATAGCTACAATTTAATTCTGACTTGTCATAATCCAAAATCGAGGTGTCCTAAATTCATCTAAATTCAAGACAACGTATTAGGTTTATGAAAAATGTATTATAGTATAGGTAGTTTGAATCTTGCTATGCATTTGCATATGTTGAAATTTGAGTACTCAAAACTGAATCAAAGCTATTCTTTTGAATATTTAGAATGAAACATAATAAATTAATTATATGAAAATGTCTCACTCTGACTGATATATGCTGCGGATAATCACGCTTAACACACAGTAAAACTACTTGTCCTGCTTGTGTCTGATACAGAGAGCTGTCTGTGTGACTCACAGCAGACCAGCTGCACTGAGCTGAATTCATGTCTCTCATCCACCAGGTTGTTTTTGTGCTTTAGAACAAAACCGCGGTGAAACAATCGGAAATGTACATTTAGTTTTGTTTTGTCTCTGCTGTGTGTTTGGCTTTCTCTCTTCTCATTCAGCTTTTATTTCTCTTGACCACCGCTGCTCTCTATCTCTCTCCCCTTGTTGAATCGGGGAAGCGACAGTCGTTAAAAGTACCAACATTTAAACGGTTTACTTTTTAAAAACCTAAAAGAAAAGACTTTCTTGAAGACTTTTTCTCACACTTTTAACTATCCTCTGTATCATCGGCAGCGTTCGTCTCCGCCATTTTTTAAAAGTGTACTCCTGGGATGAGACGGCGTTGTCACTTGAGCAACACAAATTATAACCGATTAACAGTTGTTGCAGCCCTAGTAGGTAAAGGAATGTTCAATAATCAATAAATTATCAATGAAATGAATGTTTGCAGGTTTGTGTAAAGAACTGTAAGAAAGAAAGAAAGTAAGTTTACCTGTTGTCACCTCATTAACATTTCTGTTAAGCTAACTAGAAGGTGACCATTGGAAACTAGGGTTTATCAGTGGTTATATAAATTCCCGGATACTTTGGAAAACTTCTGTCTTCAGTATTGAAGTGTTTTTATATGAAACATCATACAGGACTTCCCTGTAGTCTAATGATGGCAATTTATCTGTTTCAAGTGGATTTACTGCCTGGTTCAATGTAAATCAGTGCACTTTCGACAGGGATGAAAAGGTCCAGATCACAGGTGGCCGTCCTAGCTGCAGCATCTTATAATGTTTTTTGCATATCTCACGCTAAGGAGTAAATGGGGTGACAGGAAGGTAGCATCGGGAGAAATGAGCTTGTGGCGAAAATGTCACCTATTTAAATCCAGAGAGTGGCTACTAAAATGTTTAGTTGTGTATAAAAAACGAGTCTCCCACCTCCTCAACAGTTAAAACACCCCAGGGGAAAATTGCAGGCCTTATTGCTGGAGCTGCTTCACTGGTTATAAATTACTAATCCACTTTGTGTGTGCAGTTGAAAGGTAAGTTGATAATTTTTCCAGTGAAAAGAGAGGGACCAGAGATATTTGTCCTTTTGCAGTTTTTTTTTTCTATGTAACTGGAGGTATCATTTGTATATTCCCTAGTGTTTATGCTCACACGTGTTGTTGACCGTATAGATATATGTATATGTTTTTGAATACATTTTGGGCTATAATGATTTGAAAAGACATATAGTGAGGCAGGGAGTCAACAGCGGGGGGGGGGGGGGGGGGGGGGCAGCTAGCCGGTGAATATACAGTGCCCACGTTCTGCATATTCTTATAGGTAGAAACATGTTGTTAAACATGTCCATCCATGTCTTTTTATCTCTTTTATAGACAGACTCTTTATCTGGATAATCAGAATCTGTAGGTGAGGGACAAGATTATTTTTTTTGCTGGTAGTCTTTTCTATTCAATTTGTCATTTATCACATATGAGCAGGCTTTGAGTGTTCATGCAAAGAGGTGTGATCAAAGATTGTCCAAAATGTCATCTGACCCTAAAACACAACAAAAATACCATTGTTTGTGTTTTGTGTGGAGAAGTTTGACTAACAAAACTGTGTACACTGTGTGACGAATGGTCATGGGAAACCCACAAATATTGTTAATGGCTCTAAAATTTGATGTTTTCAAAACATATCTGCTTTTATTAATATATGATTTAATGTTTACCATCTCTGAACAATCCAAAAGAGCATTTCTTATGTTTTTACAATTTATATTTGGTAATCTTGCTAAATAAGCTGGTGCCCACTTGTTTTAATGGGCACCAGCAGAACGGAAAGGAGGAGAATCCAGGCTTTTATCAACCTGAGAGACTGTTAATCCTCAGTGAGAGTCCGACCCCACAGAGTACAGGAAGCAATTCATTCCTCTAATAGACTTTATGCAGTACATCCTCTCATCTAATCTCTTTTTTAACAGATTGCAATGGCTGTAATGAAAGAGGTGCACGGAGGCTCGACAAACTAGTTTACAGATGCACAAAGCTGTGCGCACACACGTACACACACACACACACACACACACACACACACACTCACAGAGGCGTGTACTCTCTTAAATGAGTGACAAAAATGTGCATACAAAAACACACACTAATGTGATATCTGTTTAGGCTAACCTCGCTAGTGATGGCACTCAACCTGACAAGAAATTGTCGCTGAAGTAACAACTGCAATCAGCACATAAATAGCACTGTCTCCTCCCATTGTATCACATCCCAGCAGCCGGAGAGTAAAACCCTGTAGGTCTGACGAGAGCATCACAGGAACCTCCTCGGAAACCGTTTTGCTTGGTGATTTGTCCGTCTGCGAGATTCAGTGAGCTTGCTCTGAAGTGTCATTGTAATCAGGGGTATATTGTTGGTGAAGCTTGATGCGTCAAAGTCAGTCTTCATGTTGTTCTTGTGGTTTTCCTCCGAGTGCACTCGTGTCATATATTCACATAGAGACTGTCTGCATGTGGTAGTTTGTGTCCTTTTGTGATGGATCTGTCTTTTTCTGATTTCATAGAAGCAGTATGGTAATATAAAAAAAATATTTAAACATAGGCAGAAGTCAATTTAATGATGGTTTCTGTTCATCCACAGACTCTTTTCAGAAATATTGAGTCCAGAGTTTGAGAGATTGTCTTTAAAATATGAAGAACACAGCAGGAGATTCACTGGGTCAGTGACTTTCACAACAACACAACCGTTTTCGGAGTGCTCAGGCGAGGGGTTGTGTCTGAGTAGAATATGCAGGAGGCATGGCAAATACAATTACGGAACTCATATTGTTATTGGTTGCAGCACATCAACACTTATGTCGGCCCTTATCATCCAAAGCTCTCAAATTATGTCCATTATCTCGCTCAGAGTTTTGTGGAAATCTTCCTGCTCTGTTCACACATGGGCTCACTCAAACATTTGGGGGGCTGGCAGAAAAAAAGTTCACCAAAATGTTTGGAGCATCTGACCCTGACATTTGCGTCCTAAAATAAAAATCTCACAAAAGAACCCTGCTAAAGAGACTACAACTGCGGATTTCACTGTTTGGTTTCTCCCTCATAGTTTCTCAAAATTACTGAAATTCAATCAGGAATTAATGGAAAAACCTTTGTAAAAAACATTCAGCATACTAGACAGGAGTAAAAACCCACAGCACATGCAGGGGTGGTTACATGCATGATGTCAAGGACACACTTATCTTAGTCTGAAAAGAAACACGTGTGGGTTTAGTTTCTTCTCAAGGTCAAGAATATGGCTTTAGGAAGTGATTATCACCCTGGTTTAGTTGCTATCGTGCACTTCATTGTTTGAATACCCACTGCACACGCACACACACACACACACACACACACACACACACACACACACACACACACACACACACACACACACACAGAGACATCCAACTGATAATCCCCCTGCATTCATTTGTGAAACAAATTAATGAACAACCAAACAAATTAAACACATAATCCAGAAAATTATAGAAAGACTGTTTGGTCTTTGTTCACTCACTTTGCATTATTGCTTATATCACTGTCGTGCTGGGATCCAAGTTTCAGACTTAGGACTGAAGTAAATAAAGGTATAGTGGGGAAATCAGCAGAAAATATGAGTTAAAACGTTGAGATGGAGGTGTAGCTTGGTGTTTGGTAGCCACTGAGTCAGTCAAAATTATGGCGAGGTTGCAGGTCGGGAACAGGAAGGACCAGGTGTGTCTTGGAAATGGAATATTTGTACCATCCACGAGAGGAAGAGTGACATTGTTTTCACCTGTGTGTGTGGGTGTGTACGTGTGTGTGTGTGAGTGATAATGTCAAAAAATAAAAACACCTCTAGCTGGAACTACCACAGAGGTGGTTTTGAACACTTTGCTGAGTGTCTATGTGCCTGTGGACAGATTGTGTTACTTTTAAAACTGTTATTCGGTTACAAAACTTTACAGTCACTTTAACCTGCAGCATTTTCTACAAGTTAAGAAGCTGAACATATGCACTTTTATAGATATTAACAACAAGAAAAGATCCTCAGTAGGAAACACAACCTCACATCTGTCTACCTTTCATCAGGTAAAAATAAGAAGTCTGATTCCCTTCAACACTTTGTTCAATATCAGATTTTTTTCATTAAGATACAAAAATGATTTCCCAAGAATGTGTGTGTAATCTGTCTGCTAAACCAACTGTCTCTTCTCATTCATGTGTTTACATTGTGTTATTTTGTTGATGTGCCCTGTTATACACAAGGTTACTGTGTTTTTCTTCCATGTTAAAATGATTGGGGGGGATGGGGTCCTCACAAGTGCAGAGAATGTAGCCCCTTGTACAAATTGATAAGACCTATGAGGTTAAATGTGATTAGTGAATATGGGCTCTGGTAGATTGAAGATATTTAAGGTACGTTAAAAGTACATCTTGGTTTGTTTTCAGCAATTTTCTCATTCAGAGACAGATTATAGCTTCACATAAAACTGGCTGAACAGATGCAGCACACACAGGCTTTAGTACTGAGGGCTCTTGCAGAATGTAGATTGATCCTCAGCTCCTCAAAGGGGAATTCACACTCAATAGGATTATATATCTATATATATATTATACACTTGTTCGACTCTCATATTGTTGTGAAGGTAAACTGTAGAGTTACAGTAATCAATAAAGGACTAAATCTACCTGCCCATAATTCAGAGGAACTGGATAACACAGTTTGTCAGCAGTTTTAAATCTTTGTGTTTGTGTGGAATTTTGCTGTGATTCAGCATTTTGTCCCCTTTGAATCAACAGATCATAAAAACTTCAAAAGGCTGAGCATTTACAAAGTCATAAAGTCATAAAGTCTCTGATCAGTGACCGTACCGATTGTGTTGGAACTTGGCGTAAGGGTGAAGTTTGGGCCAAGGAAGAAATCTTTAAAGCTTCAAAGAGTATTTTTGTAAGTTTCTTTAAGAAATTAAACAGAGCTCTTTGTGAAAAAGAGAATACATTTCATTTCAGGATAGTTGGGCCTTGGTGGACGTATGCGCTCTGCAGTGTTGTTTTAATGGGAAGTATAATTTTAAATTGTTCCTAGTATACATTTTTGAATGCGGATAAATTGGTGTTCACTGAACCATATCACTAATGTACCACTTACTGACCCCTGGATATTTTCTGATGGAGCCCATTACTACAAAAAACATCAAGGGTCAGATCAATGATTAAATCTGTTATTTCTGTAGTAAAGCTTGTAAATATTGAATTAGCTGCTTAAAAATATATAATAATCCACGAGTGGTGGTGGTATTCAGTCTTTGGTATTCAGAGAAAAAGTTGATAAAGTGAAGAAATGAGGGGAACAAACTTTAAAAACTACATTAAGCAGTAATGTGCAAGGAATGACACTGAAACTGATTTGTTTCCATAATGCCCATTTTGACAAAACAAAAAGTCCCCAGAAGTCAATCTAATGTTTTGCTCCATCCCTACACATGTCCCGGCCTTATTCCATTACCCTCTCCACTCCGTAAGCCATTGTTTTAAATAACAGCTAAATCTCCAGAGCACTGCTCCCATGTTTTTTTTTCCAACCAGAGGCCAGTGGAGAGGATTTGTCCGCCGTCGAGAGTTACTGCAGGGCACAAGCCCCAGACTCAAATCCCAAACTGAGATTATGATATAAAAATCAATCAATCCCCTTGTTCCCGCGTGGTGTATCAGTGTGATGGCATGACCTACTTGGATAAATCTTATCTAAGCAGTGACTGACGCTGCAAGGACAAAAAGGATCTCAGTGGGGGGGAGAACAAACTACACTCATTGGATAAATATTATGGAAGAAAAAAAAAGATAAAGCATGAGCTCACTGTGTGTTCTCTTCTGTTTGCAATCATCTCTATTCCTGTGGCCCTCTCTCGCTTTCTCACCTTGTCTTTAACCTCAGTGTATCTGTGACGTGGCTCAGAGTGTTGTAGGTGAAATATATTTAAGTACAGCACAAACTTAATGCACCTTCACTTTTCAGAGGTAGGAGTCAAATGTATTTAAAATCCATCAGAAATAGCAGATCTGGGCTGGATCAGATAGTTCACCTTGTTTTTAAAGCAAACTTTAAAAAATATAATGCATGAACAAACATCGGTGTGATAGGAACTGCCTACAATGAACAAAACCATCTTTGAGAAATCCTTGTTGTGAACATTGAATTTTTAGTTTGGTCCATGTCCCATCCACTAACAAGGAGGAGGTGGAATTCATGACATATACAGCAGCCAGCCACCAGAAGGTGATCAAGATTCTTTGGGCAGCAGTCGTCCATATTTATATACAGTGTAAGGTTCGGTGTGGGAACCTAAAGGTGTGTGCATGGTGTGTGTGGCTGTGGAGAGAGTGTGTGAACAAAAGCTCATTTTTAGAAAGAGAGTCTTTGGGGAACCATGTTAATGAGGTTTATTTTAAGAAATGTGTGTGAGCAGGTAGAGAAACTGAAAACAAAATATATAAAGACATTTCCTAAACTGCAGCTTCCTCCATCCTCAGCACCAACACACTCCAGCCAAGTTTCCTAAACTACCGGGGGAGCAGGTTAGGAAGTAGCGACACACACATACACATGTAGACACACACACGGACTAAGCTGTGTATGTTTTCTGCCACTCTGTGCGGCTGTGCGGTCCAGACAGATGGTCCGTTCTGGCAACACTCTGCGTCCTTGTGCCAGCACCAGGCAGGCGCACCGTGCTGATTGTTAAGGTATTTGTGTGTCTGTGTCTTCGGGTGTGTGTGCGTGTGTTGTCTGAGCTGTGGGGGTAAAACTGATCTCAGCCACAGGAATCCAAAGAGGGGATGAGAGGTAGACAGAGGGGAAGAGAACGAGGAACACTTAGATCACACAGCAGGAGCATTTAAACCTGTTTGTTTAACTCTCCGACGTGTTGATTTTCAAAGCTGGTGGATTTTTACGATCCGAGATAAGTTACAACTAATGGATAGAGCTGAGGGCCAATGAGCCAAAAATGGGCTCCCTTGCATTTGGCGTGCCACTGCTGATTGACCGGGTATCACACCTCATGAATATTATCTAAAATACAATGTATATATAAATACATATCAAAAGCTATTAATGTGTTTAAATAAATCATATCCATGACACACTTAGTCGCCTATAATCCATTGAGGGTTCTCTCTTTATTAAAGGCAGGTCTCTTCTATCATAATCCATCATTTACCATCTCTTCTCGTCTGTGGTGTTAGCTCAAAATTAATAACGTGTCTGAGAGCCACGGTACATTCACCTGAGTATTACTACTAGCCATGTCCATCTCTCATTTTCTATCTGATTTATTCTGAGGCTTTCATTTCCTCCTCTTACTCTGTCTGCAACCCCCTCTCTCTCCTGCACACTCTTTCACAGAAACTCCAAACTATCTTCTGCACCTTCAGCTCACTTGAGATAATCTTTATCTCTAACAGGCCTTATTGCAAGACTGATAACTTCTTCAGTTCAGAGTCTGTAAATAAAACATATAAACAAAAAAAAGTCAGAGATACATGTGGCAATGATAAAAAGGAAGAAAAACAAAACCCTGTCTCCTCTACTTTTTAGTGTGTTACTGAGGACACATTATTGCCATTAAATAGATATCAAGGATTCACAGTGAAGTCTGACTCCTCTATTCCTGCAGGGTTTAAATACTCTATTACAAAGTCAGGTAATACAAGTTACTTTAAAGTTGAGTAAATGTTAGCATGGAATTAAATAGTGTCAAATCAAGGCAGAGGAAATGTTCTCTGTAACTGATGAATCATAATGTCAGAGCATTTTACCGTTGTACTTTAGACTGAGCTTTTTTTCTGCTCTTTTATACTTGGTTGAAACTGACTAATTCATTATGGGTCAATTTAGAAACTGGTTCATTAATTGAGGTGTCAATTAATGACATGATTGGTAAAAAAGTTGGTGGCAATTAATGTTGAGTATTATTGCATGAAAAAAAGTTTAAATTTTTCAGTTATTTGATTTAATTTACTACTTTTAAATACTCTTGAGTACATATTTTAATACAATGTATCATATTTCATAAATTGTCATGTGTTTTGTATGTTAAACCTCAATTCCTCAAAAAAAAAATTAGATGGTCAAATATAGACTTAGTGAAGCAAAAAAGTACATAATGGACTCTGAAATGTGCATTTGTTAAATATAATGAAAGTACCTAGAATTCAAAGTGCACTTAAAATGCACTGTTTAGTTTGACTGCACCACATTCACTGATACTATCAATAAATGCTGTGTTCGGATTAAATAAATGTGTTTTAATGTGTTAATTCATGTGTTAACTAGTGAGCTTTAGCCGTGCTTATAAGTCCCCTTTGATCAGAACCAGGTCTTGATCATCTGACTCCAAGCAAGAAAGCAAAAAAAAACAAGTCGAACTATTTCGGTGTTTGGAGATTTAAAGACGTTATAGTCTGTTCGTGGGGCTGCTTTTGGTTAGACTTTAGCCATCTGTTACTTAAAGCAATCTGCACAACTTAGCTGTTTCCACATTTTCAGTGTGTATTTATTCAGGGCCTTTGAGTGGGAAGGAAAAAAAGGAATTAGACACCAAACCCTGAACAGCACTCTTATCTTCAAATGGTTTATGGGCATGTAGAAAACAAGTGTAGCGCTCCGGCTCTATAGGAAGAATGTTTCATTAGGTTTGACATAGAGGACCTTTCTTTCGAATACACTGACACTACAAAAAGGATTTAAATATAGCTGATAAAAGGGCTGAAAAACACTTCAAAAAAACTATAAAGCTCTTAACTGTCGAGCACGACTTATATTAACAGTCATTCCCGCTGGCATTTTGAAAATGCAACGAAAAGAAAGGGGAGAGAAGAAAAGGAGTTCAGTGAATACGGAATAATAAGAAATAAAAAAAAGCACAAGCCCAGGGTTTTTCCCTCGTGGTGTATCAGTCTGACCATAACAAATCTGACAGGGTTGTCAACGGCCACAATGTTGTCGTAAGTAACAGAGTCGCCGAGCGGCGGCGTGGAGATGGACAGAGCAGTGTGGAGTGAATTGGAGATAACAGGAAGTGTGACAACTGAATCTCAGCCGACGGCCCCGAGATGAGCTCTGAGCAACGACAAAAACAAGACAGGCGAACACCAAGCCCACGTGGGGGAGGCAGGCGAGCGGCGAAGGGGGACGGAGAGCAAATTTGATAGGAGAGCGAGACAGAGGGACAGAGGGGGAGAGATTGACGGAAGGGGGGGAAGGAGGATGTGATTTCCCCCGAACAAGTAAAGACTGGAGCAATTTTAACCTAGAGAGAAAGAGACAGACAGCAAGAGATTCCCGAGCCACGATACAGCAGGCGTGCAGAGAAACGACAGAAGAGATGAAAGACTCAGAGACAGAGAGAGCAAGAGTCGAAGCAGGGAAGAAGAAATGCTACCTTTTGTGAAGGCATGAGCATGTCTCTGTATCTATTTGCCAAAACAACCAAACAACTGAACTTACCGGTCCCATTCGTGAGCCTGAAAGTGACCGACTTGTCCCCGATGTTGCACACATTGCGTACGGACACCTGGCAGGTGTAGTCAGCAAAGTCCTTGGGTCGGAGGTTTTTCAGCTTCAGCACCTTGGTCTCACCCTGGATGGGACAAAACACACAGTTACGGATTTTCATTACCTGGGTGGTGAATAAAACATTTGTGAGCGCTTTGACTGCCGTCTGCTTTTTGTTGCTTCTGTCCAGCACCTTATGCTCATAAAGTTCCCCCCATAGCAGAATGGTTCTGGCCACACTGCTACTCTGGACCACGTACTGCATGGAATAATGGCACTCGGGTGGTCTGCTCCTGTTTGCCAGATCTGGGCCACAAGTAAGCCAAAGCAATACCGTCCATCAACCAAAAGTGCTCCAAATTAGTTCTGTACAATTTGGTACCATTTACCACATGGGCCACTTTAGGTTCACATCCAGATTACACCTTAACCGAATCACCACAAATTGGCCCACAAGTGTTCGTGGATATCTGGACTACATTGGCCACCTTAGGCCAATATCCATTTAGTTCAGGCCACATTAGACCAGAAGGGCTGCATCATTGCCTGAAGCTGCATACGTCTGTATGCTATCTAGGTGCGATGTGTGTGCCTTCAAAACCTGTCTACAAAACATGAACACAACATCGTACTGGAATCGAACGTTTAAATATATATATATATATATCTCGTCACATAACCTTCTATGTGATTAATAGAAGGTTAATTATTATATAAAAACATTATCCTAACCATCGATTTAATCTCTCTACATTACATACAACTAAGAATATATCAATGAGACAGCTCCAAGCCTTTTATTTGAGTCCTTTCTAAACTGGGGTGTAATCTTGAATTTAAGTCACATAAATGTTTGATGAGCAGCAGTGTGATAAACAGGGTCAAAAACCCAAACACACAAACACACACATACACACACACACACACATACATTTGTGTGCTTTCCATGCTCTGATTATCAACTGAACTATCTAAGATCTATATATGGGTTCATTTTAATGATGAATTTTAAATGCATGAGACCATCAGGAAAATGAAACTGAGGCAGAATCCATCCGTAGTAGAGCTGACTATTCATGGAGCTACTGTATGTCTCTTAACATATCAACAGCCTTCTCTGTGCTTCTCGTGCAGATGCTCCCTTTCAACATCGCTGATGGTCGTTCAGATCAACACTTCATGTCTGAAACTGTACGAACTGTCGGCCGGCGCCAGGAGGTGATTGACTAACAGCGTCTCAGGCAGCTCTGAGAGGAGCTCCACTGGCTGGCTAATTGAACTCCAGGGGATCTGCTTTGTGGCTGACTGACACTTTGATAAGTGGATAAGGGGCGAGGGGGTTCCTTTGTGGAGGCAGTGATTGTGCATTCAGGCAGACAGACTGTTTATTTGGTCATCTTACTGAGTCGCTGGTTCGGGTAACTCGCCGACTGATGGGATGAGCAGCTTTATTTCAATATGACTCAGAGGTGATGAGTCTCTGTTGACAGACCTAGATCTCAATCAGACCTGTTATTAACGTCCCACGTGGTCCGATCACAAGTGGTCAGTGCTAAGTTCAGGTCTGCTTTCACCTTAATGCGTCCTGAGATACGACCAGTCAGACCAGATGGAGGTGGTCTGGGACACATGTGGCCACATTGTTTTGCTCTGAGTACGTAAATGCATTCTGGGCCACATGGAATATTAGCTTATTTTCTCAGCTGGCGCCTCTGACCTGCTGATGTTGAAATGTGATTCATGATTTTAAGAGCCCATATACATTAGTAGCCACCGGCACAATATCAACACTGATCACCAGATAATGACTAAGACTTTTTCTTAAATTTGTAAAATCTTTCTTCACAGCTCAGTTGCACAGGATTAATTTGACTTCTCCTACGGGGGACATGAGATTCTCTCCTTAATGGTCCCTCACCTTGTGTGTGTGAGCAGACGTACTAAGAGCTGATCGGATCTCTCAGGACAGATGATTGAACAGGGACAAAGAGACAGATTTGATGTCTATGTGCATCAAGTACATTTTAGAGCTCACGTTGTAGGAATTAATACAATTTAATATTTTACTGCTAAGGATGGACACATTATTAAATCCCTCATTTTTGCTTTCGCTTACACTTAAGCTCTTGTCTTTTTGTTTTCTTTAAAGGCTAACAAAAAGTGACATGTCAGTCCAAAGTCTTTAAATGCTAAATATAACTCCTGCTTGAGCTCCATGCACGCTGATTTGGCATTTGGAGATTGGCATTCACAGACCTGCAGCTCCGACTTAAGGTTAAAGCTGCTGGAGAGTTCTGAAATGGGGTCTTCGTGAGTGGACAGTTAACTTCGTATGACCCCGGAGCCTCTGGGTCACAACCATCGAGTTTTAACAGTGTTCATGTAAACACTGAACATTCAGCAGGAGTAGAGAGAATCGGAGTGACATTTTCTCACAGATAAGGATAAAACCTGGTTACGATGCAGCGGGAGGAGGATCTTGCGAGAGAAAAACAGAAAGCAGAGGAGCGACGTGTCGGGGCTGGGTACGTGCTCATGTGTACCTGAGTGTAAAGCGGCTCGTAGATGTCCACTCCGTTGTCCTTGCTCTGCTCGATGAGCATGTTCCCGCGCTTCCAGATAAATCGGGCAGGAGGGTTGGAGTTGACGGTGCAGCGCAGGAACACCGTCTTCTCCTGGTAGTAGCTGCCGCGCACGTCACTGATGGTCTGGTGAACCGTCAGAACTGGTTTGTCAAGGTCTGCAAAACAAAGGAAAAATGTAATCATGAAGACGATTGATTATTACAGTTCGGCAGCTTCAAGGTTTGATTTTAGTGCACGTAAAAAAAAGAATTATCACACCAACAAACCACAAGGTACACGTTTATAATAGAGGCATCGTTAAAATGGCCTTTACTTGGTATGATGCTGTCGCCCTTATCTGTGCAAAACATTGCTCATATCATGTGTGGCAGTGAAGGGATTTGGTAACTGGGACACAACAGTAAATAAGTGCTGTTTGTGTAAACGTGCTGTTTGTTGGCTGAATTGGACAACCCCACTGACCAGAGCTATCACACAAATGTCCAAACAATCTACTGGTTCCTGCCATTTCCCTCTCTTGCTGTGACACTCTCACACACACACTACATTTATGTCTTTTTTCTGTCATTTTTATCTCTTTCCCTCTACTTGCCCCATTTCCCCGTGAATTTCCTTTATGGGGGTGTCATCTCTTTCCTCCGCTGGATAGGATTTCAGCTGATGTCATGAGCATGGAAGCTGCTCTCCCCACAGTCGCTGCCATCGCTCCAAAACTCACTGCCGCCTTCACTCCTCATCACCGTCCCTGCCTCTCTATCGCATCCTCCTTGCTCCTTGCCCATATTACTTAGTGTGTGTGTGTGTGTGTGTGTGTGTGTGTGTAATCCCAATTCTTTGCAGCCTAATGGGAATGTTGCGGACTTCGAACATCATGGAAGCCTCCCTTTCCCTGCCTTTCCATATTACCTCTCTCCTTACTCCTCACTTCCTCCTTTCTCTTCTCTGCTCCTGTACCTCATTTTCTTTCTCCTGTGTCATCCCATCTCACCTGCAGTACATGTATCAAGTTGGAATACTGCAAGCTATAGAAAAGAGTTAAGATGTGTGTGGTATGCTTCTTGCTACCATCAGGTGAGAGCACTGTATTATGGGTTGGAAACGCTTGTCTGTATAAGAAGATTTTTGAGCATGCTATTGATAAGGGCACAGCTGTCACACAAGGGCTGCACACACACACACACACGCACGAGCACACATAAACAGGCGGATGCATGCTCACACACCCACATCTGGATCCACACCAAAGTGTGTCCAACCTCAGCACAGCATCAGAGCACATTGTGTTTTAAAGTTTGGAGACACACAAACACACTCGCTCAGGTGGCTCTAAACAACGCAGACGTTGCATGACACTTTTACAAAGGTGTATCACAGGGTCATAGAAAGCTTTAATAAATATTTATGATGTGGTAGATCTCACATTTCTGTTTTTTTTTTGTGCATTTGAGGATTTTTAACTGTTTGTTGTGTTGCCTATGTAAAAATAGGTAATATGCAGAGTTATACAAAACATGTGACCTGCATAACAGCTACAAAATTCTCTGAATACAGTCACAAAAAGACAGTGTTCGGCTATAAGCTTTTATGTCTATTGCGAGAATTATCATTTTGAAATTAAGGTTTTATTTGAAAAGCCTGTGTCAGCATTAATATCTCAACAATTATTTGTTATGAGTGATGTGACATTCATGGTCTCTTTAACCTTTCCCGCCACTAGCAGGTCAGATACAGTATATGTTATTCTAAAAATGATTTTCCTGTCTGAGGAACTACTGAATATGTAAAATAACCCACCCTATCTCACAATGTGAAAGTGAAAAAGATGTTTCGATCCACCCCAAGTTTTATTTTAAATCTTGGAATAGTTTTTGTGTAACCTTGCTGACTTTAAGACAAACAAACAAACATATGCAGAAGAAAAAACATAACCTTCTTGGCAGAGGTAAAAAATAAACAAAGTGGTTGAAAATAAAAAATTCTGAGCCTCATATACTGTCTGACAGGAGTGAGCTGTTTACTTTGTGTATTTTTTTGTATCAGGATTTCCTCAGTCGCTCAGGTCTGAGTTCTGTGAAGTGCTCAGCCCCATTCCTTCTGTTCCCCTGTGGACACCCTCATTCATAAAATGACATCCCACCATTTGGTACAATAAGCCCAGCAGGAAACTAGACAGTCCGCTACCACCAGTCCCTCTAAAAGCCTCGGCCAGCAAACGGGCCATCAAACCTGGGCACCTTTCAAAGACACCTGGCTCTCGGTTCTGCCATGTGCATGTGTGGGATAAAGAGATCTGGCAAAAGAGCAAGTACCTTTGTACACTTGAATTTGTGTGTGTGTGTGGGTTATTGGCACAGCTTTTCTGGTTTCTGTATGATTTGCACAGATGATTTGCAGTGCAGAGGGAATCCTAGCCGACTAATATCCTGGTAGTATAAATATATATGTGTGTGTGTGTTTGTGTGTGTGTGTGTGTGTGTGTGTGTGTGTGTGTCAGTAAGTGTGATATGTTGTCTATATGTGACAGTATGGTTGAATGTGGCAAAAGCGGTGAGTGACAGTTTGACACAAAGAGAGGCAGATTCAGACAGGTCGGCTGTGAACGGACAAACACTAGAGGCACAGGGGACATCGTGCCCATACATGTATATATGACACATTTAAGATTTATATTGAATTTGTTAAGGATTTGTAATGACTACATGTCCAAACGTGATTGTTATACAGTTCAGGGTTCATGGTCAATTAAAAAGGTCCCACGTTATCTTTTTTTTTTTTATCATAAGGTATCGAGTTTCTCATTCCATGGAGAAACGCACACAGCATGTATTCAGAAACTGTGTCTGCTTACCTGGAATGTTCTGTATTTCTACCTGGTCTTTCAATCCATTTCAGCTTTTTGTATTTCTACAAACTATTGGTTTAGTTATATCTTGCTATTTCAAGTTGCCTCTTTTAACAAGACATTGTTTTATGAGTAACACTTGGACTTTAAAGCACCTGTTACATTTGTGTAGACTACAAACTTGCTGACTCATAGTTAAGAAGTAAAATGAAAACAAGTGCTAGAAGACTTTGTTTCTATAGCTGCTGAGCAAAAGCATATATCCCCCGCATATTCCTCTTGAACATAACTTCCTATCATTCCTGTCGCAGCTCATCTCCTGTCTACAGTCTGAATCAATCCCAAACTTGCTACTTCTCCTGGTAATACCTTCGCCATATTCATTTCTTGCTGTCCCAGCGGCCTGATCACCCACTCCACTGAGGTCTCTGATTCTGTGGCCACACACAAACTGGTGGTGTACCAGTCCGCCCAGATGGCTGAGAGGTAAACTGAACCAGGCCCAAGGCTCAGGTGTAAACCCCCAAGTTAAACCCAGCCAGAGTATTTTAGTCCTAATTTCACTGTCAACTTATTTTATCACTGACTGACGATTTGCATTTACTGGTGAGTTTTACCAAGCTACATGAGCGTGCTACAATCTATGACCTGTAGTTGGCCTGGGTATGAGGCCTTGTCTACACTACTGCAGAACATTTTTTGAGCTGATTCTTTCCCCAAAATCCACATGACATTTAAAGAAATATCAACGTCCATACAAGAACACATCTAGAAAGAGTCAAATGTTCATGTCGGAGGTGGGAATAAAGTCTCTATCATCGATATGTCAAATATCAGAGAAGAAAATGTTTGGCTTATTCTCCTTTGGCACTGTGGCCAAATTTAGCTTCAAACTTGTAATCAGACCTAGCAGTGCCAACCAAGCCTTCCTTTCTTTGTTTCTGATGTCTGATGCTTACTCATTACACAACCCATCATAGGGCTTAGTGAAGTAAGCTGTGATGGGTTTTCCAAATGCTTTGTTTTACAATAATACATGCATACATATACATATACATACATACACATGGAAAAACATAGAGATTTTTCAAAGAGTGGACAAGGCTTTTCTTATGATGGCTGACTTATCGCTTGTTGCTAGAGCTCCAGAGAGAATCATGAGAGAAACAAGTTTTAGAACTTAAAACTACAAATATGTCCTCTTATCGATATCAAAACAGGGAACATAAAGTGGCCATGGATAAAACGTTGACAGTTTTTTTTAACAAAACAATTGTGTTGTTGACGCTTTTATAAACCAAACTCCCGAGGTGATTCCAACTTTACTCAGTTTGGGCCCTTAAGTAAATAGAGACACTAGACGAAACTGCAAGTGTACAGAAATACAATATGAAACTTTAATGAAGCTTCTGATTTCCCCAAAGTCCTGCCTTTGCACACAGCTCAGATCAATTGCACTGCACTGCTTTTTGTAAGCCACAGCTTTTAATGTACATCTTTGCTTCCAAAAATTTCAAGCAGCACTGGGAGTCGGGCATTGTTTTCTGCTTAGACATTAAACAGTGGTGCTGACACAAAGACATTTTAGTGTAGTTCTCCATTAGAGTGGGGCCCTCAGCTTGGACAAATGAAAGAATGCTGCTGAGGTACACAGTCACATATATTTTGTTACTTTTACACCAAGTAATAACAAATAATATAAATAGGGATGTGAAATGATTAAAATTTTCAATCAAATTAATCACAGGTTTCTATGGATTAATCATGATTAATCACATATTTTTGTGAAAACAAACAATTTATGACAAAAGACGGATATATATATATTTAACATGTTTTCTTTTAATAATCATAAATACACAACACAATGGTGCTGCAACTCAGCAGTTCTTTAGAAGTTCTCTTTGCTATTCCATATGGAACATTAATATAATCTTCATCCTAAACAGAATTCAGGCTTCTTAGCCATTGTATGGTTGAATAATACTTTTTTCTTTTTAAATCAAACAGAAATTATTTGAGCTTCTTAGCCATTCTTTTTATAGGATGGTTGAATTTTTTTATATTTTTTGTCAAACAACCATTCACCACACCATGACACAATCTAATGCCTCTCAAGGTCCTCTTAGCTAGTCGTTCTTTAGCCAGTTGGTGAGGCAAACTAACTTGTTCACATTCTCTGACAGTAAAGCTGACCGCTTCTTTTGCACAATGTGTCCTGCGAGTGAAGCTGGTTTGGCGCTTTTGCACTTGAACGCCCCTTGCATGCTTCGCGTTGCGGTGGTACTTTAGGCGGGTATTACTACTGTGAAACGATAACGTCTTCCCACAGAGTGTTCATATCACCTTGGTTTTATTGAATGTTCGATCTTTGTTTTTTTAGAACACGATCTTCCCATCCAGAAGGTTCTCAGGTTCATCAGAATTATCCATGTTGTTTGTTTGATTGAATGGCAGCTGCCGTCTGACTGCATAAGAGCGGCGACTAGTGCAGAGTGGGCAGAATTGTGGTTATATTGGAAGGCCCTTGTGCGCAGGTGTAACAGAGTTAAGAATGCACTGTATTTATTTTACTTATAATTTGTATTTGTGAATTTTATTAGGTTATTATTTTATTTTGATAGTGCCACTTGTGGAGGTGATGTTGTGGTGTTCCACCTTTTGTGTTCCCCGAAAGTTTGTTACTTCCTGTTAGCCCTTCCCTTCCTCAGTTTAGTTTTTCATCACTGAGGGTGAGTCACCTGTGTAAAAGCTCTGTGCTGTTTTGTAGTTTTCCTTGAAGGGATGACTGTTGTGGATTGTATGTTGCGTGTATGAGTACAGTGTGCTGTTATTTTGAATGTTTATATGTTTTGGCAATGTTGTGGCTTGAAATCCACGGAGACGTTATTTACATAATGCGGCCGCCATTTTGTTTTCGCTCCGCGGATTTCGGCAGCCTTTGATGTCAATTTGTTCTGTTTTGTAGACTTTTGTATGGAGAAAAAGGAGGTTTTAACAGCCAACCTATGTTGATGTCTGCAGGTGTCTGCAGTTTCTGTAGGTGAATAAAGACCCAAAAACCAAATCCTGAGTCACATTTATACATCATGCGTTAAATGCGTTATTTTTCACAGCTCTAAATATAAACTGTAAAATTTGATTAGGAATATAATCTTAAAACTATTGACTTGACCAAATTCCATTTTAAGTTTAAGAAATTATGCAACTATTGTCCAATTATAAATTATCAATTCATACAAATGAAGATTAAATCATTGCCCTGTTGATGCTCTTTAACTCTCACTGAGTCAAAGGAAAAAATAACATATTTTGCTTGATAATTAAATGGCTTTATTAACATATTGGTGTTGTTACAATCCACAAACTTTACTTCTTAAAAGTGTAAAGCTCTTGTTCAGATTTGTGGACTTGTCTTCTACTTCTTTATTTAACTTTTCTGCATTTGGAAAGGCGAGAAGGACTCTGACTAAACAAATCTCTCTCACTGGTTTCAAACCAACAAGGTCCCATTTATGAGGAGTTTACCTGAGCTACCTCTATCCTTGGACATTCCTTTTGCACAGTTTTGATAAACTCAGGCAGAAGAAACAGAAAGCAGCTCAAAACTAGAAAACTGTAACGTATACATCACTAGATTTGTGCTACTTTATCTGCCGCAATTTTTTGCTTTATAACATTTAGACCAATGGCAAACACCTCTATCACACTTCCTGAACACATTTTGCTTAATTTATTTTGATAAAGAAAGTAAGATAAACAGCAAATCTCTGGTATACTGTCAGTATACCAGAGATTTGGGTATAGAGCAGTCTAACCTGCTGCTTAATGAATACCTTTATCATAAGAAAGGAAAAAAGAAAAAAACAGTGATGAAGGAACAACATTACACCAGCATGTGCTGCACAATTACACGACACGCTCAGAATATTCCCTGAAGTGTGGTCAGGTACTGCAATTATGTAATCATTTGAAAAACATGTTTTTCTTTAATACAAATTATGTTCTTTTACGAAAAAAAAAAAATTCGAACCAAATTTCCGAGCAGGAATGAACAGTACAGATTTTTTTGTCAGATGATTAGATGTGGGACTATTATTAAAACCACTGGAGTTGGAAAAAATTCTGGTTAGACCCCCTCCCCCCCTCCCAACCTTTTTTATCCTTTTATCTGTTGTATTTTAACATAGTTGCTCCAGTCCCCTTTAACCTGCGCAATAGATCACATGTAGATTAGTGTTTACCAGGGACTTAATTTCACAACCCAAACAGCTGAATACACAGAATGTTTATTTCATGGTCTTAAAAATGTGTCTGCTCGTGATCAATTCTTCATTATCCAAGCTGAAAAATAAAAATAAATTACCACAGTAACCATGGCGATGATAGAATAGTACTGAGAAGCAATCCATCCTGGTGGTCACGGTTGACCGAGTGCGTTTTTGTAACAAGTTGACCTCTGCTGTGTGCTTCCCCTGCAGGAGGACGCAATAGACTCCAAATCCTCTTTGATTTCCAATAACATGTCCTGTACTCTAATAGCTCTCTAGGAGTAGACGGCCATTAGGGGACCAAAGAGAAGATGACAGGTCCAATTGAGTGTGGCCGTGCGGTGGAGGAGAATAAGGTGTGGTGTAAGTGTGTGTGCAGCTTGGTGCGTGGCTGCGAGGGGTGTTTTGGTTCAGGGATGTTATTGTGTGAGTAATACTGTATATACAGTATCTATTAGGTGACATAGAACAGGGGATGTATTATCCTCAGTAATCTACGGTGGCCCTGAGAGCTCAACGAACAGCAACTTAAGAAAACACATGCAAGTTGACAAAACACGTGCAAGTTGACAAAACACAAGCAAAGTAAGAAAACATCTTCATCAATTTCACAACACAACACAACACATTACAGAAACGCGCAGCAAATAGAGGCGACAACACAACGGAAGTGTTTCCAGAGGACAGGTAAAAGGGATGGACACAGGAGACACTAAAACGTCCAATACATCATACAATTTCGGTTGAATCGAGAACCCGCGGCTCCTGAGCCGAACTCGGCTATTCAGCCCCTCTGCAGTGGCTGTAGAGTACAGTGTTGTGCAAATGTTTCGCGATCGCTGAACTTAACGAATCACTTTTCATATTATTAACGTGAACGTAACGATGAACGTGATTGAACGTCACGTTACTTTTTTTAATCATCATCGTATCAGGCCCTCATGAAATACCAGGAGCGGGCGTTTGTGTGTTGTGTGTGCGTGTTTGTGTGCGTGTGTGTTTGCGTGTGTGTGCGTGTGTGTGTGTGTGTGTGTGTGTAGCGGTCTCGGGTCTCGGGGCACCGACTATGAGGTATGAGGGGCCGTGAGGGACATTATTCAGAATATCCTCTCACACACACATCTGAAATGCTTTCACACACACTACTGAAAAGCTCTTTCACACAAGCTCTTTTACACAAGCAGTGTTTCGGTTGCGGTGAGGAAGGACACACGGTCCGAAGCGGAGTGACCCGGCTCTGCCCGGTCCTGATGCGGCTACGAGCGCTGGGGCGGGTCCCCTGCTGCTTCCCCGGTACCGGAGCGACGGGGACCCGCTGCGGGGACCCGCTGCCCGGCCGGCCCCCTCTTGGAGCCGGTCGACCCCCACGCGGTGCTGGCCGGTCGCGTCGCTCCGGTGCCGGAGGACCAGCCGGAGGACCAGCGGGGGCCCCAGCACTCGTAGCTTCATCAGGACCGGCAGCCGGCGGCAGGGTCACTCCGCCTCGGACAGGCTCTCACCGTGTGTCCCTCCTCTCCGCACCCGAAACACTGCTCCGCGGCGCCCACAAGCATTTCAGTTGACCACGCCGCGGTGCCGGCCGGCCCCTCCGGGGAGGCCGGTGAGCTCCACAGGCTTCACCGTCAACATCTCCGCGGAGCAGGAACGTGCACAGACATTTTGGGGGGCAGCGGCTCAAACCCCTCAAAAAGGGCACCCATCGCCCAAAATTATTTATGAAATTAAAAATAATAATAACAATAAATAAAAAACACAGTAGGATATTTTCAACTAATATATTTAGTTTTGTTAACAAACTAACTCAAATTATCAAATTGAATGAATAACAGGCAAAAACAGACAAAACAAGGCCATACTGAATAACCACATAATATATTAGGGTTAGAGTTCGTGATGTGCTTTTGGGGGCTTGTGAGTGCCGCGGAGCATGTCGGGGTGACATTCTCACAAGAACTCAAATAAATGCCCCGTCAGATATCAGAACACATTTAGGGGGAATTGATGACAGAGAGAATCATTTTTATTCTTAAATATTGATGAATGAAGAAATAAATGGGCTCCAGCAGAAGGGCACTTTTCTCATCCAGGGCAATAGGGCCAGTGCTTGAGCATCATTAGGGGTGTATCTGTGCATGTGCCTGCCGCGGAGCATGTCGGGGCGACATTATCACAAGAACTCAAATAAATGCCCATCAGTTTGGATGATTTGAAATGGTCATTTATTATCACACTAGCATTTAATTATCACTGCAAACAATTATGCTTCACTGAACTGTAAAAAGTACAAGAAAGTTAAAATAACAAAACCTGTAATTATTACTTGTGAACGAATATCATTCACAGTTATATTCCACAATACTATGCAAGAGCATTTCAGTTGTGTATATGAGCACATTTCACTATTGTGTATGAGAGCTTTTCAGTAGTGTGTGTGAGAGCTTTTCAGTAGTGTGTGTGAGAGCATTTCAGTAGTGTGTATGAGAGCTTTTCAGTAGTGTGTGTGAGAGCTTTTCAGTAGTGTGTGTGAGAGCATTTCAGTAGTGTGTGTGAGAGCTTTTCAGTAGTGTGTGTGAGAGCATTTCAGTAGTGTGTGTGAGAGCATTTCAGTAGTGTGTGTGAGAGAGTATAGTTTTTCAGTAGTGTGTGTGAGAGCATTCCAGTTGTGTGTGTGAGCGTATATTTTTTCAGTACTGTGTGTGAGAGCATTTCATATGTTTTTGTGAGAGCTTTTCAGTAGTGTGTGTGAGAGGATATTCTGAATAATGTCCCTCACGGCCCCTCATACTTGCTTGTTAGCGCTGCTTATTCAGTTTAACAGGAGAAGACGGCATGTCTCTAGATCGGACCATCTTCAAATCTCAGAGCTCACTGTGGCTCTCTCCGAGCGAGTGGGCGCGGTCGGAGCCCCGGTGCGCTGGCCACACAGACACACACACCCACGCCCGCTCCTAGTATTTCATGAGGGCCTGATACGATGATGATTTAAAAAATGAACGTGACGTTCAGTCACGTTCATCGTTACGTTCACGTTAATTTCTGTAATGTGTTGTGTTGTATTGTGAAATTGATGGAGATGTTTTCTTAATTTGCTTGTGTTTTGTCAACTTGCATGTGTTTTGTCAACTTGCATGTGTTTTCTTAAGTTGCTGTTCGTTGAGCTCTCAGGGCCACCGTAATAATCAGCTGTAATCACTTTGATACACTGAAGGTCACTGCGAGAATAGATGAACAATAAGCAAAATAATAGGTCCCACAGACACTGCGTATGTATAAGAATGAGGAAAAAAAAGAAAAACATACAGTAATCATGCTAAAGAGATGCAGAACATTCTTCATTCGAAACAGAACAAATAAGTGGAGTTGCTGCACTGGCACAAAGTGGGATAATCAAGTTGATTCATTGAAAATGTGGAGATTCCTCTGCATCTAGAAAAGGTTTTAAATCTCAGTTGCTGCACACTCCACTCTCCATATGCGTGGATCTGGTTCAGGCTTAGCAAATAACAAATCTATCTCACAAGAATAAATACAGTCCAGAGCCATGCTAGCTCAGATTGGAAAAATCTAAACATGAGTGACCACAACAATATATACAAAATGAGTGATTTGAATTAAGCAAACAAATGAATAATATATATTTGACATAGAAGCAAACAGATTGCATTTTAACTTGTTATCAGTCATCAGTGATTGACTTTAAATGATGGAAATACATTTTCAGAAGTGCACTGATTCACTTGTATTGTGGGAAATGTAACATGTGGACTTTAATGTACTCTGATATTATGCCGAGATGTAAGTTTGAAGCCAAATAATCTTCCAACCTCATCTTTAAGCAGTGATGGTCAAAGCAGTTCACTCATGTTGGCTACATTCATGAGTGAGGATAAATCCAGCTTTTGATAAAACCAGGACAACAAAGGCAGTTTTTTCCTGATTGGTAATCATGTGATGGACATTTGGATGTAATGAAAACGACAATGTAATGATGCACGACGACTGAACAGCCCAGAAAATGATCAGTCCACAGCTGTCCACTAAAACATGGTTACTATCGACAACAGACTCCAAACATCAGTCTGTAGTAATAAATGTTTATCCCACCAACTACACAAAACAACTCTACTTCTTTTTTTCTCTCCCTCCCCGTCTTTCTCTCACACACATTTGAACACATTTGTATTAACCACACACACACACACACAGACACAGACACGCACGCACACACACACAAACACACACACACATGCCTATGCATAGTCACACACACCGTGAGAGAAGCCTGCTCATACAGAGGCACGAACCGAGGCAGTCTTGCTGTTTGATCCAGTTTCGCGTCTCGTCAATTATTCATCATTCTGCTCATAGACGTCGCCAAAAAGACGACATAAAACATGCACGAGGCCCACATTTAGAAATAACGAGAACATTGCCTGTGTTTAAAATGCAATGTTCAGAAGTAAAGATTGATTTGAGGTTGATTTTCTTCTACATCGTTTTTTTTTTTTTTGGTGTGACAAAAATCAGTGTTCTTTTTATTCACTGGTGCCCAAGTCTTTAGCCCATAAGAACAATGAAGTACAAGGGATGGACGGATGAAGGAAGAATAGTGAGACTGTCCCAGTAATACAAATATCAATGTCTATAGTCAAAGGAATCTGATTGGTTCATGGGTGAATGTAATCAATGTGTTGTGTCTTTTTACGCAACCGCGTCCTATGAATTCGAGCAGTCTGCTTTTTATAGAGCAAGACAATGAGGAAGGGAGAGAGGGAATGGAAAAGTGGATCGATTAGAAAACAAGATCATTGAAATGAGAGAAGATGACTTTACATTATCAACAAAGTGAAAAATACAAAGTTGGAAGCAGACGGAAGGTGACCAGAAAAAAAAAAAAACATAAATGCAGCAGTTTTCATGTGCACTATATGAATTCCATATTTCCCCAAACATTAACAAAATTGAGCTCAGATACAATAATATGTGTTAAATAGATATAATAATAATTAAGATGACTTCAAATTGATATATTAAGCTTAGATTATGTTATTACCACGGACCCCAGTTCATCTGTTCGTTGATTTGCTTGTTCGTTAAGAAAGATTACACAAAATGTGGACATATTCGAACAAACATTAGTGGAAGGATGTGTCATGGGTCAAGGGAGAACCCAATACATTGTTGTGCTAATCTGGATAAGGGGGCTGATCAATATTTGTATTAAATCTTTTCGACTTAAATCTTTTCGAAACATACATATTTAGGGAGTTGATTTCTATCAGTGAAATTTGGGGCTTTTTAAGGAGACTGTTGGGCCTTGGCAGAGGTAGTGGAGAGTGTAAACTGTAAAACTACTCAGTTAAAATGAATGTGGAGAACACTGCAGTTTACGCATCATCCGTGTTACACCTTGTATTGTTAAAGGTTTACCAGATAAGAACAAGAGCCTGGGATAAAATGAATTACACCTTGAGTCTTCTCCCCAACTAGCACTTGTGAATTTAGCTGAAAATGGTGCTTTTTGGTTGAGCCAGCAGGTTATGTACAAGCTTTAATTATGCCTGTGTCAGCAAAGAGCCTGAAATTGTGTTAAACATTAATGGTAATGTGATTCTATTATTCTGATCCATGTTAAAGGCTCATTTTGGATTTATCAGTTATGAGGGGGGCAGCGTGGCTGAACAGCAGAGGTGACTGCAAAGAGGGTGTGATGAGAAAGAGGTATTGCTCACTCATTTAGCATTAATATACATATAAACATATAAAAAAGTGCACACCTACAACACACAAACAAATAGCAACACAAACTCCTCAGGGCCAAAACATGGATCCCATGGATCACAGTCCCCTTGCTGCAGCCCCAGAAGGCACAAAGTCCTTCTATGCCTCCATAAGTGCCTTCTGAAGTTATCTGTAGGGAGCAGAGAGGATAAAGGATGCCCTTCGTACCCCCTTCTAGTCAAGTGGATGGCCAGGTCATGTAGCAGCTGGGCTAAATGCACAATGTGTGCATGTGTTTTGGTTCAAGAAAGAAAACAGGCTTAGATCTCCCAAAATGTGTGGGCACAGCCAAGTGACAGATGTGTAATGCTAAACCCTTTGGCCTGCTGCATATTTAATTAGCTGTGTAGCATCCTGGGCACAGTGGACCAGAGCAATAGAGCATATAAAAAACACATAGAGACCCACACACAGTTATATAGGCTGCTGCGGCTTTTAGCATTATTAAATTGCTTGTGCTTTATTGTGTTGTGTTGTGGGACAAAGTCTACACTCAGGGGCAATCTGCACAATGCCTTTATTAAAACCGCTCTGGACCACTTGTGTGGATTCCTGCTCAGATACTAAAGTGGTATTCCAGCACAACTTCACTTTCATTGTCTCCTGGTTAACAGAAGACTGTGAACAAAGACATAAACAGGAGTGAGGAGACTCCCAAGATAACATCAGACCCGGAGACACAGGGTGCACAAGTCTCATCAGTCATCAGTCTCAAAGAGAAGCTGGGATTGTTTGTATTGCTTAGTGGGATTGAGGAACACGATGTAGAAGATGAACCATATAACACAACTAGCGCAGTGCCCTTTCTGTTTTGAATGGGCTGTTTGTTTGACCTGTGGTGATGCTAGTTGTAGCTTTTCTTTCTGAAACTGTTAAAGTGACCAGGGGCCTGTACTACGAAGTGAGTTCTACATACCCAGGATATCTATATATGAACTCTATAGATGTGTGAACTTAACCTAATAATTGCAAACGTGCACATAAAGGAGTTTGTTTACTGCATAGGACCAATCACTGACATGGACAAAAGAACTGACAACAGAGCCTCACATTCCGCAATAAGGAGCAAACTGTTTTACTAGAAAAAACTACAAGGAGAACATTATTAAGACTAAAAGAAACACAGTTACAGATGCTAAATGGAGGAAGTTAAAAAAGCCCCCTGGTGACTTTTGGAAAAAAATAAAATAATACGTGTCCATGAAGTAATAACGCTTGGGTGCAAGAAAAATAACTTGGGGCCACGAAATATGAAGCTTTTCTTTACAAACAAGACCTGTCGAACTGACCTGAAGAAGCCTCTGGGATGACAGATGAAACATTTCACTTAATCACATGATGTAGCCTCTAAAATGGGCTTTAGTTTGACAAACAGAAGTGATTGAGGCCATACTGTTGTGGAAACGTTTGCAATTAATAGTCAATGGAAACATATGGACCTATTTTAGTGCGCCATGGCACAGGGAATGTGACTGTGCATCATGATGGTGACAGGATGCGCCTGGAGCATCTGGGAACAGGGAGAGATTGAGATGTACCGGGTGTGTTAGCAGTGGGGACCGACTTAACCAACCAGACATTGTTTTATACTTTCATTATCCTTCCCTTTAAGGAGAGTGCGCTCCCACACAACAGTGAAGTGTCACCGTGGTGAGGGCTGGCTGTCTCAGAGCGACAGAGAGAGAGAGAGAGGGCTGTCATAAGGGAAATCTATACACCATCTATCCATAATAGATGGTTTCAAAAGATAAACCTACTTAAAGGGAATGATAAAAGTATCTAAATATGTCTTGTTATCCACCGCTAACACACCCAGTACATCATTATCAGTAACTCCCAGATAAAGAAACGTAAGAGGAAAGTCTGTGGTGCTGTGAGCACATTGCTCCTACGTGTCATGTTGGTTGTGTTCGGTTCCAGCAGCTGACAGAGTTTTATTATTACCTCATTTTTTTTTTATTCTTTTGCACCACAGGATTCTCTAAGAACAGTGATGTCATGTTTTAAAGAAATTGATTGTTCAGTGGGCGGAGTTTTTATACGGGCTGATCTCTTATCTCCAACTAAACCTCCTGCTCCAGAGCAGGTTAACCATTCAGCATAAGTTACCATGGTGAGTTGTAGGAGCAGAAACCCATAATTTAACCTGAAGTTACCCCGATAACTGCAAATCCTGCTTTGCAGTACAGGCCACTGCAGTAATTGAGCCACAGCAAGTACAGATCTGCTGCTGAACTCAATCTGCAGAACCCTGAAGCTGCACCAACACTGCTGCACAAAGAGCTGTTCACTTGTTTATTCAAAGTTCAGTGAAGCTCGACACAGTATGCAGAACCGACAACTGGAGAACAATTTGTTGTTACTGTTGTTGCGATCACGCTTTTGTCGCGATCAACAAAGTAATTTATGTTGACAAGTCCAAGCCACTTGGAGTGTGAAGTGTGGAGCCGATAAGATGAACAGTTCTGTAGATATGTGAGTCACATACACACTATGAAGTTATTATATAGATGTCAGAAATATTGGATAATATGACCTTGGGTCAGTAGATATAACCTAAATGAGTTGTGGATGCAGGCATTATTGAACCTGATTTAATAACTAGTGATGGAACAGTTAGCGTGTTGATGACAGGTCACAGGCTTTGTTAAAAGTCAATGTCCAACACCTCCTTACATTTATTTTTAGAAGATACATGATGAGGGGGAATCACATCATACATTACAGGTCAAAGGTTCTGTGGCTCTCAGTGGAAGCTAATGACTAATCCTACCAACATGCCCTCCAGCAACAAGCTGTACAGCACCTGCTTACTCAATCAATATTTGCCAACTCTAAAATATGAATTCTAAGGTTATATGGATAACATCATTAATTACTTCTTGAAGTAAAGGATAAAAGATCAGTTGACACATTATATGTCAAATCTACGACATGACATTTCTCCTGTTTCCGTCCCAGTCACATGATAATAACCCAGTTGTTCCCTCATGGACCATTATGGGACCCTGCTCACTGAGAGAGTATTAGTACAAATGACTCAATTTACTGTGGTCACATTAACGATTGATTTACTTTGTAATCAAACACGTGCCCTTTGTGACCTGTTGGGTCAGAGGTCATGGGGGGGGGGCATAATGGATATTTGTGTCAGAGCACAATTCAATTTAGTTGAAATGACTGGTAAAGTAAATTATTATACAATTAGAAGAGAACCCCTCAGCGGAAGTCCAACCGTCCTCTTATGAAAGCACATTTAACTTCAATACATCTGGATTTTTATCTAGACCTGCACCAAATTGCCAACACTCATGAATATATGTCCCCTTTACATTTAATGTAAAGTTCCCTGAATGGCCAATAGGAGTAGAACGATTATAAATAAATATAGTCCAGTTATTTAAAGTCCCACACATTACACTGGTGTGATGTGTTATAAACCAAATTGCATTGCGCGCACTGTAATATTGATGTATTCAAGTCATCTCCTACTGGTGCTACAAACCTCTTTGGTCTGTAACAATTGATATGTTACATTGATATGTTTCTAAATGGCTAAATGTCGTTCAATGTCTTAGTTTGCTGAAGCCAGAAAGACAACAATGACAGAGCTGAGCCCTTCTTCTGTTAAAGTCAAACTCTACAATGGAGGATCTACAATCCAAAATGCAGCTTTTCAGACCAACAGGCCTCCAAGTGCTGGTTGAGAAACTGCCCACAGCGAAGCTCTTCACAGAGCTTATTAGGCGATGCTGTGAAAGAGAATAACCGCACCTGCCTGTGGCTGTGATGGTTATTGCCTCCTTTTTCCGACTGATTTGTGTGGCTCTCGCCACCACCAGTCCTGCTTGCACTGAGAAAGAGCTGAGCTAGCCCAATCTTAAGAAAATTTAACACTTTGGTAGTACACCCCATGGATATCCATTTCAGATTTTGCTGGGTTTATGCTCTGGTTTATTTCTTGTTTTCTTTATGGTTTTTGTGTCCCTTCCAGTTTTTTGCTCCTTTCCTACTTTTTCTGACCAAGACAGAAACTATGTCCCCTGACTGGAACAATTTACTGACATCTTTTTAACTGACTTTGCATTAGGTTATAAAAGTTCTTAGTCACTAGCAATGATTCACTTTGGACTGAGGTTCTGAATAAAAAAACGATTCTCTCCTATAAGGAAATATGTTTTCTTTCCATAAAGTTTTTCGAAATGTTCTTTTTTGGTGATTTGAAGGAAAGGATATGTCACATTGACTGCAATCACATAACTTCATTCACAGATGATTCATCAAAACGTAGTTTATGATATTCAATAAAAAGTATGTAAATGCTGGTATATAATATGTCAGTGCTTTACATGGCAATAAAAAGACCAGTGAGTAGCTCATTCGCAGCAGCTCCCTATCTTCTAACTGTGAACTAGTTTCCACTTCTCTTTTCTCTGTCTTCAGACTCTGATAACGCCAAATCCCATTTCTCACTATTTGAATCCTCCTTTTCTGGATTTTTTTTCCTCAGGTGCCTGCATCAGATGAAAAATTGCACTTGGGTTTATAATTGCGTCTTCAGGTGATGATGAAATTGGTTTATTTCCCACATAATTGGGTCTTTATCTGTTGACATATCTGGCCGTTTCCTCACTCTTTCATCACCAAGTCCTATAGTAGATTTTACAGGAAGGCAGACAAATCAAAAAAGGGAAACTGATATACCTGCAACAACTTCCTTTATTCATATATGTTTCTCTACATATTTCTAATCTAGGATCATTTCTGTGTTTCATGGCAATCCAATGCTCTTGTCTGTGGCCCTCAGTCTCCATCCTCATCCTATTTCAATTTTTCTATCTGCCAATACACGGGCTGTGAGCCTGCCCCCGGGCACCTCCCATACTTTATAACGCTGCCTTCATTACCCAGCCTGCTGCAGCGGGCAATAAATGAAAATCTGTAAATGTGGTAGTAGGGGACGGAGGAGAAAAGAAAAGGAGGGAATGTAAAAAAGGAGAGGAAAAATCTACAGAGCGAGTTGATAGTGAAAAGGTTAGTATAGAGATAGAGAAAGAGAAATGGAGAGTGTGTGAGGATGAACATATAGAGCACAGACTACAAAGAGAAAAAAGGGGAGATGAAGAGCAAATCCATAAAAACCTAAGTTGGAAGTTATTGGAGCCTAGCTGGATGAAAAATGCCATCACCATAAAATAATATTAGAATTGGTCTGGCCTTATGTCGCTGATGAATACAGATACCACCCAGCAGGCTATCTGTGGCAGAGCTGGCTAATTTTAACAGCCATCCTACCTGCAAGGGCGGTAAGAAATATTAAAGTGAAATAAATAAAAGATTCACTGTCTGATGTTTAGTTTATAGTCTCACATTTGAGTCAGTTTGAGTGTCAAATAGAAGATCAGCTCACAAGTAGCTAAACAAGGGGGTGGGTGCTTAGAATTTACCATTAATAAATAAGCCAAAGCAGAAATAGCTCTGCTGCAGTTTTAAACAATCATAATGTATGAGAAGAATTTAAATCATTTTTAAACCTTGCATGTGCTGAAGTCAGGACGTATTTTAGCCTCATCTCATGGCGGCACATCGTCAATAGTCGGCCCAAAGGGGCCATGGATACCAGAAAGTAATGACAGCTGAGTGAAAGGGGACTCGCTGAAATCTGATCAGCGACATATATCGACGAGAGTTTATTGCAAAGACAGCCGGACGTCTTAATTACTGCCACGTCATGGTAATACCGTTTTATGACATTTGAATTGGGTTTATAGACGGCCATCAGCAAACCATAAGGTCACTATAATCAAGGGGGAAGTAAATTAAAGGAAAATGACTCTTAATGCCTCCTTACAAAAAATAATGGTTCAGGGTCATAAGCCGATACACGATGCTGTAGGAAAACAAAAGTATTTAATAATAATCCTTCAATCTGTCTTTTTACTGGATTTATACAGAGGCTTTAAACAATCTGTATTAGTATTATTACACTTCAAGTTGTCAAATTACAGAATTTCTGCACCACCAACATATTTTCATTCTGTACTCAGCAAATAAAACAAAATGATTCCTTCAGATTAACAAATGCATGATGCATTAGCAGAACTACTTGCTCTATGATAGATCCTTGAATTATACATTGCTAAGTAAAACGTGGCGACTCTTACAGATCTTGCAAATCAAAGTATTTTACGACGTCTCTCTCTCTCTCTGCCATCTCTCTTGTGTTGTCCGCACCATGGGAAACCCGCCACTTGATTTATCCTTCAATAAAGTATAATGGCTATTTTCCCTGAGAAACGACAGTATGTGCTGCAACAGCCGGTGGTAAGGTCAAGATCATTTCAAGCCTAGGCTGCATTGTATTACCCTTATAGAGAAGAGAGTTAATAAATAAGGGACAGAAAAACAAAGGTGGAAGAAAAATACATTTCAGATGAAGCGAAACGATGGGGACCAGTGGAGTGGTCTTATCTCTTAATGGTCTGCAGCTTATAACCACACCGTGCTATATCCTATCGTATACCTAAGTGTGTATGTGTGTGGGTGTGTGTATGGACCCACTATGTTCCCTTGGGTGGTTTTGCTACTAAATGCTTCCATCATTTAGGGGTCGACTCAGTTCAGCAAAGATAATTTATCTTTGCTGAAATTTCCCAGATAATTTATCTGGGAAATAAAAGGAAAAGGCATATATATATATATATATATATATATCATATGAAGAATGTATTTTCTTTCTTTGTCAGATATATAAACACTTGGCTTCTTCTGTCTGTGAGGATATGTCGCCCCCTATATATATCCTGTGTTGCATTTGCATCATATAATGGTGGTGGACCACGACCGAGGCAGCGGCTGATGATGGATCCTAATAAGAAGCAGCAACTGACAATGACTGTGGACTATGCTGGCATCCGATCTGGATGGCGGATCATCATCTTGCTGGCTGCTGACCATAGACTATGATTGCAACAGGACTGCTTGACATATAGTATTGAAGTTATCCTTCAAAATGTTTACCCTTATCAATGCTGCTAAAAACTGTAATCTTGATGATGTTTTCCTACACCTGACATCTATTGCACTTCTGTCCGTCCTGGGAGAGGGATCCCTCACATGTTGCTCTCTCTGAGGTTTCTACGTATTTTTACCCTGTTAAAAAGGAGTTTAGTAGTTTTTCCTTTCCCTTGCTGAGGATTAAGGACAGAGGATGTCACACCAATGTTAAAGCCCTATGAGACGAATTGTGGTTTGTGAATATATATACAATATTACAATAATATATACAAATACAATTTGATTGATTGATTGAATGATTAGATATATATATATATTTTTTTTTTATTATATGAAGAATGTATTTTCTTTCTTTGTCAGATATATTAACACTTGGCTTCTTCTGCCTGTGAGGATGTGTCGCCCCCATATATTCTTCTACCCTTATTCTACCACTCTCTTCACGTCGCTCTATACAAGTCTGACAGTGAAGCCTTTTGATCAGAAAAATAGTTTCTTATCTTGTCTCCACCCTGGCACATTGATATAAAAAAGCCTTACCTTACTTGACTATGTATGAGAAGCTGGCACACTGCCATAAAACAAGAAAAACCCCACATTTCTCCTGGACAACTTTAATGTCTAAAGCTACGGTGTGATTGTAGCAACATCACAATGGCTCATACGATTCTTTAGAGACTCTCCATTACCGGTTTGCTGATTTTCTTTTTTTGTTGGGTTTACTACTGTAGCTGTGCTACTAATATCCTTTCCTTTTTACTCCATCTCTTCCCTCTCTTCCTCTCTCCTTCTACACCTGCCTTGCTCCCTCCTCGTCCCACTCTCCCTTTCAGCCTTTCCTCCCAGCTGTTTTACCTCTCACCTTCCTTTACCCTCTCTTCAACGCTGGAGCTTGCCATGGTCAAACACACTTTGTTTAACAAAGCCGTGAAAAAGCCTTGCTCTTAAAGGAGTTAACTGAGATGTAGTACCTCTGCGCGGAGGGGGCGGGGACACGGCGACCCCAAACTGTCACGCACACCCATGTCACATGTGATCAGTGACTCACCACACTCACCGGGAAACCGCAGGGTGAGGACACTGTAGGTTGAGAAGCACACATGGTGTTGTCTGTGCATGCATGCATACATCACGTCACATAAACCCATTCTATCAAAACCTCATTATCCTACACATTCATGGAGGGATGTGAACAGACATGTACACCCACATGTGCTACAGTAGGTCACCCATACACTGTGCTTTGAATCCTCTGTTCTAGCTGTAGACTGTAGTCCCCTGGAAAAATGGAGTATGTCACAAGTGTTGATTCACTTGTAACAAGCTGCACGAAAGAGATTTTAAAGTCAGTAACAAGACAGTGGGGAAAATGTATCCTGCTTTGCCCTAAAGGGAAACCTCTATAGAGCTGATGTCTTTTACAGTATGAAATATAGCTTAGTGTGATTAGGGTTATTACGATAATGTACCTAACCTGACCTTTTTTCAATAGAAAAGTATATGAAGTCTTTTAAATAGTAATATTTTAATAATAATATAATAGTGCATTATACTTTCACAAAAATAACTTCTAATGTTGTTTTATACTGATCGTTCAGTGATTATCTACAGATAATCAATATTTGTGTTATTCAATTTCTGCCTAACATTGTTTTATCCTGTGGTTTTCCATACAGTGAAGGTTTATTGGGTCATGGTGGAAATATAATATTTGTTAATCATTTTAAATGACCTCGTCAAGACTTTGTTGAAATATTTATGCAGATTTCCGGTAGTAAAACCAACGCCAATTTTTATAAGAAAGTCAATCATCAGCAGCTGCCAGAAATACGCTGACACCATGGCTGCATCAGACAGTGCCAGAGAAGAGAGTCCACGCTGGACCCGACGTGAGGTTACTAGCCCCAGAACCACGTCTAAGAAAGTCCACAGCACAGCAGCACTCGTTCAACTAGGTCTGCTCCAATTATTCCACTCTGCTATTAATGACTGAGTTGATGTCGTTCCCAGAATTACAATCTCAAAATGTATCTTCTTAGATCTTCTTCATCCTCCTTGTAAATTGTCCCTTGAATAATAATACATCTTATATTTGTATATTAGATTATATGTATTGTTGTATTGTGTATTCATTTGAAGTGGAGAACAGAGATCCATTGAATCAACTGATGGGTAAGGTGATGGAAAATGTTTTGTTAGTGCTCTAAGTCGGGAAAAAAGGTTTTAACTATCGTTTCAGACAATGGATGACGATATTTAGGAATTTTACAGCAGTATTTTACTGTTGAAAATGATGAAGATTCAGACCCAGATAATGCTCCTACTGACCCAGTGACATAGGCTCAGTCGGTGAGACACGTGTTTGACTTGGAGGAGGATGAAGCGGGGAACACTGCGATTTTGATTTCAAATATTTAAGCATTTATTCTGCACCTTAAGTGTTAATGGGTTGATGTGATATGTGACACAAAGTAAAGTAGCTTATTATGTCGCGAGGATCATTTAAATTGTGTTCTCCTATATATAAATGTCTAGTAATAAGGATGCAGATTGCAATCAGCTGAACACTCGCTTCCCCCGAACCCCTCAGCATGTAGGAGAATCTATAGGTAATGTAATAAAAACATGAAGGGCTCTTTGTGGAGACAGTTTGTTGGGTTTGTTCATTATAGGCTACTCAGGTAACATGAAGAGGAGCTACTTCCGATATAGCTCATTCTAACCTAGAAAAAATGGTTTCTGGTAACTAAGGAACAAATAACTGTAAGGTTTGAGTATTATAACCAAAATTAAAAATTGAGATGTATTCAAATTTGCCTTGTCAAAGGAATGCGACACAAATAGATGGTGAAGGAAATTTGTACAAATGAGGTGCTATTATGACAGTGTAATTGTAACATGTCATATTAAGCATATGTCAGGGAAGTAATGGAAGGCTAATTGGGGTTTGTGCTCATCACATCCATCTGCTCGTCCATCTGTCATGACAAATACAACTGATTTTCGAGCAAACTCTGAAACTTCGAGTCACACTGAGTGGGGACCATTGATGAGGCTGTTTAAATAACCCATTTAATGCTGAGATATGCTGACTGTGTATTATCTATACCTGCTATAGGATTAATGCACAGCTACATTAGTAATTGCGGCAGACTCACTTTCTAAATGCTTGCTTCAACATTGCAGTGCTTGTTTGAAAAACGCTATCGGCATAACATTCCAAAGATTCAGGGTGTAGCAACATTTTGGGGAATGCACTCTGGCCATCAAAGCCATTGCTTACAACATAATAAAACAAGGAACAAGCCCCTCTACTGGTAGTGTAGGTCCACTAGCCCAAACCATGTGAAGAAAACACAAATATACAGTATTTCACATCCCTGTATTTAGACAACAAACCAAAGACATATCTCCTTGAAAGAGTAGCGACTTAGACAAGGTGAGCATAAACTACAGTAGAATCATTCAAGGTTACAAGGGGGAACAAGTGAAACACAACTCTTCTTTGAATGCACACCACCCAAATCCTTTTTTTACTTACACAAAGAACTAGGCAGGCCATGCAGAGTTGCTACCATTTGTCACACTCTAAAGACAGTAGAGTTTGACATGTCTAAAGTCTTACTTAATAACAATACCATTGTTGAGATCCTAAATGAACCAATGTTATTGCTTGCAGCAACTAAAGTGATAAACCCATACTATCCTAATAACAGCTATGCTAATGCAGATGAATCAATGACATTTGCCATTTATCCAATGGATATTGAAAAGCTTGGACGCTCAGCATTATTTAACGACTGAATCAAAAGCCCACAGCTCTGGGCTGCTAGCAGAGGTATGTAGGAAACCCTGCCAGGATGCTTTGTTATAAGACAAGTTAAGTTCAGTAACATCATTGTTATACGCTGGATAAATAAAAGTGCATTGTGTATTCATCAGGGATTAGCATGCTAATAATGTTTTTTTAAGGTTGTTGTGAAAAAAAGGAGTAGGTGAAGATCCTGGATGACCTGCATTTTATATTACTATTCAAATTAAATTCTAAACAACTTAATTTGTCCCTGGAGGGCAATTATAATTCTACAGCTGGCAAAAACACAGAAGATAATAATGGACATAAAACCAGGGCAGAGATTAACTATACGAATAGATTAAATATTGTATGAAAAGCATATACCATGCACTCCGACGGTAATCTCATATGTAAAAACATATTCAGCAAGACAATATCACAATCTGTAGGCAAGGGACAAGATTTTCTGTTGGAAGCCTTCTGGTTCAAGGTTTTAGTTGTTTTCTGTGAGGAGAGTAAAAGAGGCTAAAGAAATTGTAGTTGTAGTGGCTTTAAAATGAAAATGGAAAATAAACTCACTAGTTGTGAAAAAAATTGGGTCATAGAATGTTGTTAAAAATATTGGCCGTTGCCCCCAAAGGTTCATTTGACGATAGTCAATGGGTAAAGAGATTGCTTCGAAGGTGCTGCTGCAGTGTTCTGGTAATGTTCTTGCTTTACCCCACATGCCCTGAGTTCAATTTGAGCCGCTCATTTTTTTCATCTTTAACGTGATCTTTAAGAAATAAACCTGAACAAAGGACCTGACTATTTCATTTCAGCCCCTTCTCAATCAGCCAAATAAACAGGATATACCAAAACAAATCCAGATGCAACAATAGGAAAAGTTGATCAATGTCATTAAACTATATCGAGTCATTTTTTCTTAGAGCAGCAGTGGCCTCAAGTTTTTTGACACAAACTGGCAAAATCAATTTTTGTACAAACACTGTTATGTTGACACTTTCACCTCGAAGCTTATGCAAATTGTCCACCTTAATATCCATAATGGCAGCAAGTGTTACTGTTAATGCTTTATATCTCACACTTAGGTGAGGAAATGGCACCAAGCTAATTACAACAGTGACTTCCTGACTGTCACAGGCCGTTTTTCAAGCTGGTTGCACCCAGCCTGTCAGAGGTGAATCAATACAGTTCAATACACGGAAGACATACTCAACTGTGGTTACAATGAAAGCCAACTTAAAGCACTGCCTGTCAATATTTAAATCTCTCACACTCCTCAGCTTTGTTTGTTTGAGTGTACCTCTCAAGTCGGTGGTGTCCTAAAAGATTAACTGAGCAATTAATCCCCCCCGACACCAGCACAACCCACACAATCACAAACGTTGAGTGTAACCATCCACGGTGTCACCAATGTCAGTAACATGGTGCGTTGGCCACTAGCCAGACATGCCACCCCATGCTACTTCATGCTACTAAAGGCCTGTGTGAATTATTGCTTTATAATTGTCCCAGCTGAATAGTCCTCCAGGGAAACCCAATGACCTCTTGCAACAGAAAGGATAGGGCACAAGCAGGAGAGAGAACATCATTCTTGCATAATGTACTACGAAATGGTTCCAAAGCAACAGCACTGTGACACGTGTCGAAGGGACACAGCCACGGGTGCAGGTAGATGTTCCAGATGTTCCAGATGGGTGAATGTAAGGACACCAAACACAGAGCGATGCACAAATTCACATCTTAGCCAGTGAAGCACAAAATAATCTGAGCTAATAGCACAAGAAATCCTAACAAGATGTTAACTAACTAACAAGAGTGTGTTGCAGTTGCGATGGGTTGAGTCTGTTCTGAATGACTAGCACAGCCTGCATGAAAATAAGGTTTCAAATCACCCGGATACCTTTAAAGGTTTGACCTTTAGCAACCCCATTATGCAAATCAGAGTAATTTGTAAGCATAGCTTAATGTGAGTACCACACTTTATGTTAACCACATTTATGCAGGAAATATTAGTGCGTTTGAGAGATTACAATTATGACCTGTAATTATATCGCTTCCATCAGACAAATTGGTCTGTTTTGACACCAGAACATGGTAGAAAAATGCTTCATTAAATGAAAATGAAAAACAATAATGTACTGATGGATGGTAGAAGTGAACACAGGAAGACATTTCTACTAAAAGTACAATATATGCAGGATCATTCATTTTCTCTTGGACACAGAACCATTTCCTGTGTTGCTGCATCCGTCATGTTCCAGTTTTTTTCCTTTTGCCTCCCCCCACCCTACCGCCATGACAGCCCCTTTCCATTAGTGACAGGTCTTTCACTTAGAGGTTGTTTAACTGTAGGTCAGAACGGAGAGAAGCTTCCATATCTCAGATGGATGATACCTCTCTGTCACATTAACTGTATTTTTACCATTCACATTCTCCATCACATTAGCATATTTGTATTCCTCTGTTATTTAAAACATATGTGAGAAATGTTGATTGGTGAAATAGATATATTTAATATATTCAATCCAATACCATGGAAGCATTTAGGTATTGGGACAAAGTGCCTGTTGACATTGGCCCCGGCTGCCCATGTCACGAGGTTATCATTTTCTGTGTTAGTTATGTGATATTCTCACCCAAAGAATGGATTTTCTCTATGTTGTGAAATTTTAAGAATGCTCTCATTAAAAAGATTTATCTTCAGCGTCTCATCCAGATACAACAGAGCAGAGTGGAATCTGATGCAGCTGGTGAAGAGAAGAATCTGTAACCATTGCACAGATGCCATCGGACAGCTGGTCTATTATAGGACAATAACTGTGTATCCGCATCTTTTAGTCCTTTTACCACAAATCATACATACTTTATATTACTGTCGTTTACAAACAATGTTTTTAATGTGTTTTATCTACCTGCTCCGCCTTTCTATTCTGTATATAATCTAATTGCGCAGACTTCAACCTCCCAGACTGATAGTTCATCATCATCATTTCTGATAGAAAAGGTATTGGTAAAATAATAGAAACATCCCTTTTCAATAGTCTCTGGTTTCTTGTCCAGCTCAGCTTGTTTATGTTACAGCATCGCTCTCCATTAGAGCTGTTGCATGTCCAAAAACTAAATTAGAGTGTGCGAATGTGAAATATGATTCCGGAGCATTGGTGGGATTGACTCTGAAGTTTCTGTTTTCAGTGCACACAAATCTCTCATCTCTCTGCTTTTCTTTCTTATTAAAACTCTAAACTATCAGCAGCTTCTCAGTTTTAGCCATTGCCGACTGTCACCCTCATCATTTCCCAAACGTTGCTGGCGGCAGGTCATATTAACAGGTGAGAACCTGCAGTCAGCATTAAACCTGTCTGCTCTGCCAAAGATTATTTATGGAGGAGCCTCCACTCTGCAAAACCACTGTTCAACAGGCTGTGGTGTTGAAGTGCAAGTCCGACAGTTATACATCTGGGCTCTGTCTAATTATTACTCTCAAGTCAAACTTTCATTCATAACTGGACAATCATTTGGGTCAATATTTACACTTGTAACTTTCAAACTTATCAGAACCATGATAACGTAGCTTGGAAGAAATCAGGTGTGTCATGCCTAGCTGTTTACATCTGTTAGAGTTGTTTTCATTAGATCATTGACTGTTTAAAAAGGTGGACCACATGTCTCCTCTTCCTCCCACTGTCCTGAGATGTAGCCAAAATATCCTGTTATGAAACCTGCCATCTTGTAACAGAGTAACATGAGCAATTCTCACCCCAAGTCTGAAGATGTCTCCCTCAGTATCCCCATATATCTCCCTCGACATCCATGAATGGCTAGAATTGCTGTGACTCTCCATAATATTACATTATTACATTACATGTCATTTGGCTGACGCTTTTGTCCAAAGCGACTTACAATTAGTACACTCAACATTCATGAGGGGCCATTTAGAGGTTCAGTATCTTGCCAAGGACACTTCGGCATGCAGATGGGAGAGAGTGGGGTTCGAACCGGCAACCTTCTTGTTGAAGAACCACCAGTCTAACCACTAGGCCACACCGCTACATAATACATGTAGGTGTTCGTGTGCTATTGGACAGTTAAGCCTAAAGTATGCATAACTAAATCACATGTTGTCCTAATGTCTTGTTACTGGTGTAATAGAAAGAGAATTGGTGTTGGGGCCTCTCTCTCTGGGGCATCTGAACTCGGTTGAAATGTCCTTCATTGCAGACACTACAAAGTGCTACTAGTTGGCCCTTTATCTATAACCTGACCTTGGCACTACTTGGAGAGAGAACTGAGTTTGTGTGGAATGAGCTCCATTCTCCTCATGGAGAACAGATGTAATGTGAGGATGTTTAAAGATTCTCTCACACACACGCTCAACCTGTCACAAGTAAGTCTCAGCTGTCAAAGTTAAGAACTGGCTCAAATGAAGGAAACCATCTTTGGGGAAAATATATTTAAAGTGTTACTTGACTTTTTTGTTTGGTCCATGCTTTGGCTTCACTTTTTAGACAAGTCATGTTGTCCATCCCTCCACCCTTATATACAGTCTATAATGACACTTCTTGCCACAGGCAAGTGGGTCCTCAAACTTCCAACTAATTTGCACAACAGGAATTATATGGGTTAAATTAAGTTACATTCATTAACCAAATTGGTACATGTCTTATCTGGAAAAATACGAAAACCTAATTAAGTTATACATATTATATATATGGGAAATTTAGGCTAACATAAGCATCAGCACAGGAAGATAGGAACCAAAACATCTTGATGTGCACTAGCATGATAAATTCCTCTGTCCTCATTTTAGAATGATAACAGTGCAAATGCAGAAATTACTGGCTAATAGGAATGGTATGACTCATGATGAAGTAATCAATAAAGCAAACAAGCAAGAATATTTCCATTTGCTCAGAGGTAAACTGGTGCAAGACCACACAAACACATGATACTATGTGATTTGCTATCTTATGAAGCAGATACAGTGTGAGAGAGACCTGGAGGCTGAATGATGCAGAGGAACAAAATCTCTCTCCATTCGCTTTTATCCAAAAGGAGTTTAAATATCCGAAAGACGAACTTAATCAAAAATATGTATTCATGAGGACCGGCACAATAGCTAATTCACCTTTTCATATTTCTCTGCCTGCCCATATCTATGGAACATCTTTTGTCTGTTCAGTAATAAAATGTGACGCACCGTGGGACTAAATTTGATTTGATAGAAAGAGAGCTGCATTATTTTCCTGTAACAATAGTCCTGCCTTCTGCGTAGCATACACACTGAGCATATAGCTCAACACACTCTACCCACACATGCTGCGCAAATTCATTTCCCTCTGAAATACAGAGACAAACTCACGCTCACACACACAGACACACTAATGCACATAAACAGATTTGCCTGAAAGACATGTGTGAATATTTGTGATTGTTAATAAAACCCTCCCTCGTGTTCCATCAGATTAGCTCTGAAGTGGATCTGACAGTGATACGCAGATCATCTGGCAGCAGTGGAGCTGATAATCATCACATTCTCCTCCTTGCAGAGATCAAGGCAGAACTCAGAGACTGCCAGGTTAGCTCCTTGTGGTGCAGGTGTATTTTTTACTTCATATCATGACCAGGTTGATTTCATTTCCATATTTGACTGGAGGTGTGATAGTGGTAATGAGAATCTTTTATGCACACAGAGAGCAAAGAACCTGACTGATAGGCCTGCCTGTTAATGTGCATATTCAGTTCATATTGAGTGAAAGCACAGCAAAGTTCTCACATCGATGTTGCAACATCAACTCTATTTGATATTTGATATTCGGGGTCAAGTTAAGTTCATGTACTTTGGGGCCCTCATAAGGTCATGGCCATATTTGGAGCATTTTCCTTCCCCTATCATGCAACATTGTCTTTTTATTATCGCTACACGAGTTTGCAGTCATCTGTACCCGTGCAGTTGTCCCGAGAACAGTAACTGAATGAATCTAGAATCCTGTAGATCACTGTAAACAGTTCCTCCTTCCACGATCTCAGACTTTGCTTCAGTTTACTTTCACTAACTAATTAATCATACATGAATAGCAGTATAGTGGTTTAACAGCATACTTCAGTGAAATCAATAAACTGATCCATACTGCAGGGTTCCAAAGGGAGAAGGTCAAGAACCCAAACCCAGACAGGACAGGAAGGCTGAGGTTCTGAACAAAAGTTTGAAATGTTACTCTGTTGTGGGTCGGTCACATTGGCTGGGCTGATCTGTAATCAGGGACAATGAGGATCAGGGACAGGGTAACACAAACTCAGTGCAGCTTACATTAATAGGCTCAGACAGGTTCAGACAGAAACATGTGGGCGAGCCACACTATAATACATATGGGTCACAAGGACTTGAAAAGAACTATTGGGAGGTAGCACAGAACTATTTTGTAAGTAATAGTACACACAATGCGAGGAAACACAACAACCTCAGGGCCTGTGTAATGCACAAGGATAATGAGTTTCTTTTTGGAAGATAAAAGAGTAGACATGAAAAACATAATGTGGAGCAACATTCAGTATTCAGTAAACTACGAGCTTCTGACGTATTTGTGTAATTTCCCTCACAGGTTTACACACCTACTACACCACTTCTCTGCCCCGTTTCTACAGTACGCTGAACTCTATCAGGAACATTTGCCAGATGTCCTATAGGACTTAAAACAGGGACAACATCTAGCCTGGGTGGTATATCTGTGGTGATGTACATTCACATAATCCTGTGACTCTGCAACATCTGGCCAAAAGAACAAAAGTGTCCTGTAGAGAGAAGCCTGAAGCTGTTTGCACATTATCAACACCAAACACTCAGTGTAGCATCAAGACAATCTTTCCAACTGAGAGCACCCACACAGCAATGCTTTCCAAAAAAGAAAAAAATCCATGCTGAGCCATGAACCTCAAAGTTCAGGGGAACAATTTTGACCCGACCTTTTCCGTTACCAACGGGCTTCGAATAATTGTGGGCAATTTCAAAAGCAATTTTTCTGTACTTGTGTTAGATTGCTTTTGTCATGGCTTGAATAACTTAGCTTTCTTGTGATTCTTTAACTTTTTTTTCCGGTTCCAGTACACAGCTGCAGCAGGATACCATTGAAAAATGTTTTAAATTGTATTTACTTGATTGTTGCTGTTGTGGGTTTGTACCCTCATGTTTGAAATGCACTTATTGTAAGTCTCTTTGGATAAAAGCGTTAGTTAAATAAAATGTAATGTAATGAACAAAGGGAGTCTGGTGGGCATGGATGTGTTTAAAAGGATCAGCTAATATTTTACACACAGCCATACATTGTGTGCTTTAACGATAGGTACACATCACACCAGCCCCTTCCTCAAAGCTAGACACAGTTCTTGCTTTTCTATGTTTATTTGTTTGTTTGTTAATGAGAGGGCTAGTGAACACAGCAAGATGAGGTGATTTTGAAATTTTTTGTCTCAGAGAATAATCATAGATCTTGATGAAACAAATCAGACACAGTAAGAAGACTATTATCTATGAGTGAGCACTGTTTTGTTTCCGGTTTTGATTTTTTAATGTGGTTTCATACGGGGACCGTTGGGCCTTGGTGGAGGGATCCACTCTATTGAGTTTTAAAATGGTTGCTGCTGGTCAGATTTAGATTTCCACTTTGAAAGGGAAAAGACTGTAACATGTGGCCCTCTTTCATTTCTCCAAGGCTCCTGTCACTTAAAAGATGTTCTCAGGATTTTTCTGTTCTGAATCAATGGAACAAAACAGGGCTTTTTTTCTCACTAAAACCCATCATGCAATTGCACCAACCTAAGGGTTTGGGCAAAAAAAAATCTATTTGATCTATAAAAGGCTCTTCCTATGAATCAATTTAAAGTTACAATGATAGATAATTTATTTGTGAACGTTAGGTATTGGAGCATTCAATTTTTTCGTAAAATAAATTTATACAAGCAGCAACAACATGCTCAACATATCTTTATTGTATGATATCCAATTTGGTAGATGGTTTGATTGTTAGTGGATGTTGTTGGCAGGTAGGCCCCGCGGGAAACCGACCCTTCACTAGACTTACTGAGCTGCTGTACAGCAGTGCCACATTTCGTTTAGACTAAACGTTATTTTTTTTTACCTTCAAGCATGTAGCCTTTGGTTCTGACTGCCCCAGATATCTACTGATGACTCACAATGTGAGATTCACATTGTGGATGTTCAGTCAGCTTATTCAATTGTGGGAACTACTTTAATTTGAAAGAAGATATGAAAAAATAAACCAGTAAAATAGAGTTGAAGGTCAGGATTTTGGTATTTTGTGTAACCTACAGGATTCATCAAGGTACCACTGAAGAAAACAAGGTCCTGTCTTTGGCATTGCTTTTGTCCTGCCTTTCGTTTCCCATTCACCCGGGCACCTCAGTCTTTGTTATAGTTTAAATGAATGATGTTTGTTGGATTATGAATATTATGGCCCAATCTTTTGCCACGAGTTGCATTTGGGATTTAAAGGCTGAAATACATCAAGAGTTTAATAACCAAAGTGAATGGAGAACAACAAACCTCCATTTGAATTAAACTTGCCAAGTGAAAAAAAAGCATAAAACAGCAACCTTCATGTACCGAGACGGTGAAAGGACTATCTATCTGGATGAACTGTGAAATGTGCTGTAAAACAGGGACCTGTTTGCCCATCCGTTGTCAGAGGAGGTCACCCTGACACAACTTCTCTTACACACAAGTTATTTATCCATGCACACAAATATGCACACACTTATCTTAAGGTCACAATTCAAACTCCCTATCTGTCCCCTCACTCAGTTTCTGTCTAATTGCAGCTCCATTAAAATTGCTTTATTGTGTACGTTTTATTTATCGCAGAGGAATCTCATACACAACGCAAACACAGCCTGCTTAGTAACTAACACTCAGTCAGGCAGAGTGTCCAGTCCACTTGCCCTATATGTCTGAGGATGGACGGTCAGTGGGAGGAGGTCCACATGAGAACTCCAGCTTGGTTCAAATCCACAGCTGTCTTGCTGTGAGGTGACAGCGCTAACCACAGAGGCAACGTACCGTCCTTATTCATTATACACTGTTATGAAATTATCATGGTTGACTGGAAGGATCTCCTTCTGTCACAGCAGTGATTCGAGTGTCGTAGCATAAGAAGGAAGGAGGAAAATGAAACTTGGTGGTGTGGAGAGAAGAAAGCGTCTCATGCAAGCCGGAGCACTATATTGTGAGTTGTTAATGAACACATCTTCCTAATGTTGTTGTCCATTGGTGTGACTTGCTGCATGTACTCCTGCGTACGTGTTGCTAATTTCCATATTACACATTGTAGATTTAGTGATGAAGTTGTATTTTGCATGGACGTGCATGGCCGCAGAGAGCCCTTGTTCAGCGTGCTACATCTAACCTGTCGCACTTGTATTAGTGCCATGATGTGTAGCGTAGCTTAAAACTGTCAGACTCTCCTTCTGTATAAATAACAGGGAACAACAAAATACTTACAAAAGGAATATTTGAATTATGGACAAGAATGAAAACTATATTTATTTTATCAATCATATCCCCATAAAATGCCGATTATGTACTATACATAAACATGTCTTGCAGTATTTATAAAACGTTTTTATCTTGTAATGGTCGGAATTTCTGAGACAATTATATTAGAAAACAGAGCCTTTTTTTTTCAAGTGAATGCAACAGGCTTTCGTAGAGGCGGTGGTCTCCACGGAGAGACAACAAAAGACGAACCTGGATTGATCTGTCCATAAATCCAAGAGTCTCCCTACCCTGTCTAGTGCCCCTGAGCAAGGCACCTTACTCCCCCAACATCTGCTCCCCGAGCGCCGTACATGGTCGCTCACTGCTCTGTGTGTCCTGCACATAGATGGGTTAAATGCAGAGGTTAAATTTACCTACCCTTGCATGAGTGTGTAGTGCATGTCTCTGCATGTGTTTGGTATAAATAAACATATCTTAATCTTATTCTTAATCTTATGTTCTGGATTCCCACCAAGATGCTATGGGTTCTTTCCTGACCGATACCAAAGCCTTCCACCAAGCGTATTGGAAATCTCTCCAGGAGTTTTGCATAATTTTGCTACAAATGGTGAAAACACAACCTCCTTTGTGGAGGTAATTGTCGATCAGTACAATATTGGGGTGATACACATACAAATACATACAACATTCTACACTGTTATCCTTCTACAAGCTGGAATATACAGCCTGATGTACAACTTCAACAAACGTAAACCAGCATAAATCATGGATCATACAGTTAGCTCAGATGGCTCAACAGCTAGCTCGCTTTACAGCATTGAACTGCCTGTGACGATACATCTCAAAGAGCCGAGTGCAGACCTTTTCCAGTGATGACTGTCACCCTGACGATAAGTTAAAATAAGTCCATTTGTACGGTATGTGATTGGTTCATCTATAAATTTATAAAATGATGTACAGCGCATGTCAAAATTAAGTGTGAACAATAACCTGTTTTTGTTGTGAAGTTGACCCAGAGGGTGTTTGTGTGTAATTTATCTAACATGATTTTCAGCAGTGTTTCCAGAGCTTCCCACCACTTCCCCTGAAGAAAGAGAATTCTGTTTCTTCTCACACTTAAAGGATTCAGCCTCCACTTTTTGTCTTCCTTCCTTTCTCAGTGAGTCAGAGCGCTGTCAGTCTGTCGCAGCATGATTTCTCCCTGCATTAAGGTAGAGTAAACGTTGAACCTCCCTCCACTGAATTTACTGGTGAATCATTCCTTTATAATGACGGATTTATGAGGTATGAGGCTTCCTGAGAGGGTGAAGTTTTAATGTTATTTTTATTATTATTTTCCATCTTGTGGCAACATTGAATTTCAATGCTTTGTAAACCTAAGGTTGTTGTCTCCTCCAAGACCTCTTATCAAATGAAAGAAGCATCTCAGGAGGGAGGGCTGACATCCACAAGCAAGTCCTTTTCAGACAAAGCCAAAGGTTTCCTTTCACTTACTGGAAGCATGACATCAAACACCGTGCTTCAGGATACTTCAGGTCTGGATCAATATACAGCAGATCACTCAAGCAGCTTTCCACAGATGCAGATAGTGATGGGAAGCCTTTGGGCTGGATACCTATTAGCGTTTTACTGCTTGCTAACAGGAAGTTCTACGAGGATTTTACTGTGACTTTATTATACTATTCTATATATGCACTTTATCACACAAATGAACATGGTGCTGTGTTCTCTACACGAGAATGACAATTGTTTGCCCCAGTACTTTGCATTTATCCAGTTAATTTTGTACTCCATAGACACTAATAAAATAGTCTAATATAGCCCTGGATATATCAAAGTAAATCCCAAACACTTGTTAGATGAATGTGTGTTTGTTCTACCCTAGTAATTAATTTCTAATAAACAACATCAACAAATGAGTAGAACTGTATCAGCACTATAAATGAACTGACGAGAAATAAAGGCTGGTTCTTACAGAGCATCAAATCTACATAAACCGTTAGAAGAGGTAAAGTAAGCAACTGCGTACAAACAGAGTTGTAACAGAGGCGAGGGAGACACTGTATGTTTTCTTCTTTCGGATTGGACTTTATTTCACAGTCATCTTGTGTCTTTATAGTTTATTATGGATTATCTTTGTATGTCTGCTAATTTTATTATGCATCATAGTTTATCCTTTTCATGGCAGACATTTTATTAGGCAAAAAAGTGAAAACAATAAGGTCTGGACTCACTGTTACCATGTTGCTCTACTGACACACCTAAATGATTGTTATGTTGTGTTGTGTGGTTGTTTGAATACTCACTGCTACTGTTATAAATGAATTTCTTCAGACTGTGAAGCAAAATCAACCAAACATGTTGCCTGAAGACAAGTCTCCAGATTACCAGGTATCTTTGTCTGGTACATTTGTAATGTAACCATGTAAACTATATATCAAAATACACCTCTTTAATAACAGTCCAGTGTGAAAACAATAACTGTCCCTTAAGTGAGAGTGGCATAACAAAAAAAGTGAAAAGAGGAGGACATCAACAAAAGAAAGTATAAGAAACAAATCCTACAGGGAAGAGACAGGGCAACGTAGAAAATAAAAACAGGCAAAGGAAATCATGAAGAAGAGAGCACAAACAAAAATGAAAATTGCAGGAGCAACCAGGAGTAATAAGAAGTAACACACAGAGAAAGGAGCATTGAGGATGATAAACAGAGGAATTTAGAACGGGAGAAATGCATGATGAGAGATATGAAAGAGATGATGAATTCAGGGTAGAAAGTTCCTGTGAGTTTTAGTGAGTCAGAGAGTAGAGTGGTGGTCCAATGATTCACCCTGTGGCTTCAGCCTCGCTCCCACTGAAAGGTCAGAGCTTTCTTTAAAGTACCGGTAGCCACGTCTTCCTTTCTCTGCCCTGTCTAAACCACGGCTAATTGCCTTTGTGCCAGAATGTGTGGGGATGTTTGGTTTCCATTGTAGTGCCACTGCTCATTCTTCCTGCTCCAGCCAGAATTGGTGTCACCTTGAAGCAGAGAGCCCATGTTGTGACAGAAGATTCTTGCCAACAGGGACAGACTAAATGCCACCTTGCTGGCTGTTTATGGGTGTGGAAATGTGTGTTTGTGTGTGTGTGTGTGTGTTTGTTTGTGCGTGTGTGTGTTTGTGTCAAAAACAACTGTGCCCGAGCACTCGTATGACTGCACTGGGACCATTCCTAAAGCCCCACTGCTGGAATAATAGATTACACATTCCTCTGTTGGCTCCCATAGCCAGTCACAGTGAGGGTGATAACTGCCAAAGCTGTGAAAGGGCTTGTGTACATTTGGAAATTCATACTCGTATACTCCATTGACTTTTCTACAGCAGATTATAGAGTTTCTTTGAAAATGTCTGTGTGGCTGGAATCTGCTGAAGTGGATGTCTACTTTTTACTTTCTATTTTATTTACTTTGAAACGTAAAATAAAGATTCATACAATATATGTACATATAAATAGTATATATATATATATATATATATATATATATATATATATAAATATACGTATGTGAATACTATTTAATCATATCCATTGGCTTGGTGATGACATATCCCCTACTTATAGTTTGACTGACTGTAAAACTAAAGCTGCTTTAAGACATGAGTCTTTCACAGCAACAGAAAACTGTCCCACGCATTCAGACGAGGGGTGGTGCCTGGGTAGAGCGATCAGGATGTAGGATATAACGTACACTATAAATTCTGCTGCTGAAATCACCAACAACACGTTTTTGTAAACAGCACATTTACATCCAGCTTCAGCCCTTAAAGCCAAAAGCTCTTAAATCTAGTTTTTGTTGAATTGCTCCTGAATGCAGCAGAATTCATCGAGATGCAGTTAAACTCTTGACATTCCCATGTCCAGTGTAATACTGGTTTGTAAGTGTTTCTCTGTGGTTTGGATGAACATACCCATAAAGGCTTGGTAAGTTTGGTCTGTGGTCCTTTGTGAGGAACTTAAGACAAATATTTCAATAAAAAGCAACTAAAACCAAACCCAGAAAAAATCATAATATTCAGTTCACACACACAACATTGCCACCAGCATGAATTTAATCAGTCTGAATATTACCAACATCATTGTATCCAACACGTTTCCACTTACCTTGTGAAGCCCTGATGAGAGAAATGAATCCAGAGATAGTATTTTCTAAATTGATCTGATTTTCTCTTTTCATGAAGTATTTTCCCTGATCTTTGCGTAAGAATCATAGGTTGGGTCTCTGAACCAAGTCCATCCCATCAGTAGAAGTCACTAAAGTTAAACCCCGCCTGCTCACTGTCCCACTGCCTCAGCGGTTAGAGAGCCAAGGTCACTGGTCAACTGGTCGATACACGTGATTGGGGGATATCACAGACAAAGACAGTTGTTTCATGTCTAAGTGACTGTGGGTTAATGGGGGGTGTGAGGTATGTGTTTTCAGTGGAGATGGAAAAGGGGATATTCACAGTGAGGAGACCTTCACTAGTGTTTGTGTATGAAGTTCATGATTTCTGTAACTGGTCAACTGAAGGTCCAGCAAGTATACATACAGAAAACAAAACTGCAAGTATCAATCATTCTGCAATAACTGATTTATTATCTGTGGTTAATATGTGCTGAATAAATAACTGATTCAAAGGCTAGATCCAGATTGTAAACAATCCAAACAAAAGAGAGTAAATAAGAACAAGAGAGAGGAAAAGGCCCATATGTTTGTATTTGTGTGTGTGCTGTGGGGGGAACAAAACTAATGGAAGAAAAATTAGGATGCAGGTAGACGGAGCAAAATGAATAAAAGAGAGAAGAATGAGCGACTGAGGAAGAGACAGGGTGTCGGCTACAGAAACATACGGGGGACTTGCTGTGTATGTGCCTGCTATTCAAAGCAGAATAACAAATGTGCCTTTGCTCCGATCCTGAAACTCTCCACTCATTTTCTCTGCTATCTTCACTTTCCATCTGTCATTCACTCTTTTCTCCTCCTCCTTTTATTCTACTGTTACTCTAATACACACACACACACACACACACACACAAACATACTTCATACATACATACTGAAATGTCAGTATTTGTGCTTTTGGAAATATCTGAGTATACGTGCATGGTTGAAAGTGTCTCAATATTACTGTATGCATCAGTGTACATTTTGCAAAAGCTGTGTCTGTGTGTGTGTATGTGTGTGTGTGGATTGAGTGAATGAGTGAAGAGGAGGCATTTGTGTTTGTGTGTGTGCATGCTTGCATTCACGTGACTGTACGAAAGTTAAAGCTTGCCAGATGACCTAAAGCCAGACACTACTGTGTTCGGTTGAACCTCACAGCTGAGAGGAGAAAGAAGCCAGCTGATTCATACACACACACACACACACACACACACAGTAGCTGTGTGGTTGGTGGAGAGCGAGGCAGGAAGGGAGGCAAGAGCAAACAAAGGAAAACATGAAGGATAAGAGGACAACATGAAAAAGGAAACGGGAGGGAAGGAGGTGAATGTAAAGTGGTGAAGAAGAAATAGAAAGTGTGGCTGTTGTGAGATGGGGAAGAAAACTGAAAATGGGTGATAACTGAAAATTGAGAGAAACGAAGAGGGAGATCTAAAACCCTGTGCAGGTAGCAGCATGTTCTGCCCTCTAGTCTAATAACTGCTGTGTTGTATGCATCCAAATTGAAAACCATATGAGCACCTCTCCCTTATTATCTGTCCTTCTCCCGCTATCTTTCTCCTCCCTATGTCCCATTTCTCCATCTCCCATTTTTTTTTTTTTCCCCCTCCATCTGTCCTATTCTTCCTTCTCTTTTTTCTCCCTTTTCCCTCATTAATTTCTTTTAGTGGAACTTACAACTATCCTAATTAAAAAAACACAATCAATCACCTTACTTTTCAAGCAAGTATGGCAAATTATCAGGGGCTGACTTACCTTAAGTCAAGCAATCTAACTCCACACGACATATGACAAAACAATATTTGTTTTTGGTTGTTTATCTTTAAATTTGAATGACAGAGGGAATGCAGAAAGATTTCCCCATCATAGTCCAATCCTTTTTTAGGCCAATTCCAAATGGTGATTTACAAAATTGCATTACTCTGAAAAGATACCGAGACAAATATTAATTTATTTTTTAAACAAACATACATTTCTGATGACAATCTTAATATATATATTTTGTATTATTATCAAATATCCTCTGGTTGCTGTTTTATTTACAATATTTGCCGAAAACTTTTGTGGCCCTGTCTGTCTTTAGCTTCCATATGGTGTGGAGGTCACTGAATGGTTTGGTATAAAACAAAGTGAATTGCTATTAGAGTAACAAACGATCCCAACCAAAGTTAACACATAGTGTTCTGGTGGCTAATGGGTCTGCATCTTAAAACCAGATGGACTTTTCTTTCCCCTCAGTTAATTAATATACATAATAGTAATTTGCTTCCTTTTTTTGCCGTTAAAAAAGAGGATTGTGTAGTTTTTCCAGTTTACCTCCCTGTTGTTCTTCTGAACTATCACTTCAACACTATAAGCCCTGGTGATCGCTGCTGGCTCTCTGCCTCCTTTTCCCTCTGTCCTCTCTCCCTCCTGAGCCCCCCTCTTACCTCACTCTCCCATCCTCCCCCCCCCCCCCTCTCTGTCTTTCTGCCCAGGTAGCCCGGGCTAATTGTTACATCGTTCTAGCACTAAAGTCGCCCTGTGTGGGAAGCGTGGCTGAACGCCGCTGGGTCTAACGCAGCATGGGGGATGGAGAATTGAACAAGCATTGGCCATCAGAGCTGGTTAGCTTCACAAAGCCCCTGTCACAACTGCACTCACAAAACAACCTGTTTACTACCCAGGACCCCCCGCAATTACCAGCTCCTCAGCAGGGGCCGTGCTAGCACCTGGGGAGAACTGACACTATCAGAAGAGAGAGGGGAGGAAGGATAAGGGAGTGAGGGTGAGCCCCATTAAGAGGCGGAGGCAGGGTGGTGGGTAGGTGACACATCCTAAAGGGACAAGCATGGGGTGAGCATGTGTGTGTGTGTGTGCGTTATACACTGTAGTGTGTGTGTGTGTGTGTGTGTGTGTGTGTGTGTGTGTGTAATGTAAAGGCAAACAGTGTCCTAATTAAATTTAATAGTACATTCAACTTTTTCTTCACTTTTTAACCAAAACTTTAGTTTTTATTTCATCTTTTATTGAGTTTTCTTAACTTTGTGCCTGCATACATTTTCCATTTGACAATAAGAACTTGATTTTTTTCAGCAAGCTCTGGGGAAATGTGTTAAAATTGGGTTCTGAATCAACACAGATGTCAGTTGGTTCATGTTCATTAGTTTTACTGTTCTTCACATTGTTGCCTCGACCAAGGAGGTTATGTTTTCATCCGTCTGTCTGGCTCTCAGCAGGATTACTCACAAACGACTGTCCCGATTTCCATGACATTTTCGGGAGGGATGGAACATGATGACCCGAGGAAGAACTCTTTTGGAATTTTGGCGATGTCCCAAAAAAAGGACAGATTCAGTATTATTAACAACTTTTTTAACATGATCAGCGTTAACTTGCCGGAGGTATGAGCAGCTCCCTGAGCTCCCTTCTAGCTTCTAAAATGTTTCAAGGTTTCAGTTACTGTAATGAAATAATGCATTTTGTACAAAGTCATGTGCATAGTACCATAACTCAAGTTTGTGCAACTTATGCTTGTTGAGTTCCTGTCAACTTAATTAATCTTCACTACACCGTGATACGACATTAAAATGTATACCGGGACAGATTGAGCTTCCTCGAAAAATTCTTTAAACAGAAAGCTTTTGTATTTGATCTGGACGGTTTATTTTTTTAACCACCTATTGGATTTGTTGTTCTGCTTTTTGTGAAGAACTTTACAACTGTATTTTAAGAAGTGCTATAAAATTTTTATTTTATTAGAAAAACACTAACAATAAGTTATTTGAAGTCACCAAGTCAAGTTGGCATATTCGTTTAAATAATTTGCTTAAGAAAAGCCAACATGTTATATTTGAATGAGTGTGTTTGTGTGTGTGTGTGTGTGCGTGTGTGTGTGTGTGTGTGTGTGTGTGTGTCTGTGTGTTTGTGTGTGTGTGTTGGTGTATGGGATTTTATGCAGGCTGTCGTGTTGTATTGTCCACAAAGCAGAGCAGAAGAAGAGATGAATTTGGCAAATGAAAGAGAAATAATGGATGTTTCGTGTTATAGGGCTCTTGGAAAATCTGCCTTTTTTTTCTATTAGTCTATAAACTGACCATTAAAATGATTGAATCAATGGAGGAAGGAACTATCAAGGCTATAAATGGATGTCACGGGGGGACAAGGGTTTTAGGGTGCTGGGAATGGGATAATACAATGGTGTTGACGTGTTGAGGGAAATGGTTACACGTGAATCTACCTGTCGCTATGACCTGGCCCCTGACTCACAGGGACAGTGGGGCAGTGAAACAAGCAGCAGCACGGGGCCCCTACAACACAACACTGCTTCTCAACCGTCATATGTTGCGCGATAAAGGATCCAACCCGAACACGTTGTCCCGACTCTCAGAGAGATGGGGCTGCATAATAAAATGAATAAAATAACCCTGATGTCAGTTGAAACAACATCGACTTTTGGAACCTGATAATGCTGTTAACCTGTGAAGCATCTTCACAAACTCACTCAACCCATAACGATCACATTTTCTAAGCAAATTTAATGTTGGTGATAGAAAAGGGACCAAGGACACCAAACTCTATCTTCTCCCAGGAAATTCAGGCTGTTTAATCAATTACTGCGGCTGCACAAATAACAGTGACGAAGCAGCTCTGGCATAACAGAGCGTAACATCCTTGCACTTCACTTTTTGTCTTGTTAATCCTCCTCCAATGTCACTAGACTGCTTTTAATTTGATTGCTACAGATTCTGAAAACGTTGTGTGTCTCTGCGCAGCACCATAGTGTCACATGTTGACACTGTTGCAGGTTAAAACTCTTCAGTGTGGAGTGACACTCTGGAAAATTACTGGTGCCGATAATTACTTGTGTCCGAGATAAACAGGTCTCATGATTCGATTAAGTACAATAACAAAGGAGCCACTACAGAGCACTTGACTGCAGGGCCATTTAAAATGACCTGTAACAAAGTCTGACAGGGAGATGTAATCTCCTCATAATCAGCCAATTGGTTATTAACATACTTATGTCGTCAAGGACACGACAGAAATAAACAGCAACGTCTAAATCTTAACAACCTGATTTAGTTAGCTTTGGTTTGGAGTAGAGGGGACATGGGTCGGTTGAGAAACAGTGGGTTAGGGAGCCCGTACTGCCTGGACTAACTCTTGCAAAACTCTGGATATACCCCACAGACTTCACTTCTTTCCAGGAGTATCTGATAAAACAGGTTGTTTTTCTCTAATTGCCCTCAATGGCGGAGAACACACACCTGAATTATAAATACTCGGAACTGATGGCATTCTATGAGCATAGAGGGCGTTGAAATTGATTTGTTAGTTTTTAATGTGTTGCACCCTCTTATCTATACCCTTCCCTAATACAGCAATTCTATTTGATATATCCTCTTTCCCCCTAATCCCCTCAACTATGCTTTTCATCATCTCCACCGTAAGTCATCAGATACTCCTGGAAGCCATTCCCACCTGAAATTTCATCATCCACCCAATCTGTCTTTCATCTTTGCTCCTCCAATCTTTCCATCTCTCCCTATCTTGGTGTTCTCTAAAGTGGGAACGGCGGCAGTGGAAGTCAGATGTGGTTGAGAAGTGGAAGGAGTTTTTTGTTATTTTTCCTCTTTCTTCCTGCCCACTTACATTGCACATCTACGCGGATGGACTTGATGGCAGCCACCCCCACCCCGTTGTCGGCCTTGCAGTAGTAGCGACCCCCCTGCCCCCTCTGGATGCTCTTGATGCGTAGCGTCTCGTTGTAGATGGGTCTCTCTTGGAACTTTTCTGATGCGCTGCCTGCCGTCTTCGTCCACCGTATCTGAGAAAGGAGGGAGAGGGAGGGACAGGTTAGATTGACGTGTAGGCTGTCGGTTAAAGAGAGGAGTGCTGAAAGAAAGAATCAGTCTCGGTGTAATGGAAGAAAGTTGAGATGGCAACCGATCTCTACAAATGAGCAAATATGTTAACAAATTCCACTGCTCAAACCAATATTCAAGTTCATGCACATTTTCATTATTAAACAAGAAAAAAACAATATGACCAACAATTCATAGTTAGCATTAAATTTTATCGCACACTTTTCACCTGACACATGAGTCTGTACCGACTCATCCTGGAGTAAACTTGTACAGCATCGCAGTGATTGAGACTTTAAACTGAGATTGTTTCCCCAAGTGAACAGATAGGATCCGTTTTTTTAACCAAGCCAAAATATTTAACTCAACTTATATTCACTAAACAAACCCCTCCAGTGGCCATAGAAATCACGACTTCATTAATAAGTGTTATAAGTATTAATACTGTGACCATGACAATGACACCCCTGTACTTTGTAATTTAAAACATGACTTTCCCTAAAGTTGAGGAAAGGTCTAGTCTCCACACAGTCATGAGGCTCTCTTCTATGTTTATTATTTTCAGTGGATATTTATGTCACATGCCTCATGTTTACACTTTGTCTCGTTTTTGCCAAAACTCCAACATTTCAATCTCAGCCAACCACACAAACATTCCTGCAACTGTTTCTTTGTGTATTTTTTTTGCTTTATAATTTATATTTGAGACCATGTTCAGTATTTTTATGTGGAAATTGAAAGTATGAAATAAGAAATAGGTTGATAGAAGCTCACAAAAAAACAGAAGAAGAAGAGAGTCACACACCGAATCCCGTCTGGTCCAATAAATAATTCATATACAACCTGTATAAAAATACTGACGAATATATGGGCTTCCTTAAAGCTGCTGTGAGTTGCTGTATTGCATGTCTATATAAAGCAAAATTAGGTGACAAAAAAAGCATGGCTAAGACTGATAGCATCTTATTGTCACTGGGCAGCTCATTAAATTGTCTGAATAACCGAACAAAAATTATAAATGTGCTTATCTTTTTTTATCCTGATGATAAAATCACTGTCTGCTCCACAGAATTGGAACTAATGACACTAAGCGCGATGCTCCGTGGTGTCCATGATGCTCAACTCAGACTATTAAGAGTTTTGACAAACTCTATATTGCTTTTTCATGCTTCAATTATCCCATCTAGCTTTGCCAACACTGTGCGGCAGACAGCTACATGATATGTACTCTCGATTCATCAAATCCAGTAAAACATATGCACACACACACACACACACACACACAGACACACACATACTTCAAAGATGCATCAAAGCTTGTAAACTCATCAGCGCTGCAATGTTGTTCTCGCTTTTGTGTGAGTGTGTGTGTGTGTGTGTGTGTGTTTGTGTGTGTGTGTGTGTGTGATGAAACTGTGTGTGTACAGTCCATTAATCCCTATTAACCCCTCTGTCTGCTATGAGCCCTGACAACACTATCAACCATGTCCTCTTGAGGAGGGCAGAGAGGATAATGGGCAAAAGTCACAGTGTGTATTTGTGCATGTAAATGTCTGCGTGTGTTTCTTGCTTGTGGCACACTTGCCTGCCTGTGTCCCTGGATATGTACACAGTATCAGTGTCCATATAGACTCCTGCGTGCATATGAGTGTAAGTGTGTGTGTGTTTGTGTGTGTGTGTGTGTGTGTGTGCACGCTGGTTAGAAAGCAGGTTGTATGGATTAGTGGATTATCAGGGCCTGTGTAAATGCTCAGTGTCTGTTTATTCAGCTCTGTTTGTGGGAGGGATTTGAGAAGGCGCACTGCCATTGATCAAACCAGCCAAGGTGAGCAATGAACCGAACCCTGTATCTCCATGGTTTACTGACTCCAGTTTGCGAGTGTAGCAGTGTGTGTGTGGGTCTGTGCACACGGGGGTCCGGACGTTTGTGTGAGATAAAAACGGGGAAGAGAGAGTGAAAGTGAGCATAAAGTGTGCATCTGTGTTCTTTGGCTTTTATCCTTTCTATTCAAGGATTAAAAGATGAGTGGAAATCTTACAAATTACAGGCATTTTGTGTGCTCCCGCTTTGGACCGGGAACATTTTCAGTTATTCATAGGATTAGAGTTCAGCAACATAAAGATTAGGTTAAAATTGGGGAGAATGTTAATCGCAAGATTAAGCGATTGGAGGCTTTCGCACGAAGAAAAATAAAAACAATAATATATCACAGTTTAAAAAAGCAGTTCCTGTATGTTTATTGACGTGTCCCTCTGTCTGTGTATATGACGAAATTCTACGAAAAGGAGGTTGAGCATGAAATCAGGATGATGTATTGCACTCAAAGGATTACAGAGAGTCAACTGAAGTATGGAAGCGGCATTTGAGCTTAGAATAATACTGCAAAGAGTATTGTTAGATAAGGGGAACCCGTGGGGTAAAATGCAGGAAAGGAAACAAAAGAAAAAGTGTGTGAGGGAAAGAAAAAAACCCAGCATGAGTTGGTGAGAAATACAGTAGGTATGTGTGTGAAAGAAAGACTGCATGTGTAAGTGAGATACGGTTATATTTTTCAGCGAGTGAAAGGAGGTAAAAAAAAAAAAAGAGAGAATGAGAGGGAATGATATATAAAGTATTGCTGGCAGCGGTGTGATGGCAAGAGAAAAAGTGCTTCACACCGGGAGTTGCTCCACCAGGGAGGCAGATGAAGCAAAATAGAGAGAGGTGATATTGCGAATAAAGGGGATATTGTGTGCAATGCAGATGACAGCCAGGAGGCACAGGAGCCTTTATCTGCCTGTGACACCAGCAGCTTAAAACCATCACCTGTGCTCTCTCTTTCTCTGACCTCTGCCTCCACACCCCTTTTTCTTTTCTCTTCCTTCAATAGGCCTGTGATGCTGCCCCCCGCCCATGTCCCGACGGATAGGTCTGGATATCTCTCCCTTAGTCCTTTTTCTTTTCCCTCGTCTTATCACGTTTCTCTTCTCCTTCCTTTATTTCTGAACAAAGCACGGTGAAAGGCAAACACACACTCGTCACCACATCTTGTGGCAAAATGCACATCCGTTTAAACACGTTGAAACATGTACATATTTCCCCGCATTTCCACAGCCACACGGATGCGTTTGTTGAGTCAGAGCCTTTTGTAATAATAGCTCTTGCGTTTACTTAGGAGCGTAATGCGAAGAGAAGAGTCGGGATCCCCCTGGGATTCAGCTCGACATGCAATGCAGCAGGTTTGGTTCGCTGTTTTCGTATTCAGTTGGAGAGTTGGGTGCTGTCTAGGACACAGATGTTTCCACAGTAGAACAGAAGCAGTGCAGAGGAGAGGGCAGCCCTGTCGGAGTATTGCGAGGGGGGAGTTAAGGAGTTTGTGTTTTTATTGGAGGGAGGGCGGTTAGGGCCATTAGCTCATATTCAAATTGGTTATTGAAGATTGCACTTAAACACTGACCAGAGCCAAGTGGGCCAGTAAATTGTCCATTAGTGGTAACATGTTATGTGACCGTCATTTGCAATAACAACATTTGCCCTTTACCAATGCATCGCACTTTGTGAAGTTATGGCATGAGCCCAGTAAAGATATTTGAGCCTTTGTGATGGTCAAAACCAATAGGGCTCTGTTTTAATGATCTAACCTAATGGTTTAAGTGCCTTTATACGATATGGAAGAAGACTGCAGACTAGCAAGTGAGACCATAAACTCCTTAAAAAAATGTTATTTGGCATTGAGTGAGAAAAGGGCAATTTTCTTCTATAGAAACTGAATTTTTTTTTGCAATCAATGGAGTCCCAACAGTTTTTTTTTCTCTGGGAGAATACAAATTTCAGGTGCTTCCACCTTGTCTAGACTTCTTGGACCCAGAGTCTACTTTTACTTTTATACAGTCGATTTTCTGGGGCTACACTGAGTTTAGAAAACATTTAATATTTCACCAGGTGTTATTCAGCTCTAAACCCAGACAGTGAAGTCTGTGTTGTTTGATGAAACACTGACTCTCTCCATTTAAGGCTTCGAGCTGAAACCAGATAGTTTTGGGACATTCAGCGGCGCCGCTCTCCACCAGTTCGTCACTGCACCAAAGACATGTTGTTATTGAGGTGCTGTGCGGTGAATTATGGATTCCAGCTGTTTATATGAATCACATGAACAAACTTGATTGGAATTGTCAACCATGCTGCAGCCTGACAAGCAAGTCAGCGTTTCCATAACGGCAGCTCACTGCATCTCCGGCCACAGTTAACTTGCTGTGCTCCATAATACAGATGGATATTAACAAAACACTGAGGTGTCAGTTTATTAGGTATGTACACCTCGCACAATCCACTGCAATCCAATACAGAGGCCCTGCAATAAAGCCTAACTCAATGGAGCTAATAATGTTTATTGGACAAAATATTGCATACATCTTTCAATGTTGAACCTCCAAAACGGCAGTGGAGTTGAATCAACAGCCGCCTGACCCGCTGTCGTCAGAGAGGGAACATTATGAGCTTTGTAAAGGTGGGATTTATCACACAGCTCCTGTAGTGGTTTGCTTGTAGCTGAATGTAAAGTATAAACTGGCAACAGCTTTCAGCCTCAGAGCTGTGATGGCTTGCAGGGAAAGAGGGAGATAAGGAGAGAAGGGTGTGTGCTGCTCCAGGTCATGGGGGAGATGGCTAATGTGTTGCAACTACGCTGACAGGTCAGTGGCCTGCAGCTGTCTGTCTAAACCTCTGTCTCCCTCCTCTCACAATCTTTTGTGTGTTTGCGTGCGTCTCACTTCTTCTCATCACTTTCCCTCTGCAACCTCCTGTCTCTAAGCTTTAAGTTGTTCCTAACATCCTTCTTCTGCCCCTCCGCACACCACATGCAAGCGCACACACACAGCTTCCCTGCCGCCACTGATCTGTCTCTCAGAGTGACACATCACAACAGGACGCGGCAGATACGCTCCACTGGCTGTCGGACCCCTTTGCCCTTCTGTCGAAAGAGGAAACGGCCAACGTTACACAACAATAAAGGGACAAACATTAATTCAGAAATACCATTCACATCTTTTCTCTATGTTGTCAGGCTAACAATATATACAGCAGAGTTATCCCGAAAAAAAGAAGATAACTCGGACAAACTTGATTAAAGCTCGGGTGAGCAATTTTGATCCAATGCACTTTCAAATTCTGTTAATATCTCCTCACCATCCACTAGCTGTATCTTCAGTGAGTGTGCTGGAAGTATCTAATATTTGGGAAGCAAATAAAGTTGGACAACAATATCCCAGCCAATCAGCAACAAGGGTAGTTGTTTTTTTGTTTTCGTCCACAGGAGGGGGGGGGGGGGGGGGGGTTCATGGGAATGGCCATAGACCCTAAATGCTAACGGTACACTTACTCTCTTTCGTGGACCAATTTTTGAACAACACAAGTGACATCTTAACGGAGATGGAATCATTCTGTCGTTCTATGATCAAGGGATGGGAGGACAACCTAGAAAAGTGGCCTCAGATAGCTGACAGCCACTATAGGGTTCTATTTGTTCTGATGTTGACTTCAGATATCACGGGATCGTTCACACCCCCTTTCATCTGATCCTGAATTATTATGTTTCAGTTTCAATCTCTTCAGAGACATTTATGTCTAAGCAATAAAAAGAGTATAATCATCCTGACCAACAAATAATAAGTACATCTCTCCGAGTTTTTGACAGTCGTTGTACAGATGTACCTATTCAATACACCACAGACACAAATTGCAATGAAACAGTGAACTGCTGCCATGAAAAGTGAAATCATGTTTTGTTCAAACATCACTTTAAGCAGCGTTTAGCTCACAAGGCTGCCCCCCTTTGTGTGCAGTGGCTGCTTCCTGGGGTGTTACAGAGTTTGAATCCTTTATATTCCCTCTCAGTAACTCGCCGAGAGCTTGCCAGGCCTGCCTTCTACAATTTCTCTAACTCCTTTCTTGATGTTACTCCAGCAGAGTTGACGATACAGTGCTTTATCCCTCCAACTGGCTCACTTACCACGAATAGGCTTAAGATAGTAATCCTGTTATCGGGGAATACTACTCGGCACGGATGCAAACCCAAACACACACACACAGGCACGGAGACAAACACAGAGGGAGGATGCAACATCTGAGCGAGCAGTGTGGGAGAGGAGGAAAAGAAAAAAAGGCAGAAATGACAGTAATAAACAAAAAGGAGTAGCGCAGGTTGGTAATAGTTTAAACAGATGAAGAGACACGGAAGGACACGTCCCCTCTCTGTTTTGCAAACCATGGATAAATGGAAAGACTGGAAGTGACAAGGCGTGGAGGACATACAGTGTAAAACAAAAGCAACGTGCCCATTGAAATATCTGTTTTAATTATCTGTCACTCGGAGGAGAGATTGTTGGGGGGGGGGGAGTGGTATAATGAAGCAGCTGAGAGAAGAAGGACAAAAAAAAGAGGTGTTAAAGAGTTAGAGACTAGAGTGAGCAATAAATATCATTTCAAGCATCGCCGGCTGAATGGATGTAACGTTGCTGATTCATGGCATCAGGTGTGTGGAGGTTCAGGGAGAAGAGAGCGAGGACAGGGAGGTGTGCGTGGGAACAGGTGAGGGGAGGAAAGAGCACAGACTTTTCTTTCTTACTTCTATAATCTGGAGAGACGTGGGAGAATAAAATTGGTCGAAGGGAAAGTAGCAGAGGAAAAGAGAAGAAAGGAGGAGCTGAGAATGCCGAGCGGAAGGGATGAAAAGGTGAACAGGAGAGGAGGAATAATGGACGTAAAAAGGGTTGACAACAATGCGGGGGAGTGTGGAGCAGACGCTTAACAGAGCTGATCGAGAACTATAATGGAGCGGGCATATATCATGAATATTTCTTTGTAATGACAGTTAAATTACATTTTCATTTTGCAATCTTCATCTAATAACATCTGCCTGTGTAAAGGGGTAATCGATGGCCTAGGTAATTGACGCGACTACTTAAAGCACGTAGTGGAACTTGATTATTGTCGAGAAAGAGCACGGTTGATTTCACATCAATAAGCTCTTTACCTGAGACACTTAATGTACCAGCTTGTATCTGAATAATGAACAGCTGCTGCCGTCACTCTGCCTTTTTTATATCAGTGTGAAACACCTTCCACTGATCTGTGCAAGGATCACACAGCAAAAAGTTCAATACAACTGACTCATTGATATTGAATCCGCCATCGCCCTCTCTAACCTTGTCATGCGATATGAATGTCTTCATCGCTCGATCTGCCTCTGTAATATGATACACAGGCTTCAGGGAAATTACAGGAAGCAGAGGAATCATGCATGTGCGATGGTATGGTGATTTTTGAAAGTACGTATATATCTAATAGTGCATCTTTGTGTAGTCAACGATAAGGGTGACGGAGGTTTTGTTTGCTCGAACAAATGTAATATAGCTAATAATACACAAAAGCCCAACAGATGGTTTCTATGGCTCTTTCTTGAGAGACAACAGGAATTTAACATTGTTTAAATCATAATCATTATTTTATCCTTCAAAAAACTAAACCACTCACAGGGCTTAAATCGGAGCCGATCTAACAGCAGCAGACAGAGTCAGCCATCTCTAAACAGCCATGTCGACAGCCGTCAGTCTCTGTGTCAGCAGCCACCTTACACGCTCCGTCCATGTTGGATCTGTTAGTTGTAATGAGCAATGGCTTATCAGCACAAGCGCAGCATTAGTTGCAGAAATTTGAGCTCTTCCTATCTTTCTTTGTGTGTGTGTGTGTGTGTGTGATTGTGTATGTGTGTGTGTGATTGTGATTGTGTGTGTGTGCAGAGATGAGGATGATGTCATTGCTGAGTGGCATGATGATGCAAGGCTACTGAGAAGGAAAAGATCCTGATCGACATCTACACTGCAGTATAATTGAGGTTGAAAAGATTAATTAATATCTGATAACTGATAGATTTGACAAAATATATATCTACTTAAAATATAAAATATCTGATACAGCCAAAATAGTAATGATAGACATTTAAGCTGATTTACGTTACAATAACATAACAATATTTTATTTAAGATATGTTTAGAGTAGCGCAACGCACACTCGATGCAAATCAGCAACACATAATGTTAGTTTTCCAGTTTTCTGTATTTTTAGAGCCACCCCCATGCTCCTTGACAGAAATCCGAAACCCACTTTATGTTTTCCAGTTTTCCAGCAATACCAGAGGATCAGATAAGATAAGACTTTTTAAATCCTTTAATAAATTAAATAATTAATCTGGAAATTATTGAGCCAGCTTGCTCGAAGATTACAGTAGAGAACAATGTATCGAATAGTATACAATTCAGTGAGAAATATGTTGATAAAATTGAGTGTATACCGAGTGATGGAATATCAATGTATATTAGTATATATAAATAGAAATAAGAAAAATATAAGCAAAGTTACATAAGTGAGAGTAGCTAAAAAAAATACTTAAATTAAGTGACACTAACTAGAAATTAAATGATGAAGGAGGGTGGTAATTTAGTTACATATATAATTCTAGTCTTTTAACAAAAGTTTTGCACAATAGAATTTGCTGCGTTTGATTTTAAATCTCATTGTCATTAAATAATTTGATGCACATCTTCCTCGTTTTTATCTGTTCTCTTTGTGTCACACTTTGTAACTGCTGGTTTGAAAGGTGTTCTATCTATCTATCTATCTATCTATCTATATATCTATCTATCTATCTATCTATCTATCTATCATGTCTATATAGTCGTCCTTTTCTCACTATATCAGTTGACTTCATGAGAAGTCGTCCACACATTAAGACCTTTATTATTTTTAGCTCGCCTGCGAAGTGCAGAGCGTTACCACGGCAGCAGACACTCCAGAGATCCTCAAACATATAGACGAGCGTTGGAGGAGTCCAGTAACACGCTGCGCCTCCAGGCTCATCACCAGCAATATTAAGTGTTTTTGTTTTGGCTTCCAGATCTAATTTGATTCTCTCTTTGTGCCCATACTGTCTCAAGTAGTCAAGGACACACTCTGCCAGACACATCTGAAGTAGTTTGGTGCCTTTGTGTGTCAAAGTTTCCATTTGAAATAGAGTTGGTGGTAAAGTCGAATGCAGACAGTATCACAACAAGTTGCATTTTAAAGTTATCAAGCGCTTTGGTTGATTAGATAACTGGATTTATTCAGCACGTCTCAGGCACAGGACTTCAGCTATTTAACAGACTCCACAGCGAAAATGGCAAATGCTTTCTTCTGCTATAAACAAGATATATAGTCAAGGCTGTGGCTCCTTTTTCATTTCAAGTGTAAATGGGAAGCCCACATAGGTAAACCTACTTAAACAGACAGAATAGACACAATCGTCATGTCTTGATCCGGATGGTCCCTGTTATGAATGGTCAGCATGTTTGAAAATGACAAATTGTCTACTATCCAGAAATGGAGCCCACATGTCCAGCATACGAATGCTGCTGTTGGTATGTTTTATCACTCCATTTGTGTAGCACTAGAGAAATAATTAAACCAAACTTACAGGAAGAACGAACAGTTGAACAAACATCAGAATCATTATAGAAACTGTCTTTGAGAAAAAAGTATTTGTCTTGTACGTATAGATTTACATGCCCCAGCCGCTAACATGGAGGAGCCTGGGTTACTGCAGCCAGCCTCCAGGTGGCGATCAAGATGTTCTGGCTTCACTTTTAAGGAGCCATTATGCCGTTCATGTTCATATACAGTCTATGGTGCCACCCAATGATTGGTTTAAAGAAATCATCAGTCAACAAGTTCAACCTCCGATCCCACCTGTCTCATGACCTCCCTCCTTCACCTCCTCTTGATCTTCTTCTCTCTTCTTCCTCGTTCTTTCGGTCTCTCCATCCAGTTAGGGGTCGTGCAGTGACCTTGTTTGCGTCTAGCTTGTGTTCCTACTGAGTGCCTATGCAGCCTCGTGCTGCCACCCGATCAGCCTTGCTTTCAGCCTCACTATCGATCGTCTTCCACTCACCCCTCAAGGACGGAAATCCAAACCCACATTCCAAACCACAGCGCCCATCTCCCTCCCTCCAGCCCACCCCCCTTCTTTCTGCCTCTCCACTTTTTGTCTGCTATGGCTCCCTCCACCTTTCCTTCTCTTATAGAATCACACACACACACACACACACACACACACATACACACGCACGCGGGTCTCAAGGTTGCAATGACCAGCAGAGCCATGAATAAATAATAGGGAGGTAGGAATCACTTTCAGAAAAACCATTTACTCTCCTATTGTGTTCTTGAAGAAGCCATGTGATTGTGTGTGTGTGTGTTTGTGTGTGTGTGTGTGTGTGTGTGTGTGTGTGTGTGTGTGTGTGAGACAAGAAAAGCTTTGTGAGCGAGACTACAGTGCTTTGTTAACTAAAAGGGCTGCTGTCCCTGGAGTTAACTTGAACGATGCTACAAGCACCTTCTAAGTGACCTCTAACATTCAGGTTTTTTATCCTTTCTTTCTGTCTTTCTTAGTTTTTAAATAGGTGTAATCTTTGAGTTTGTCAGGAGGACAGTAATCATTGCATAGCATTGCCTCACCCTGTTGCCTGCAGCCTTGAAAGACTGTCTTAAAAACATCAACATTCCTTAAAGCGGTCTCTGGTTGTATTTTTGTAGAGAAGGAGTTGTTATCATTCATACGCTTCACTTTGTTTAAACCCAGCTGCTCCTGCAGGTGAAGGAACTATTGGAATCAAATCTATGTACCAATGTCACACCAGGTCTTTAACTGCTGGAAAGTCCCACAAGTAAGAGAGTGGCCATTACTATATGCAAAACTTCAGTTTCAAATTTATGAATGATTGTTGTGTATTCCTACATATGTGCTTGAGTTACTTCACCCTTATGACTGTTTAACTGATAATGGCAATCTATGTCATTCATTCTCTGTATAAATGTGTGTTTCAAGGGGTTTGACCTGAGCCAGGTCATTCCATTTAGCTGCACTCTGCAAAATGTTTTCACAGCAATTGGAAACGGAGAGAAATCAGACAAGGATGACAGAGGTGTAGAGAGAAGGAAGGTGTGAAGAGAGAAAAAAAGCAAAGGAGGCAAAGAAAGATGGACAGGCAGAGAAAGTATTAGATTTCTCTCCTCTGTACGGGTCAGGACGAGATCCAATCCATCATTTCAATCTAACTCAGCCAAAAGTAAACAATCAGTCTTGATAAAGAACTGGATAAATCCTCAATCAGACCCAATCTCGGTAAAGCAGCTGTTTATTGGGCTGGCCCTCACAGGGCTGAATTGGATCCCCGACTTTTCTGAGGGAGGTGAAGAAAGAGGGAGAAAGTGAAGAGAGCGGACGAGAGAGTCTAGATCATATCAGTCCTGGAAGGGCTGGATTTTAGTTTTTCAAGCAAAATGCTCCAGAACATTAAGAAAAATAACACACGGAATGAAAGGATTTTTCAGAAATGCATTGAGACTGAAAATCAAGACAGAAAAAAAAATTCCAATCAGAACTCATATATCATATTCCTATGATCTTAAATAGACCCATCAAAATGTGAGACGCACGCAAACCAGACACAGATAAAAGATCCTCAACTGCTATGCATCAACTTATCTGATGAATAAAATATGAGGCTGTAATGTTTTTTAGATTCACTGTGGTCCACTCTGCTGTGGGGATGTTTATCAATAAAACTATTAAAATGCTGTCAGTCCAAATTTGCATGATATTGTTTCTGTGAAGGGCGAACACAGACGGCATCACGCTAGCGGAGAACATCCATGAATAATAACAAGGCAGCCACACGACTTGAACGTCTTGTGCGTTTGCCAACACCTAGAGGCCAATTCCAACCTCACAGAGAAAAGGAAGAAAACATGGCTCACTCTGCTGGCTGTTCAACTGTTATATTTATTTATTTGTAATTCATGAAGTGAATTTGCCAAAAGAATGGGAAAACTTGTCCAAAAAATTATGAAAACTATCTAAACTATTTTACTCGCAAAACATGTTGGCTCCTTCGCTCTAATATTGCTGAACATGCATGCACTGAATTTTGTTTGTTTGTGGGAAAAAAAAAATTCTCCGTCGACAACATGGCTGAGATCACTGCTAATTGGTCAGAACTTTTGAAATGTCAGGAACCTTTGAAACAAGGCAGTTTAATACACTTACACAGTTGTAAATCAAATTTATGAGGCAGCCAATAACCAAATATTGTACAAATCTGCAAAAACAAACACAACTCACAGCATCACTGTTAGTGTGCTTTGAGACATGCAGTGCTGTAAAGTTCCCCAGGTCAACGTCCCGGCTTATTTAAATCCCAAATCCCCTAGAAAATTCCAAAACTAAAAAGGGGCTTTGGGATTGGAAGTGAAAAGGGGCTTTATGAGCTTCCATTTTTGCTCACAATGGCCAAAGAAGGTAATAAAAAAATTGCCTGAGACATGTCAACTTTGTGCAGTGACAGACTGTGAGTCCACGGCTGTGAAGAAGAAGAGGTATGCGGAAAGTTGAAAGGATGGATGAAGGAGAGCTGCGGTGGCAGGGATCAGGTTGTCAATACAGCCAATGGAGCGCAGTGGAAACCCTGTAAGCCCAATGGGACAGAGTGCAGAATGCTGCAGTGAGCTGCTCCTGCACAACACAGTGTCAGAGAGGTCAGCACCCACACTTCACTTCTATTTTACTCTATTTTATTCTTCTGACTTCCCTTGTTATTTAGGATGATTCTTGTTTACTTATACTTGTCAGATTTGGACATTTTGTTTCATTGGAGATGTTAGATGGCAGGAGGATACGGGATGACATGTGACATAGATCGAACCATCGAAGGCTCGCTCTTTGCCGGCAGCACTTTCAAAATGTGGACATTTTCTTATTAGGTCTCTATTTTCTCTACTATAATATGCTGTCACGAACAAAATCCATTCAGCTCGCCTGCACTGCTTGTACAAAGCAGCAATGCACACACACGCGCAAGCACACTCACACACAAACGTACAGGCACACGCACACAGCCACACACACACACACAGAATTGCAGACATGATTATCTTGACTTTGAATCGTTCTTCCCTCTTTATCACAATAAGCATCAGCATTTTTCCTCTTATCTCTGATCACTCTATCTTTCTCCAATCCTCCAGGGTCGCCGTAGTCTGTCATCGTTCAATTTCTGTTTTATCGTCCTTCCACTGTTTCATTCTGTCATTATTATCCAATCTCTGCCTGGCCTCCTCCCCCCATCTCTCTCTCTCTCCTCATGTAGTTGTACATGTGTGCGTGTGCATTTGACAGCCTCTGATTACATTTGTTTTACACTGACAGCGTTGACCACACTGTTATTGGGATATGTTTTGCATTCAACAGTTTCATGAACTATGCCATCATGTTGTATATTTGAATGTATATTGCACACATGCATGTGCAGTAACAAGTCAGTTATTGACACTTTTTTTTAAGCTACAATAATTTTCTGGACATCAATTGTGATTTGATTCAATGGGGAATAGGCAACTAACACTGCCTTCGAAGGTGTTTGCAACTGACTTATGTGTCATCCTACATTATTAAGTAAAGTCAAAACAACTATGACAACTGAGTGAGATTCAGTCAGAAACGACGACCACGACATCAGGTGGAAGAAAAGAATTGTGGACCTTCATATTTATCTTTCAGTCCTGCAAACTTAACCTAATCTTGAAGACAAATAGACAGAAAGACAAGAATTAATTGGAAGAACCCACAACAATGTTGTCACATTAAAAACAAATGGTTCCGCTGATCTGCCTTTCAGATATTATTCAGTTGTTTTGTGAATATGTAATCAAATGAGATGCATTTTGGTCCCTCTTATGTTATCTACATTTTGAAATCGTTTCGGTAAATGATTTGCTCTTTTAGATCGACTGTGGTCGATTCAAAATGTATATTCTGTAGGAGCCGTGGGCTTTTTCACTGCTGCACCTCCACACTGCAGTCCGTCTGTTTGTTCGCCTCCACCTGCCTCTATTTGTCAGTGTGTGTCTACAGATACATTTTACACACCGACGTCTCTAACCCAGAGGCAGGGTTAGTTTTGCTTGTGCACATGCACTATATATATTTTACATTCTGGCTGTGACCAATGTGATCATTATTCAAAATACGCTCCAACCTCCGACCCAAAGAACAAGCAATCACTGACACAATTTCCTGCATCTTACTGCTCCAGGGGGGGAATGAATTTGTGGAGTTCACTTTTTCCAACTTCGTTTTGTGTAATTATTATTCCAGCACTAGTGAAAATAAAAGTTTACTAAAAGTTTGTTTGCATTTGTTTGGGGGCACGTGGCGTCTTCATGTGGTTTGTATGCTGTGTGTGTGTGTGTGTGTGTGTGTGTGTGTGTGTGTGTGTGTGTGTGTGTGTGAGAGAGAGAGAAAGATGGATGGTTCAAATGAGTGAGAAATGACAGCCACAGTTAATATAGGCAGGTTAGGTCAACATTCACAGTGTAATTAGATATTTCAGTTACATTGAGATAATTAGTTTGCATCTACAACCACACAACAAACTGCCTCTTTCTCACACACACACACACACACACACAATCGATACACACATTAACACAGACCGAGGAAAAACTGGGTCTAGACACACAGGCACTGTTTTATTCATGATGATGTGATGGCAGTCGACGTGCACCCGTGGGGAACACGGCTTTTCTCACCTCACACCCTCACAAACACACACAAAACACACAACCCCTTTTCAGTAACCTCAGTTTATTTTACATCCTAGTCCGTAACAACACATGCACTCGCCCATGCGCACACACATAAACACATGTTGTCACAGGTCACTTTTGGGGACTTAGCATGAACTTACATCCATTTCCACTCACACACATGCACACACCCGATCCAAAAGGGTTTTGCAGGGGTTCAACCTAGAAAACCAGATGTGTCTAAATCTGGCTACTGCAACGTGTGTGTGTGTGTGTGTGTGTGTGTGTGTGTGCGTGTGTTTGTCTGTGTGTTTGAATATACTGTATTTTTGACTGCATGCCCATTTAGCTGTGTTTTTGTGTTCATGTATGTGATGAATTTGGCTTTAGGGAAACATAAAGGCCAAGCTCTTTTTAGACCAACTGATTGGTACACGCCACACACAGCATGGGCATCTGAGTCTGAACTGTTGTATAAAAGCATTTGTTCTTCTTCACTTCTTCCCAGTGTAGTGTCAAAGAACAGAAGGACATTAAGTAACCTACTGAGTAGATTTAAATAGTAAATAATCTCATACTGCAAATATATTGTATTAATCTGATCATATACGATCTTCTGGGTTTAGTTCATATTTTCACAAATCCTGTTTAAAATGGTTGTGCTCCTGCATAGTTCACCTTGCTAAAAGGCAAACTGTCAGTAAACTGTAATTAACTGTTTACAGAGGACAGCTCCAGGAGATTAAACCCCGGGGTCATTACGTCACAAAACGTAATCTGTAAATACTGCTGCCTGTACTCATACAATAACAAGTACGATGCTAAATCAGATGTGCTGAACCTGTCAATAACAAGACAAAGATCTGATGTGAACACCATCGGACATCAATGTGGCCCTGACGACACTAGAGCCTTAAGTGCTTTCGGCAAAATGTGACAGTTAAGAGCAGATTGTGTGACTCAACACAAACAGAGGCTATAAATATATCCAATGGCTCATGGATACATCATACCACATATTTTAGCCGGGGCATGTTTTGGAAATAATGTGTCCCGGTTGCCTGCAGCCAGGTCAGTCACCAGCATGCTTTGCCTCAGTGTGTTTGTTTGAGAACAGACACAACATCTAAACAAAGTTGCATTTTGGCCGATTTAAGGGATGTTCTTGCTTTACAACAACATAAACAGCTCCAATAAGACCTTGGGCTTTGCAATATCTGTGTCGGGAGAATTGGACTCTCATTGAAGAGTGGAGATTATCTAGAAACTGAGGCCTACACACTCAATCCAGGATTTTATTTCAGAAGTTCAACAATTTGAAAAGAAGACAGAGGCAGACACAAGTGCTGATCAAGGCTAATTCTTTACACCATTTTCTAGGATTACATGCAGTGTTGATGAGTGAGAGGATGGATTATTATCACGAAGATTCACGGCTCTGATGTGGTCATATATTACTCTATTTTAATCCATGTAGAGACTAAAAAATGTAATTATTTCCTGGGGAATTCGTGATAAAACTGAATCTTCAGGAAATTAAAACGAAAAAAATCAGAATCTGCCTCTTAATGAGTTGTTCCTGGACCCAGATTGTATTATTTCACAAAGTTTCCTGCTAATCCATTTAGTTATTTTGCATTATCCTGCTTACACATTCAGATGCAAACATAACTTCCATGGCAGAGGTACAAATGAATGAGCCAACTTGTTGTTTGGTTGTTTTATTGGCTCTATATTCTTGACCAAAAAACCTTTGGCTCATTCACCCGTCCAAACACAGGACATCTGTCAATCTCTCTATCCATCACATATGTCCATGCAGTAAATATTGAGAATGGCAAGTTGCACTGTTGACAGCTTGTGTTCTGAGCCTCAAGACACACTGTTGTCCATGTGTCCCGGAGCCTGAGTCTCTAAACCTCCCGCTGGGTGAGGGCGTCAGCATCATGACACATGTAAAACAGCACGTTACCAAACTGCTCTGCAGGTGTAGGAGCTCACCTCAGGCCGTGGGTGTCCCTTGACGAGACACTGGAGCACGAGTGTGTCGTTTTCTTTGATGGTGTAGATTCTCTCGCTGATGTTATCATCCTTGACGTTACATGCTGCGCCTGAGTGCACGATCTGGGCATTAGCTGGAGCTGTGAGCGGACACACACACACACACACATACAAACACACACACATACACACACACACGAACAGAGACAGGCACATAGCCATCCGGACATACACATATTCACACAAACACAGAGGGAGAGAAACCATATTACATGTTTAGTAATATCTCTACAGAAGAAAGAAGGTCATTGTTTTGTAAGTGTGTGTGATGATGAGTCTTAGTACCAGTGACTCAGATAAATGAAAGTATCCCGTTACTCCTGTATCTGCATGAACAAGACATTTTGGAAAACTGATACAGTTGATTAAGTTTGCAGATAAATTGTCCATTTTACGTAGAAAAATTGAGGTATTATATTTTAACCAAATGAGTTATTCGTCTTTTCTGTTCGGTTTATAAACCGGGGTCATCGTAACAGTGACACTGTGGAAATTTGAGGTCCTACTTTTCTGCTGCTCATCTTTGGTCTATAAAGCTGTAAACCTGGGAGCAATGTCCCAGCCACAGAGTCTACCACGCTCATTAATCCATTGTGGACTTTTGTCTGCACAGCGTAAGTTATTACCTAAGTTGTTGCCTTATGACCACATAACAATCAAAACTTACAATAAAAACCGAGAGATGTTCAGAGAACAGTTTTCCTTTCCCAATACAGATTCATATACCTGGACTTTGATGCTGGTATCAGGACGTTCCTGGTGATTTACATAAATAAAAAAGACTGAAGAACAAATGCTTACAGTGAATGGAGGTATGGAAGTTAACCAAGTAGCAGCTGTGATTGTAACCAATTTAAAAAAAGACTTTCTTAATTTGTTCAATAATAATAATAACTTGATTTGTATAGCACTCATCTAAACCACAATAATTGTGTCCAGAAGCTCAAATCCTCTCACTGATCCTGAATTCCTTCCCTTGCACCACATTCAAGTCCACTTCACAATACTGAAGAAACAACAGGCTGTGAAGGCAGCAGCAGAAATAATGGATGACAGATGCATGATGGGAGCTCTCTGCAATGGCGACAACTACGATATAAAGTCTGCACGGCACTGACCCATGAGGGCTGGCTGGCGTGCAAGTAACCTCAGATGGCTTCATCTCCCTTATGATGAAGGGAGACAGGAGGAGGGAGGGGAGCGACTGAGACGGAGCGAGGGAAGCAGCGGGTGAGGAGAAGAGGGCTGGAGAGACGTGTGAAACCCCAGAGAGAGGCGCGGGGGACAGCCTCGCACAATGATGTGATTACCATTGATTCACAGGGCGAACAAATCTTCACTGTTCTCTACAACTGTTATCATTGAGCAGACAGGAGGGAAGTGGGCAGGCTGTTCACCTTAAACCTCAACTCGATCAGACAGAACAACGCAGAGCGCGATCTGGAGCCAGAAAACCCAGTTCAGAGCGGGAGAAGACTCTGAACGTGTCTCTGTGTGTTGTCGTGTGTGGGAGAAGACGAGGCGAGTCGTTAATGTCTTTAGGTACTGGGACAAAGCGAGTGTGCCTGTCCACTTACATCTCTGCATCCTCAAGACCCAGTAGAGGAAATAAAGACGAAGGAAAAGACTGCAGGTCAGGCTCAGCTCCGGCTGAAACCATGGGGTTGTTTAAAAACCTGTGAGATCGTCTTTTTATTTTTGCTCCTAAACACGCTACACAATCTTTCACCAGGAGAAACCCTGCCCACTATGTTTGCTCATGCAAAACCAGCAAGAGAACAGATACGTTGAATCCTGCCACATCAGGCTGGAGAGGGAGAAACAATTTATATTTTTTGAAATATCGTTTGAGCCTGAGGGAAAACTAACCAAGCCCCAACCGCACCCAATGCGATCTGTGTTTTCTGTATCAAAGGGATGCAGTAAAAGTATAAGCTGCACTGAGTTTGTGTTGCCCTGTCATTCACACACCTGGCCATTGCTTGTTTACCCCGATGACAGACATCTGAAGCGTAAAAAGCAGACGGCACCTCACCACTACATTTACCTTCACCACCTGGCCCTGCAGTTTCATTCGCTGGAGCCTCCCCCAGAGGCTTCCCCACAGGCCCTCAGAGTGGTAAATAAGCCTCTTTAAATAAAAGTGGGCATTTTGGAGATCATAAGAAAATATCACAGCACATCAACATACCTGACTGGCAACTGAAAAGAATCCTTTCAACATTTTTGCTCAGCTATCATTGTGTTGTTCTTGTTTTATTGAGTGTGCAGTTTGGAGAAGAAAAGACGAAAACGGAGAGTTTGTGGTGTGATTCCCACGGTGTGTGTATGGTATCGAGTGTGCGCCTGGTAGAGTCTGTAGAAATAATGCCAGTGAACGTTTGAATTTGAGACGTAATAATCTCCACTATTATGTTTGAGGAGCCCATCCACTGAGCCTTCAATCATTCGCTCCTTCAGTCTAATCATGATTCTTCCATAGACCTCCTCAGCATACTACAGCCTTTACTTCTCTGTAGCCACACGCACACACACACACACACACACACACACACACACACACACACACACACACATACAAACTCATACCACAAAACCCACAGTATACTTCATTACTCTTGCAGCAGCTTTCTATATTTAATCAGACCGCTTTTCAAGTTTTCTCCTTAAGGTTATCTTGCATGCCGAGTGAAAAAATTAAAAAAATCAAAGGCACTTAATGTTAAACCCCTAAAAACTGATCACATGGTGTAAATATAAGTTCAACTTTAAATGCTACTTTCCAAGATATGGAAGATATCAAGTGATTTAGTTTTAGTATTAAAGATGAAAAACTCATATTATCAAATCATAATTTAACTGAAGGAGGTTGTCTGTGCACTGTTCAGCCCAGCCTCGGGTTCACACGTGGGAGCTGTCCAGTATAATTACAGTTTTTATCTGATGGATACTGAGCAGATCCAGTGGTGAAATTGGGGGTTAAGGGCCTTGCTGAAATGCTTGTTGATACCAGTTGCTCTGGGAGGTGAGATCAAGTCTTGTTTATTTTTCCCTCCCTCACATTTCCCAAGTTAGCCTACATTTGACCAATGAATGAAACTGTGACCTCTGGGCTCCAGCCTCCCCGGTCCAAATCCCAATGAATCAATCGATGGAAACGTAACGCATGAAAGTGTTAAAAGCATGAAAAACACTGTGGGGCAACTGCGCTGGAATGCGCTAAATCAGAAAGACGGGGGGGCTGATATAAATGGTGAATAATTGTCTCCTTACAACTTATTGGCGTGTCGGCATTAGTTTGCCGTCGAGGGAGGGAGGTCGGACAGAGCAGCTCCTCTGTCTGCTCTCGCCTCCAGCAGTTTAGCTGCTTCAACTGTCTGATAGACTAGAGAGGTGGGGGAGGAGGAGACGGCAGCCGGAGAGAGAGAGTGGAGGAAGAGTTGAGAGTGGATGAGTTAAAAAAAGAAGGAGGAAGAGGAAGAAGGAGGTGTGAGAGAAGCAGAGACCTAAAGCAAAACTAAAGGGGAGTGTGTGCATGTGATACAATAATAGATATAGAAGAAGTAGATGGGGATAATAGTAAGATGCAGTAAGAAGGTGTAGTCATCCAGAGAAGACACACTCACAGCTATAGGCCAGAGGGAGGAGAGGCTGCATGGGGATCAAGGCTCAGGGCAAAGGCAATGAAAGCAAAACAAAGAAGTGATGCAACAATGCAAGAACACTCAACAGGTTTCAGAAACACAGAGTCTATCTTCTAGTCTCACGCTCAGCTCAGACTGTGATCACATGAGCAAATAATAACAAACGGGACATAAAACGAACCCTCTGAGAAATCATCAGATAACAACACAACAACTTTGCAGATCTTCAATGAGGTGATATTTGTGACAATATTTCTGGTTGATCGGAGTAGTGGAGTAACATAAGATATAGGTTAAGACCATAGATTGTATAAAAAGGTGGACACACCTCCCTTCCTCCCACTGTCAAGTAATGAGGCCAAAATATCCCTGATACAAACATTTGGGCCCAGAACATTTGGATGGAGTCGGGATATCGAGATCCCACAGATACTTGTTGTTGATTGGCCCCTGAAGTTACCCTGATCCGTTAGTAGTTTTTATATTGATAAACCATTCAATTACGACCAATACTAACATTAATTGTGCTAATTTAGTAAGAATCTGAAAGGGGGGGGGGGAATTGTAGGAATCTGATTTTATAAAAGAATGCAATCATTTCATGCTATAGTTTGAATTTTGAACGTGTCATTGAATTGCAAATACAGATCTATATACAAAATCAGGCAGTTGGGTGATAAAAACACAGGATAACAAAAAGGCCACAAAAGAGGAAATGAATCAATTATCTATATAAGGCCAAAGATCCAATAGCAGAGGGGGGGGGAGTAGAAACTCTTTACAGAAGTGCTGTCCCCGTGCTGTGTCCCACTCAGAGGGGCATCAATCCAGTAAGTAGGACCGAAGACCATCAGTCATAGAAAGCTGCTGTTTTGACAGCAATCTATCTGACTCTGATTATTCATCGATCACTGTTCCGGGGGATGCTGATTGAAAGTGTTGCCCATGCATTATTGGGAACTTTCTGAGACATTCAATGCACATTAGTCGAGAGTGAAACATAACTATCGGCAAATGCCTCGTCTGATTAATTGATTCGTTGCCACCTGCCATGTTTGTTTTTGTTGAGAGGACAGGGCATCTCTCACTAAAACTAATGATGAGACAGGAAGGCTGGTGTCAAACCGCACTGACAGCTTGACAGAGTGTCGAGCAGTGCATTCCACTGTGTGTGTGTGTGTGTGTGTGTGTGTTCGCTGGTGAAAAGTAAGTGAATGTAGCCACATGCATGTGTCATCGTCTGTGTGTTTTCATGTACGCTTTACTGTATCTTGCCGGAGGAATCCCACAGACGGGCCTGGATGCTGTCGAACATGAAGTCACGCACAGGATGATTGATATGCGTAGTTACTTTATGGGAGCTGCTCATGCATGCTGATGAGCTGTGACTCAATTCACTTCATTCACAAGAGACCGTTTAGACGCATTGGCCCTTCCCCTGCCATTACCAGCCGGAAGGAGAGGAAAGGAAAGGGAAAGTATAGTAAAATAAGGAAAGGAAAAAGGAAGGGAAGGTAATAAAGGAAAGGGAAACAAAGGTAAAATAAGGAAAGGGTAAAAAGGAAAGGAGGGAAGGAATGGAAAGGACAGGAAAAGATAGGAAAGGAAAGGATATGGAGAAGTTAAGAGCAGTGGAGGGTTGCTAGATACCTAAGAGAAAAGTCACAGACTGTATCGATTAACACAGCAAAATACACACAAAAAGCAGCCTTATGACCAAAAGTGCGGGTGACTCATGTTGCCTCAGCATTTTATCAGGATTCTTCTTGGCAGACGGGATGGAGGAAGATCAAATGGTTCATGTCACGACCCCTTTCTTTACATTTTGGCCCGATGTAACTCTAGATATCAAAACGCATCGGGGAACATTGATTTAACTTTTGACCTGACAGTTAAATTGCCGTTATAAATGAAAGGACCAACCCGAGGTAACTTCTTTGGTGCTTTCAGTAGACTGTAAATTGCTGATCCCCTGCTTACACGCCCATATAAACACACATAAAGGAAGAAATAGATTTACTGTATTTTTCTATTTATAAATCTAATTTTTTCCAAAAAATCCTTAAATACACCTGGGTTTTGAATATATTTCATAAAGTTGCCTAAATGTTTATCTGTACCAATAAATACACACAATCTTCTTTTAATGAGCAGAGTTTCTTCCATAAATTCATGAATCTCATTAGTACTGATTTCGGTGGCCGGTTTCCAAACCCAGAGTGTGCCTGGATAAACACCAGCAAGCTGCCTTGTTCTCTGCCTTGTGTCTTCTAATTTGAATCTTGATGCGGAGCAAAAAACATCTACATCTCATTTAACTGTTTTTTTGACTGAGGGCAGGTTCAAAGTTTAAAATGGGGGAGATAACTGATATTACTGATCCCAATTTGCATGCACATCCTAATGAAGTCTAGTCTTCACTATAAATAGAGACAGATATTCAAACATACAATTATTTAATTATTAATTATTCACATACTTTTTCCTATGAGTCAGATTACAAAGTGTCACGATTTAGGCTGATTACAATTCTTTAGATACCATAGAAGTTGACGAAAACGAAAATTTAGAGAGAAAATAAGCAATATATTTGACCTTTTGCCTCCATGCAATATCGTGGGATTTGTGTTGTATAAAACAATCAATACTGAATAATTCAGTGTTTGCTTGTCAGGGTATTTGGGCCATATTGAGTGGGGGAGAGAAGCAATCGAATGAAGAAAAAGTCTAAATATGTTGAAGTAAAGCGTGAGGAGAACTGGTGCTCGTTGGAGTTTAGATCCAAAATCTAGAACCAATCTCATTGTTTGTTAGAAACTATAAAACCCATTTGATTAATAAGCAGATCTAACCAATCAGAGTCAGTTAGAGTCAGTTTCCAACACAATCTTTTCCAAGCCCTGATACGTATGGTAATGTAGTGCTGATGAGTCAAAAGATGAGATGCTCCACATTCCTAGTTTGAAACCAGGCGACAGGCACATCTTCTGATATTTCCCTCTTAAATGACACGGAGAAGATAAAGTAAGAAAACCCTGATATCTCCTGTTCGAGATCACACGAACACCAAGAGAGATGGTGAAGGTGGTGACAGCAAGGGGTCCCATGTAAATTAAAACACACACATACCCTCCCAGAGCGCATAAGAGAAACTGCTTTTCTAAATAAATAATCAATCTCTGTATTTGCTCACTCTCTCCTCTCTTTGACTTGTATTTTATCTGTTTGATGCATGTTTGTGCTGTTGTTCATGTTAACGTGTGTATGTGTGCGTGTGTATGTGTGTGAGTGTGTGTGACTGTTGAAGCTCAACCGGTCCTTCGTGTTAACTCGAGGAGGAAACAAAATATAGTGAGCCCTTTTTCTCTTAAAGCGACGGTAACCTACATAACTGTGGAAACGGCGTGTTCCAGAATATCATGCTTACATCATCAGGAATTAAATTAAAGGATTATTAGCTGAGTTTTAACAAAATACTCATAATATACTTATTCATTATGAAATACATTTTAATGAAATACCTACCATTCATTTATCTCAATAAAACATATGTATATATGTATCTTGGCTCCCACAATGAGGTGTATTTGGTTCAAAATTCGACTTCTGTGTGGTTTCCTATGTGGACGCCTGCTGGAATATTCCCTGGTGAATGTGCCAACAGTACCCAAAGCCAACCTCTACAGTAGAGCTTTGATTATGCTTTCATTCATAGCACCCACACGTATCAACAACTCTTCTAGGATCCTGAAGTCAGCAGGTCAGGGTGTGTTCGACTGTGTGATACATGCTGTAATACAGGGAGTGCGTGTGTGTGTGTGTGTACCACTGTTTGTCGGTGACTGTTTTCAATCACCGTCTCTTTAAGAGGACAAAGGGATTGTCCAATCAACAACAGTGTCAGATAACAGCAGAGGCTAATAAATAAAGGAGGATCGTTGGAGAGCACAGGGTAAATTTGAGAATCAAGAAAGGAAAAAAAAGGTAATGGAAAAGAGAAAGGGAGAGGCAGCGGTTTCCTGGCAGCACTGCATACTTTCATATCCAAGTAAAGTGGACCTTTGAAATATTGTTGGTTATAGATTATTGGCCGGCAGAGAACACGCAATCCTTGAGGAAAGGAACGAAAGACAGAAATTCAAAGGACTGCAGTGTTGTCTGTATCGACTTTCCCTTAGCCATACCTGAGGTTTTTTTTAACATCAATGTGCAGCTTCAGAGAGTCCCCCCCCCAGCTGTGATGACCCCTGGGCTCCTCTCTGGGTTTGATGTGCTGCTAATCTGTACCTCTGTTTGCTCTGCAGGTAGCTGATTAGCGTGATCTGCAACACCGGTGGCGCCCAGTGTGTTCCAGGTTACGCAAGTCTTGGCTGCAGTCTACCCGCTCCCTCGGTCTCCTCTCCGCAGGCGCCCGGCATCGTGGGCCTTTCCTCACACCCGAGCCTCCCCACTCGCACTCCGTCACACGGTGTAAATCTGTTTGTAGTCACGCTCACGACTGAAGGAAGCACCCTTCTTTAAGGTGGAGGGTATAAATACAGCGGCAAGCTTCAGGATTAACTCCCCTCTCTCCCAGGGAACGTGGAGCTGTCGTAACTTTTCCTAACCAGTGCTTTTTAGTGAATTTCCCCCAGTGTGGGATCAATAAAGTCTTATCTTAGTATCTTTTTCCACAGTAGTATTTAATCCTTAACGAAATGTAACCTCTTCATATTTTGTCTTACACCTTACATCAAGAGCTTAAGCATCCTTCAGGCATTCACAGGAAACACCTCAGATTTGACAGACTAGCCCCCATGTTTTAGGTATTTAATTTGCCATTTAAATTAGTTTAATCTGGTTAAATACCATCTTCTTCTTTCACCTTTACCCATTACATGTTTTATTTGTGTTGCGGGCAACCAACTGCACCAACCAAGGTGAAGGTCAAAATCCATTGCCAAACATCTACAAATGCCCTAATATGAAACACACATCTTATATCATATTATATCTGTTAAAATGGGATAATACTGCAGGGCCGAGGCAACACAAGGCCACAGCCAAATAAAGAGCTACATTTAAATTGCTTGTGAAATGATGACAGAAAAAGATTAAATTAATAAAAATGCCATTTTTTGTGAGGTTTACCGGTGTTGCGTCTGTGTAGGAGGGCTGGAGTGATGTCAAGTGATCAGGGGTTTGTAGAGCATGGTCATACATGGCCTGCACTCCAGGATTAAAAGATAGAGAGAAGAGAGCGAGAGAGCGCTACCGAAAAGGAATGAAAACCGCTCAGATCTTTGAAACGAATGGACAGAAGAAGAGATGAGATGAGAGGGGACAGGGAAAGAGGATTGAGAAGAGGATGACGTAAAGGGAAATGTGTGACAGGCATCCTTTTGTGATAGAGCTCCATTATCAATCTGTCCTCTGAATGTCGACTGTGTATAAATTGACAGGCTGAGAAACAGGAGGAGGGAAGAAGGTGCAGACAGTTTATTTTAGACCAGCTTAATACTATTGAGTTTCATGAGAACAATTACAGGTTGTGTTGATATCCAACCCTCCTCCACAAAAGAAGACTTCTCCAGTATCTGTTAATCTTCTCTCGTCCGTTACTGTCCGCAGGTGAAACTTTATTTTCTCCTGCTACCTATTAAAACAGGATCTAATCAGTATATCTGCAGCATATCTGTCTGCACGGGTTGCTTAATAACTTGTTTTATTTTCTACCATTTAACACTTGTAATTGTGTGTTGCATTCGCCGCCAACACGCAAGAGAACGCACAAGCACAGGTGAACACCACAGCTGCTGCTCTGCTAACGTACTTCCTCTGCTATGAACGTTGTTGAATGACTAATACCAGTACTGATAAACTGATGATCTGGTGAGGACAGTGTAATGCAACACACCCTGTCCTTCAGCAGAATAACTATTACACACTGTGTTATTGACATGCTGTATATACTGCATATTTATATATATATGTATATATATGTATACTGTATGTTAATACTTCTACCCTCATTATTAAAATATTTATATTTATAATCTTATCATAATTAGATATTTCCCTTGCGCTGCTAATTCCTTGTGCCGCTGTGTCAATTGTGGATTTCCTCTACCCTGGATCAATCAAGGTACATCTTATCTTGTCTTATCTTATCTTATCTTATAATATCTTATCTTATCTGGGGCTTATCTTTCTAAAAAAATTTATTGTCGCTGAAATTGGACTGAAGTCGGTTTTATTTATCCCAAAGAAAGGAAAACACTTTTATTTTGAGCCCTAACAGCACATGAGTGTGCATCTGATATGTTGATTAGAATTAAATGTGCTCAGACACAGTTTTAAAAGCACAAAAAACACAAATGTTCCTACATATGAGATGAGAGATAAAGGTGAGATTAGTGTTGCTAAAAACAAGAGTAGCTCTTCGCCTGAGGGGGGGTAAAAGCATCATGGCTTCTGACAGTTTTGTTGAATTAAGTAAATGCAAAGTCACAACTTTGGCAAGTGTTACATTGGTGAAATTTGGTTGTTTTGACATACATATAAAATGATACTAGTTTTTGATTGTCTATGATATTTGATCTTAGCTGAACAAAACCAGACACAACCCCTCTATGCCTGCTCTCCCGTTTCACTTCCCCATGCACTCTCTGTGAAGTTTAATATCAAGAAGAGAGAAATTAATAATGAAAGACAGAAGAAGAAGAACACAAGAGATGGAGCCGCCGCTGATTCACGAGTCATGCCGCCTTTGAGAAAAAAAGAAGACGTGACTCTTAAGTCATGTTTAAGATTTGCACTTCACACTTCCTACATCATCATTTCCACAGGCCACTGGGTCTCTCAGGGCAAAGAAAGCATCTGTTACAACAAGACAATTCAATGAGAGCAAAGTATGAGGGAGAAACAGGCAGAAGACAGAAACAGCTGGCAAGGCTTCTAAACTGCAATGAAGATTGTGTTTCTTCTGTGTGTGTGTGTGTGTGTGTGTGTGGGTGTGTGTGTGTACAGCATATGTCACACATACCACCTCAGGTATAACATATGGTCATTGTCAAGGTAGCTTTTTGGGAGCAGGATGGGCACGGTAAGAAGACAAAAGGAGAAGAGTCTCTGTTTTCCATTTTCTGTGATTATACTGTGATGGAGAGGAGAGGACAAGTGGTAGGGAGGAGGAGAAAAGGTGTGGAGGTCATGTGCCTCACTTCATCTGTCTGCCTGACTGTCAGTCTGACCTTATTCTACTCAACCATAATGCTCACTCTGCACACACACACACACACATACACACACACACACACACACACACATACACACACAGATGTGCGTTCACACACCGACCAACAGCACCAGATAACATGAGACAGACAAGATTTGACACACAGTGGCAGCGAATGAACTAAAAAAGTATTATTGTGTGTGTGTGCGTGTGTGTGTGTGTGTGTGTGTGTGTGTGTGTGCATATCCACAGTTACTGCAGCAGAGCAGCCGACAATGCCTGCTGGTCAGTTCAGGTGAAGTAAGAAAGGATGGACTGAGAAATGATGAGAAGAGAGTGAAAAAAAAAAAGGAGCGCGAAGAAACGCTTGAATAAAAAGGTCAGAGTCAGAGCGAGGCAGGTGTGTGCATCTGTGTGTGTGTGTGTGGATGGGGGGGGTTGTCCTTACAAGTCGAGTGCAGACAAGATGTTCAAAAGGAAAAGTGGCGAGATATTATGCATTCTCTCTGTCATGCTAATAAAATGACTGAAATTGGAAAATTGAAAATGACAGAAAAAAGGAAGCAGACTCAGTCGCAGACAGAGAACTGCTGAGACAGACTCAAACACAAAGAGAGAGAGGGGAAACAGGCTGAGGTAGAACCGTTTATACAAGTGCAGTGTGTAAATCATGCAGGGAGGGAGAGTGGGAGAATGTAAAAAGGAGAAAGAATTAAGAGCAGGTAGAGGTACAGACTAAACGGTGACACCACTGAGAGTACGAGACAGAGAAAAAGAGGAAGAATGGAACAATTACCTCACATCTTAAACAAACCTCCCTGTGAGCCTGTCACAACAGCCGCACTCTGGGTAGTGATATTAGTGGCGCAAAGAGCCATTGAAGCCATTTTACTGAAATAATACTTCATTAATGTGTCACACTTCATTTCACACAGGCTTCAACCAGCTGCTATCAGGATTTAATGAAGTGTTGGCTCATAATGAAGGCGGGTCTTCACAACAGTGAAGACAGAACGCCAGGAATTATGTTCATCTGGATGGATGGATGAATGGATGAATGGATGGATGGATGAATGGATGAATGGAGCTTAAATCAGAATGGTAAATGATTTTAAACAACTTGTTCTTCGACTTCTGGAAATACTTGTGTGAATTGTGTGTTTGATTGTTTTTGGGCTTATGAGAGAGAATTAAATAGTGCTGACTGATGACACATTGTTACCAATTGGCTCAAGCTAAGTTGAGCCAATTGGTAAAAATGTGCAGAAGATGATATGTCAAAAAAATTATTTTGTTCTTCGCCAAAGTTTCCAAAAAGAAGAATCGGCAGATTCCTGGTAAATCTAAGTAAAAAGGCACTTTGTATTAAGTTGTCCCATGGATGTTCAACTTGAACCTCTGGTGTATATCTCTAAACATTATTCCTTATTTAACGTGTCACTGATACAAATGCTATGTTAATGTTCATCTAAAAAATCTAGAATGGCCGCCCTGCAGTTGTTTGCCTCCACCAGTCAGTTCGGCTTCAGTTCCACCAGATGTTCCTGAAATCCAGAATAATATGAGGTCACCGTGACCTTTAACCACTGAAATCTAAGAATTTGATCTTTGCGTCCAAGTGAAATATATTGCGATGTCATGTCTAAAAGAACACAAGGTAACGGTGACATTAACCTTTTACCAAGTTAACATTTTTACCAAATTTGAAGAAGGCCCCTAAAGTATTTGTGAGATGTTGCATTCCAAAAACATGTTTTATGTTCACAGTAACCTTGACATTTGACCTTGGACCACAAAATTCCAATGAGTTCATCTGAAACTTCAAATGAACATTAAAAGAAATTCTCTCATGGCATTCCCGAGATATCATGTTCACGATGGGGAAGACAGACAACACGATGTCTTCCACTAGCTGTAACCAGCATGAAGGAATCAAAACACTGGGAAATCAGAGTGCAGAATCTGTCATAGTTAAAGAACTCATAACATGAGGCTTTGACTGAGTAAGTGTTCTTCATGAGAATACAAGAACTAAGAGAGTACATGTTGCTAAGCTAAGATTCAGATTTGTCTGTCCCTGTTAAGAGGAGAACGTTTTTAGACACGATAAGTGTGTAATGTAACACTGTCTTCTCTCTGCTTAACTTGTAACTGTTTATCATTCAGAGTAAGAGAGCTGTGGAAAACTGTTAAGGTGTAAGGGGGCTAACATCTGGAACATCTGGCAAAGACGAGCCATGATAATCACAGCTACTGACTATGAGTGTGTGTGTGTGTGTGTGTGTGTGTGTGTGTGTGTGTGTGTGTGTGTTGGAGTGGAGGAGAGAAGAAGGCAGGAAAAAAGAAGAGGACACTGCTTGTGAAAAAGTAAATCTGTCTCATTCCAAACCAACTCATCTTAATAACGCGCTTTGCTCTGCCCTTGACACATGCTGCAACGTTTTGATAAGCACGACTGTAAACAAAAACACCACATGGCTGATTTATAGTACACAACAAATATAATGTAGCCTCTCTGAAAGTAGACATCCCACTCCCTTAGCATCATGTCCAGTGTGAACAAGTTCCAGTATTTATAAGGTGAGAGGAACAGAGCTGGACAAAGAGGACGAAAGATGGGGGGGGGAAGGTTTCAAGAGGGAGAATTATTTAGTCACTGATGTGAAAGTGAGAGTTTTAATACAATTTCACAATGCTTTGCAATTGCATTCTGGGTAATAAGACGATGTGTTTGTAAGAACAAGCTTAACACACATGCCACATACAAATGCGCACCTATGCTGTCCCTGACCTTGTTTTCAAGAAAAACTGAATGGTGAAAAGTGAAAAACATCTTTGTGTGTGTGTGTGTGTGTGTGTGTGTGTGTGTGTGTGTGTGTGTGTGTGTGTGTGAAGTGCCATCAGCTATGATGAATTATCAGCTATAGGCCCTGCCCTGGATGAGCCCTCAGATGAAATAGGAGCAGCGAGCTGTGAGCCAAAACCTGACAGGGGTAACTTACCAAGGATAACCTTGATGTGCTTTTTGGCTTGAAAGCCAAAGATGGGTCAGTGGGAAACACAAGGTGAGGCGTGCAGGTTAATCTGTGTGAGAAGACTTGTTTTTTTGATACTTGAAATGCAATGTTTGTTAAGAAAGATGATATAAAATCTACTATAGCAGACATGTGCTGCCATGGTTGCTGTTCACAAATCTAGTAGATCTGGTCTGAGCTCTCCCTCTGGAGAGGTATCCTCCAGTGGACCTCTGCAAACACAAGGTTGAAAAGTGAGTATATCTGCAGCATTATCCTGCTAAGATTGATTTGGTGCGAGAGCGTATCCCTGCATGTACTGAAAAGACAGCACATCACAGGACCGACACTTATACACAAACATTTGACTAGATTGCAGTTTCACTGTGACTGGCTGAGAGACATATTACTGATGCATATCTCACAATATACTTTCCTTCCACGTGATTGTTCTCCCCCTGGGCTACACAGGCATCACTTATTTTACTGGGAGGAAAATGATGTGACAAAATTGCTGTTTTCAAATCTATGGACTGTATGAATAGACTGAATGAGCCTCTATCTGTTCATGTGGTTTCAAAAAGACATGTTGATCTGCATGTGTGGAATAATTTAGTGCTACTCCAGCCAGCCAGATCAACCAGCTGTCAATCATGTCTTTTGTACAGATGGAAGGAAGCCAACAGTCAAACAATACTTCGAGCATTTCTAAGATTCTGAGTAATATGATGTTTCCAATACTGTCAAAGTGAAACTGTTAAAATTCGTCTCTGGTCAAAGAGTCTGTTTTTCTCTGTGTTTGTGGAGTGAACATTTGGTTGATTTAACTGTTGTAGACACCTGATGTCTGTGTTTCTAAACTCATGGAAAACAGAGGATGTCTTGGAATCTAAAGCTTTGAATTTATTTTCAAGTCAGGTTATTTTTTTCGAAAGTGGGTGGTTTGGGGATATTTTTCTGACATCTTAGAGACTACAGATCTGATATCTGCAAATGGTCCAACACTGGCTCAATCAGATATTGTTTTTAAAGTGACAAAGTGGTGAAGCTGCATGTTGCAGCTGAACACCCCTCACCTCACCCTCCCCTCCCCTTCCTTCAGCTTTCATAAAAACTCAAAGGGTGTTTAAAGGGTAAATAAACAACAATTTGTATAATTTAGATGAAAAACACTCGTGAAAACATCCCTAGGATTAATTTGTATTTAATTTCTGTCAACAGATCCGTTTCACCTAAATCTTACACACTGGACATTTAATAAGAGCACTAGGAGACCTGTGCATTTTGCTCGAGGCTCCACCTAACATAGTATGGAGATATTTTACACTGGATTTAATTGTAGCTACTTTTTTTGATAATTACGAACAAACACTCTATACAGTATTTATACTTTTCATTATGATTGTTGCAGTTTGAAAGCAAAACCAAGCTGCCTGTGTCCTTAGAACAGAATCAGGATCGAGGTTTGTTTCCAGCATGGAAGGAATTAGCTGTTGCGTTCTTTGCAGATTCATAAATATTAAAAATGTAAAATAGCAAACAATATTAAATAGGAAAATATTACAAGCAATAGCGAAGGACTGTTCAATATGTTGTAAAAGAAATGATTCCAGTCTCTTCCACACAGTATGACGTGCACTACACTACTCAGTCTCGGTTAATAATCAAAATAAATATTGCTGATCTAGAAACTTGGGGGAAAGGCATGTTTCAAGGGAGACTTTAAAATTTCTTCTGACAGAGTATAAAGTTCTTCAATAGAGAAAACAACCTGGACAGAATAAACACTCTGAGAAAACAACCTTACACTAAAGGTTTTACACTTTTAGAAGGTATCCATGTCAGTCTGCCTGTCTGCTGCAGGTATCTTCCATATCTTTCACTATGATACGGCCTCTGTCCTGCATGACACATTTCAAGTTATACATGTAAGGATAATATATTACAGCTAAACTGCAATTCCATGCAGAGAGAATAACATTGAGGACAGAAAGAGATCCCTGGGGATTATTTGCCCACTGACGACACATCAGATACGGCCTTAGCAGACAGGAATGAACAGTAAGCCCCAAAGCTGATTGCCAGGGCAAGACGTCCACATCCAATCACGAGCTTATAGAGGAGAAATATGCAGCCAATTGAAAAAGTGGAAATCTGTGCCTCTTGACTGAGTGCATGGTGATGAGCGAACACTCAATCTGCAACATGCTCCAGCTTTCTTTCTCTCCAAGGTAACTTTCTTGTCTGGGATTGTTCAGCTAAAAATATCAGTTTGAGTCTTTTCAACTTCCCCTTTCCTTCTGTGTGTCTCTTTATCTCTGCGAAAATTGCTATAGTATACTCAAGAGCACTGCGTCCATTAAAAGGAAGGTAAGTGAGGCGAAGTGGCAGTATCGTACTGCAGAGTCATTTGTCCATTAAATGTTGATCGCAACAATTGCCAGTGCAGACAAAAGCCAGATGCTACTGGGTGTTAGTGGGTTTTTTAACCAGAGGAAAAGGGGTTTCATTGTTGTGGTGAATTCTTTAAACTGTGGTAAGGCAGTGTAGCCATGCATAGTCGGAAAACAGAGCTTGGAGGGCTCCACTGGTTGGGAAGGTGCTGCTGTCATGTTTTGCTGAGGCATATCTTTTCACGATGGAAGACCATATTTCCCAGAATTGCAAAATAAGCCACAAAAAACAAATACACTCCCCGACTAAACACTTTTGAAAGACAGCCAGTGACTCACCCTGTGTTATTTAACAGCAAATTAAATATTAAGCAGCAGCTGAGAACAGTCAGACTCAACCCCCCCGAGAAGGCTGGATAGTAAGACAATAACAGATTGAACGAGGAGGGAGATAACAAACGGAATGATAATGAGAGGCAGAGAAAGGACAAGTGGTGGAAGACAGGAAAAACAACAAGATATGAAAGTGACACCAATGTAAATACAGTGGTGTAGATTCACACAGTAAACACAGTGAGTCTGCTCCCTGCACTCACGCCTCAGTCAGAACTCCAAATACTGCTCATTTACTGCGTGATCAAAACGTAAAATAGCTAAGACCAAACAATTATGGAAGTTGAAAAGATGCAATTGTGTTCTTAATAACTCGCCAAATATGAAATTATCTGCAGAGGATGCTTTTCTGAAAGGAAACTCTCACACCGAGTGCTGTTTCTGATACTTCAGAAGGGTAATAATTCAATCAAAGACTTTGTGAAATTGGTCATGGGCGAGTAATTCAACACAAAAAAATATAATTTAATCAACACAATTTATAGAACCAGTCCAGTGAGCAACAAAGGGAAGAAACAGCTACAATCAGCTTGAGTTTCTTTTGCATGTTTCATAACAAGCACAACTGGAATGGCACTTGGAGTTAACACCTCCACCAAGGCCCAACAGTCCTCTAAAGAAACAATCTGCATGTTCACTCCCCTGAACATGCAGATTGTTGTCTGTGCATTATGCGCTGAGAAATAAAGAAACATGTTGAAACACTCATCATCTCATATGATCTGCACCAAAAATAATGGAATGTAATCAGGTTCTTTCCTGGCCAAGAACACATCCTTCCACTAAATGTACTGGTAATCTGTCCAAAAGAGTTTTGAGTGATACTGTTAATGATCACTTTTAAACTTTAAGTCTCAACTGTGCAGGATTCACCGTGCTGTATTCATCTGCCTGTGCAATCCAAACACTTTACATATCTTCACACTGCATATATTTCACCTGTCTTTACACTGCATACCAGTTTAATTATGTTCAAATGTTTCTATATATGTTTTAACACTTGAGTATCGCACGTTACTTATTAAGGGCTGATGCCTTTTTGACTTTTGCTGCTGATTTCCTCATTGTGGGACTAATAAAGGATTATCTTATCTTATCTTATCTTATCTTAATCGACAGACACAACCACAAACAAAAAAACAAAAGGTAACCTCTTTGGTGGGGTTAATCGGAAACAAGCTTGATGAGCGTGTCTTTATTTGTGTGTATGAACGCACCGTGCCATTTACATATACTGTACACGTAAAAAAACAAAGCAGCATAAACCAATTATCCAGGTATAGTTTTTTGTGCATGCACACACACACACGCACACTCACGGGCACACACGCTCGCACACAAAGCATCAGGCCCTTTGAGCCCTCTGTGTTGTCATCTTAGCACCTCTGTAGTTTCACTCTGGGCTTCAGAAAGAGAGAAGTGGGGAAAAAACAAGACAACAGCATCTTTTGAAGTCTCCTCTCTCCTGTTTTGTCAGAGAACTTTGACAAGTGTGGAGGAGGAGCGCTGATGAGAGCACGAGGAGATGGCTCCTAATTGGCTGCATGAGGAAGAGAAGGACGAGGCTTCCTGATCAAACTTAGAGCTGTGAGTGGCAGCACGTGTGTGTGTGTGTGTGTTTGTGTGCATGGTTATAACACACAGTCAGGCTACAGCTCCACAATGAACACACCTGTAGCCCCTTTTTGCTAGCCAATAGAAAAACTAAATTCATGGATCACTTTATCTTGCAATTTGGTGTCATTGGAAATAATGACATCTGAGGTAAAAGAGAGCATCAACGTACAAAAAGGAGAACACTAGCTGACAGTTAGCAATACACAGGAAACCATTCTGAATGTGGGACTGAGAGGCTGATACAAACGTCCACAGTTTCATTTTGCCACACAGGACAACGCAACCGTAGCTGCAGGGGCAGCCTGGATCCTCTCATTAGTTTACTAATGGAAAAAACCTAATTTTGCATTTCACAATTACCACTATAACAAAACATTCATGTATAGATTAAACCGCTTATCCTGTGAGGGTTGCGATGGCGGCGCTGGAGCCAATCCCAGCTGACACTGGGTGAGATGTGGGTTACACTCTAGACAGGTCGCCAGAGCATCACAGGACCAACTGACAGAGACACAACCATTCACACTCAGACCTACAGTGAATTTAGAGTTTAGAACAATTTCAACCTTGATCTTAATCTTAATTCACCTAAATCAAATCACCCTTATTAGAAGACACTGACACAAAAGTGTCATTACATGTACAGTTAGGGCAAGCTCTAAATGTTGCACATCTTATGTATCGTCTTGATGTTAGTTGAGTTTCAGGTAACATAACATGCCAATATGGTGAATCTACTCAAACAGTCGGACTAACATTTGATGGCGTGGTCAGTTGAACTCAATAATGTTTCTAAACTTGCCACGGTGGGAGAAATCATTACAAAAAAATGTGAAACTTAACCGGGCACATGCCTGTGATGAATGCATTCCAGCACTACGCCACTGTATAGAGGTTTAAATTCTGAGAATGACCAGACAGCAGTAATGCAGTATTTCCCCGCAATAGTAATTCAAATTCAAAACAACCTTATCTGTCCCCGGAGGGCAATTCAAATTAATGTAGATTGAAAGATTGAGCGCTGCAGTAGGAGGGGAGGTTTCTATAATGGCTGCTACATATACATCGTTCTGCAGGAATACAGCAAGATATCAAAGAAACACCGACTTGAACCGGAGATACAGTATAAAGACACCGCAGCTGTCCTCCTCCGCTTCTCTCATATACTGTACCTACAGCCACACGAGTGATTAATTACTTTGGATATTCTGTCAAACTGAGAGTTCTGTCACGTCCTGACAAACGCAGCACAATATGGGCCATTGTGGAGGAGAAGAGAAATATGTCACAATAAAGAGACAAGACACTCTATAATGTGCACGGTCACACACCCAACAGCTCGTTGATCAAATTCCCAGCTGCTGTTTGAGTCTCGCAACCAACTCTTCAACATAAGAAGCTGGAAGGAGAAGAGGAGGCAGAAGAAAGTTTAATCAATAGACGTAGGGAAAGAAGGGATTGAGAGAGAAACTGGGGAAGCAGAGAAAGGTAAATTCGATAGTCAAGAGTGAAAGGATGCAGAGAGTGGGACATGAGAAAATAAACAGAGCAAAAGGGAAAGAGGAGGAAAATTCTCAAAAGAGGACACAAAATGAGAGAAGGTAAGGAAGGCAGAACAAGACAGAGAAGAGAAGACAGCGACAAAGCCTGTAGGGGCGAGTGGAGAATACGGAAGTCGAGAGCGAGCAATGTACTGTCACGGAGTGAAATGCCACCCAGCCTGTCACATATCTCTACAATATTAATTACACTGTGCCACGCTTCTGAATAATGGAACAGCCCTATTTAACCAGACTGAATAATTTAGCAGCTGCTTGGCCTCGTGTATATAACGGGATCGATAAGCACCGAGCACAGGTAATGAAATTCCAAAGGGAACCTCAAGGAGGGAAGTGGAGTTCACCTGCACTCCGAGTCAGACCTCATCCAGACTGCCTCTGTGTGTGTCTGTGTGTGTCTGTTTGTACATTCTGTAGTGTTACTTTACTGCTCCATTACAATGTACTTAAGATTACAGTACCTTGAGAATCCTTTGTGTGTTATCACCGACATACATGCCTCATTTTTGCTTTAATTAGTTAGTTATCCATGATATGGATGACTGAGAATCTTCACAGATAGGGGCCATATTTACAATATTATACAATATTTTCAATAAAGATGCAGTCAATGTACACTTCATAAAAACACTACAACCTAAGTGAATAGGCTTCATACAGTGGAAAGCAAAGATGTCAGTAGAGGAAATAGGCTCTGGTCAAGATTGAACATTCAGACAGACCAGTCCCTGTGAGGAACGTCTCCTTTATGTCTGCATGTGTCGCCGAGGTAATATAGTCCCCACAGTGCATTCATGTGTGAGCGAGTGTCTATGCAAATGACTTGAAGGGGTCTCTCTCTCTGTGTGAGTGTGTGTGTGTGTGTGTGTGTGTGTGTGTGTGTGCATGGGCCAGTGTGTTGGTCGGGCTCAGGAACTCCGTTCACAATTAATCAGCCCTGCCATCCTCCCCTCCCCGGGAAATGGATGTAAGCAAAAAGTTAAAAGACTTAATTCATAAATAAATCGTACAGTAAATAATGGGTGTTTGTGTTGCCCCTGACAGTAGACAAGGCTGAGGGAGAGGATTTACTCTCACCCGCCGCACATGCCGGATGAAGCAAGACAGCTGAGGATAATAAATATGCATCGCTGGTGGCTGGCAGCGAATACAACAGGTACAAAAAGGCAAGAGTAAAGGAAGAAGGAGGAGAATGCAAGAGGATCAGGAATATAAGGAAAGAAAAGAGAAGGACGAGTGATGAGACCTTTCATTCGTTCAGTAGATTTTGAAATAGCGTGCAGCAGCATAGAAGTGCTCGTACTCTTCTGACGTTCACTTGTATTAAATCACCCATGGCGTCAACTGAAGGCTTTGCTCAAAACGAAACAGCCCCTACAAATTAAAATGTCACAAATAAGTACAAAGATCAAATTTAACATTATGACAAAATGATCTCCCTTTAACACACTGTGTGGAGGATGGACACACTGAGGACACAGCAAAGAAGAAAACCCCAGCAGGGAATAAATACTAAGTGCGTTGAGAAAGGATACAACGCTCAGATGTGTTTCTTAGGCTCAGTGTGTTCGGTGTTTAAACACACGCAGGAGCACCACTGTCCATGCTTTACTTTTTAAATATGCTTCCTCACAACACATGCTCAACACGCCATGAAATTATGAAATATTCACACGCTAAGAGGAGGTGAGGGAGATAATCACATGCACACAATCTACTTACTCAAGCATATATTTTTCAGTTTGCCATGCATCCTTAGAGGCACTGAGCCATAGCCTCTGGACTTAATACACTTCCTCTCTCCCTCTCTCTCTGTGTTTAAGCTTCTCCTTTTCTTTCTCTCTCACCCATTATCAGCTCATTTTCTGGAAAAACACAACCATCACTGAGGTCATTGTCTCTCGATTAGAGGTCATTATTGTGTGATGAAGCGCACCTCTGAGCACCGCCTGGAGCAACAACAACCCTTGTCCATTATCCTATTTCCTTTTTCTCCATTTCCTCTGGTCAAGATATAATTTAAATACAAAGGGATGAGGCCTAATGCCTCAGCATCTAAAACCAAGTCCATGAGCATTTACTTATCAGCTGCACTGTGCTTAACTCCAATATGTGTAATATGATGCCCTCTTAGATTCCTTGCATCAGTACGCTGTAACAACCAACAGCCCTATAACAGTAATAACATTGCCGTTTTTGAATGAAATGTAATTTTTAACAATTTCAATTGAGATGGATTTTAACTGTTTTGTGCACTAAACGAACAAGGGATTTAATCTCAGCTTAATCTGGACTAATCCTACACTCATGTTTTAGCAATCCCTCATTCTAAGGGGGCTATAACACCAACCTTTTATGATACCGACCTTCTGAATTTTCAGTTTAGTCCAATCCAAAATATTAGTGTTTTGCTCATTGTCATACCAAAATTATATATCAGTGGCAACAAAATTAAGGACGTGCAGCTGTTCATGCATTTTCTCTATTCAGTCCTTCTTTTGTACTTAAAAACGTACTCAAAAAAGTCAGATAATATAGTAAACCAATGAAAAACATGCTAATGCACATGCATCTACAACCCAATCAATGTAAAGAACCATGTAGGGGATTAAGACAAACGCACATAGGTGCCACTATGTCCATAGTGTGCTCCCTAAGCTGCAATGTGAAACCAAATTTAAACAGAGTAAATGTAAACAATGCAACAAAGACAATAACATTGGTTGAGATCTTGGTCCAGACTTTCAACTGTGATTCTTCATAAATTAAGTCCACAACTTATGGAGAGAAGTCTCTGAAATTCACAGTTCTATTGGACTTTTCCTGCTGCTGGTTTTCACAGATGATAACCTACAGAATCAATGGTACGACATCATCTACACCAGGTAACTCTCTGTAGATACACCAGTATTGTGTTTCTTCTTCTTTGTGGACAGAAAGACTTTCCACACCTCACTGTTGCTGGGAAAATGGGATTTTGAATTCAATCCTTTTCACACAAACATGTGCACAGTCACACACACTCACACACACACTATCATGTCCCTGGTTATCCTCCTGTGGAGGCTGTCTCTTTCCCAGTGACTTTCATTTTTATTAGAACACTTGGCATCTGATTAAGTCCCATTTGGAGTGTTAATTAGCTAAGCTGCTCTGCTCCCGCTGTCTATACACTGAATAAGGTCAAGACAACAATGGTAAAACCATCAGGTTTCATCAAGAGCAACTGTCCTCTCTCAGCCACACAAGATGAAGTAGTGAGACACTAGTGAACTGCTGCAAAATGTCATAGAGACGTTAGTTGGGACAGATGGTTGAGTTTCCAAGTACAGTCGAGAAGTTTGTCTTTAAAAGTGTAAAGTCCAATTTCCAAAAAGTTCATGCAGGTTTACTACAACATCATAAATATGTTTGATTGCCTTCCCCTCAAAAAGGAGTGACTGAGGCTGAATGATCTGATAGTTTCACCATCTGATGATTAGCACCTACCTTCAGATCATTTTCTACCTTGGGCCAATTCAAAACTCATTGTATTATGTGGGATCAATCTTAATCAAGTTAAAGAAACACTAGATGAAAAGTTGTGGGGATACACGGTTTTCTAAGGACAGCGACAATCTATGATATAGTTTCATATCAAGCTGTTAAAAGCCGAGAAAGCAATCATTTTTCAATGATGCAAAAAAATTATAATCTTGTGCTGGTTTCATACCTTCAGAATAAAAGAGTCATGGCTGCTTTGGAGTTGTTTGCAAGGAAACTCTGAGAAAAAAAAACTTAGGCGAAGAGATGAAGATGACGGTTTCTCCCCTGACACTAGCCTAAAAAAATAAAATGTAACACAGGGCCAAAATACCTGGAAAATACTCATTGTTGTGTTCATTCAGTGTTGGCCTTTCTGCTCCACATATTTAATTCAACACCTCCAGATGTTTTCAGTGGGACTTTTCAAATAAATATCGTTTAGTTGAGAAAATAACAAAAACGATTCATCAAAAGGCTTATGTCTTAGTTTGTTTGTTTGGATCAAACGCATCACTTTCTGTCTCCACTCACTTCTAGCCACCTACACTCAGTGTAAGAGTGCCCCGTGTTGCCATGGCAGTTAATACAACTTGTAAATATGAGATCACACACATCCGAAGCTTTTGACTTTCACACCGAGATCACTAACTGACAAATAGATGAATCAAAGCTCCCTTTCTTCATCGTGGGGATAATAAGTTCGTGCCCATAACGGTCAAGATGCAGGTTCAAATTTAGATTACAGTTACAGGTAAGATCATTTGAAAGGTCAAGGTTAAGCTTAACGCAAAGTTTAAGTACAAGGGTAAGTTTAAGGCTAAGTGATAGGGTAAGGGTAAGGCTACGACTAAATGTAATGTTATGGGTATCGCTCAGGTTAATGTTAAGGCTAAGGGTAAAGATAAAGGTAAGGTTAAGATTTACGTTCGGGTCAAGGGTAAGGATAATGTTAAGGGTACAGGTAAGGTAAGGTAAGGTTTAAGGTTTAAGGTTTAAGGTTAGGTTAAGGTGAATGTGTTAAGGTTAAGGCTAGGGTTGAGGGTAAGAGAGTAGCGATTATAGTTGGAATGATGGAAACAAGGCTGTGTGCATGTTTGTGTGTGTGTACATGTGTGTGTGTGTGTGTGTGTGTGGGTGTGTTTGTGTGTGTGTGTGTGTATCTGTGTTTCTACATAAGTGTTTGTGCACATGTGTATAATAGGTTCTGGTTTTACTCATTTCGGCTTCGCTCAGTGTGTACATGGAGCACACCAATGAATAATGAGGCTATTACGACCACAGCAGGCCACAGAACACCGCCTGCTCCCATTCAATAATGTGTGTGTGCCTCCCTGTGTGTGCAGTAAGCGTGTGTGTTGTAAGTGTGTGATCCGCTTAGTCAATATGGCTGATGGACCCTCGCTCTAAATTCTCTTTCAATGCTGCTGCTAGAGGATCACAGGTGATCTAATATTCAGTTTATGGGATGAGTCCTGTGCTAAGATTATAAATATGTGTGTGTGAGTGTGTATTTGTGTGTGACATTTCGAAAACTAAAAAAATTGGAGCACTTAATTGACCCTCCTTCGTTCTCAAAGCTCTATACATACAATGACCTCACAGATTGCAATACATTCCTCACCCCTGACCTCCCCTCAACTTTACTGAAACCTATTCCTAACCCCAGCCCATAATTTGATATACCTCCCCCCATCCGGAGGTTCAGCAGCAGTGTCTTGGTAACGGCATGTTCTGAATTACAGCCTCATCTCCGAGATTGTCCGGAACTACAGCAATCAAAGTGCGGCTCGGAAAGTGGCAACTGTCACACACTTCGGTCTCTGAGTGGGAAAGAGAAGCAGCTATCGCCCTGTGTAGCCCTTCATCAGGATCACTCAGAGAGCAGAAGGACTACCCTGCATTCATACCTTAGCCCTCTGACACCCTTACTGCCAAATACCACATGCTCCAAAAAGAAGAACAGATAATTACTGTGTTTTTAGCCTCTTTTCCTCTGGTCCAAAAACACAATCACCTTTCTTTGTTAGAGAGGGAAAGGACACAATCAGCATGCACTCCGTCCGTGGTGAAATTACTCTGCATGATGGACTGATGGATTCAATATAAAGGCTAACTCCTCGTTCTTTGATAGGAAAGGATTTGATCACCTTTTTACCCATTATTTGTGTTTTTTCACCTCCACCAAGGAAGTTATGTTTTCACCGCTGTCCGTTTGTCTGTCGGTTGGTTTGTTTGTTTGTCAAAAACAAGGTTACACACAATTTCCACGAACCTTGGTGGAAGGATGTGGTACAGGTTTTCCTCGACAATAATTCATGGATCTTGAGGACAAATCTCAGTTCGATGTTTGGAGGATAAACAGAATAAAATTAAATTAAAAAAGCAGGAGCGGTCTTGGTCTGTTGCAAAGGCATCTTTTATCGACCAAACAGGGTCAACAGCTTTAAAACTAAAAAACTAGAAAAGGAAATGTGATATGTTGTTTTTGACTGAATACTTTTAAGTATTTGTCAAATAGAAATTCGAAATAACTTTTTGCAATATTTACCTTTGTTCATGAAATGCTTTTATTGTGAAAACAAAGATTTTCATAAATGGTTTCAAGGGTTTTCCTGTGCAAAGACTTGGTCAGAATTAAAACAAATATTTTGCTACAATGTTTATAGAAACGAAAGACGCAACCTGATCATGATAATAATTAGAAAACAGAAAAATAATTAACAAAATTCTGTCCATGGTTAGCTTTGAGTCACCAGGGGGAAACGAGATGATTGAAAACGTGTCCTATCAAGAAGCACCTCCTTTAAAACCTTCCTTGAAGTGTTGTGTGTTTAAGACAGTCAGCCAAGGAGACAGCACATCTCTAAATGACCTTGTCATCTCATGCAGCTTCTGATAATGGCTGCTCTGTGATCAGTTCCCCTGTGTAACGACATAGTTTCACCTCCCCGGTGGTTGGTACATCCGTCCCAGTTCTGCTCTGAGCAGCGTGAGAAAACAGTCAGCGAGAAAAAGTCCAACATCCAAGATGTTTGACCAACAGTGACTTCTTTGTCAGAAGAATACACCACTAGCCATTTTTGTCTCCTGCTTTCTGACACAGAGGTTATTTTTTAGGTTTAGTTTTGTTTTTCATCGCTGCTCATTATTCTGCTCTTTATTTCAAACGATTGTTCCTGCTGTAAGAAATGTAAAATGTGTTGTGTGACCTTTGTAATTCTCCTGATGTTAAAGCCTCAAACTACACTCCCACCACAACTAATGCATTGTTTTCTATCATTAGTCCAAATGTACTTTAAGCTTAAAGTGAAGAATTGAGTGGACATTTAAGTTCAGCCAAGTTTACAGAGACTTCCTTTTGATTTTGGCTGTGTTTCCATCCTCAGTTTGTATCTACTTTGGTGTTGAACCAATCATGTTCCTGTTTACATGATCAAAGAAACAACCATATTGATCACTTGACATTTTTGTTGACGTGTGACAGATCAGAAGACAAAACTGCCTAATGCCGACTGAGGGCAAACAGTTATTTATTCCCCTGTGTGTTTTTGTTTATGCACAGTATGCAGCTGTGTATATGACAGGCTTCATTAATACAAGATCAGATATTAACCAGTGATGCAATGTATCTGCACATTGGTTATAGCTCAGATCAGGTGATGAAACAGTGAGATAAAAACATTCCATAACCGAGACGTCTCACACACGTGCAATAACAGAACTAAAAATGCAAAATTGACAACACAACTGCAAAAGCCAAAAAACGGAAGAGCAAAAACCCCAACACAAAAGCAAAAACTACAAAACGAATTAAAAAGCCACCCAACAGAAACGACTAGAGTTTGTTACTATGCTCAAGTGATAGGTGAATGGCTTAAAATTAGATGCTTGTCCATTTGAGTTGTTAGGGTTCAGGTGCTTAGAGCATTCAAAAAGGGAAATCATCTCTTCTGTAACATATAAACAAGCATCAAATTATAAGCACTAACAGGCTACAAAGATAAATAAAATTGACAGTTTCATCATCAACATCTAGTGTCATTCACTTCCTTCGTGATTGTGTTTTCACTGTGTGGCTTTGTTCCTTTGTGGCTTTTGGGTGTTTGCATTCATGGGTTAATGTGCTTGAGTGAGACACCATTGTAGAAACAACAGCAGACCGGTCAAAGAGATGGAGAAAGAGGTGAAACATAAACACTGGAATGTGCACACACATTTACACAAAATATTTTTTTTTTAACTGACTTCCCATACAGAGGACCAGATACACAACAGGTGTGATAAAGAGCAGCAGAGCATCAAACTGACCAAAGTCCCTGACTTATATGATTGGCATAGTAATAATGATCTGATAAGATTGTTCAATATTGATCTCTCTGTAAGTGTGTTTGGCTTGAAGTTACAGTCGCCCTTCAAATAATGTTGTTTCAGGCAGTTGGACATGGACAGAAACTAACTTCAGACCATAAATAAGAAGGTCACTTATAATGAGTTTCTCAGAGAGAAACATGAAAGGGAATTTAATAAAAACAAAAATAACTAATATATTCAAAACTTACATTCTACCACGTCTAGGTATTTTAATAAAGGACTTAAATTGAAAAATTGGAAAAAAAGCAAAAAATTTAAATTAACTCAGGATTAAAATTCATAGTTGCTCCAATGAATGTCTGAGAGGTCATGTATGAGATCAGTCTAGACATAAAAAAAATATTTTAACTTTAAATGACAAAACCCAATGATCACAGAACATGAGAGATCTCTTAGTCGTGATTTGTGGCTCTGGTTTTCCTCTCTTGTCATGTTGTACATGTGCTGGGTCAGTGATTATTGAATGGGGGCAGTGTGTGTACGGAGACGTTCCGGCTCATAAAGCAAATCACTGCACAAAAGGAAACGACCGTCTACGTTCACTCACTGCCCTTTACAACTTCACACCTTTCTGAAACAACACATAACACAACTCTCTCATTGGTTTCATGGTGTTTCTTAAATGACATTAACAGGAAATGTAAAGGTAAACTGGCTGTGTAATGATGCCGTCTATGTGCTGGATTGTTTTCCCTAGCGTAGCCAGTAGATCACTGGCACTGTAGTAAATGTCTTCTCTGTTTGTGTATGCAAATGTGAGCATCTTGTTAATGTGTAAATTAAATTAATGCTTCAGTTAAGACTAATTGGATCAGCTGAAGTATTGTGTTTATATAAATTACATGTAGCCAGCGTGAGGTATTCAAAGTGTAAACTAACCAGCTTGTTGTTGTTGTTTGCTTAGAAATATGTCCCTGATCTTTTCATTGTTGTTAGATCATGTGGATTCCACTCATGTCTTCCAGGGTCTGTCTGACCCTGCCAGATGTTTATACTATTTATATTTGTGTACAACATCTGTTCATATCAGCAAACACTGAGTCTAAAGCATGACGGATGTTTGCGGAATGCACGGAACACAGTTAGCTTGTAACTAGTTTTCATAAAATCTCGTAACAAACAAACAAGAAAAAACATCAAAGAAATTGAGGACAAGGTTGGAAACATAACCTCCGCAGCAGAGGTCATGAGAAATAACCATAGGAGTGTCCTACAGATAAACCATGACAGCTGGGCTCATTTGCCACTCACAACGAAGTTAGTTACTGCACGTAAACCGGTGCCGTCTACTGCCCCAAGTATATATACTCCCCCGCCACCTCACTTCAATCCTAAGATATTTTCCTCCCTGGATATTCACAAACATCTGACGGAGTAGTATCTGCTCTAAAATCGAGCAAAGCACTCTGGCAGGGAGCCGGCACCGTGGTGAGGCACATTCATATTGCATTAACAGTTTTCAATTAAATTTGGCTCCAATAAAAAACATATTTTCTTGGGCATCGATTCAAAGACTTCGCTATCAAAACAAAAAGCAGCAATTAGAGGAGTAGCCATGTTAAGAGAAGATGAAGGTGCATGAAATCCCCCGGTTACCAATTATATCACGTTCATATCTATAATGGGTGAAGAAAATCTTAGTAACACACATGTGAGCATGCAATTTTTTTATTTGTCTTAAGTTCAAAAACAAAATGTATACTTATCAAATTATTGTATCTTGCTTTTTAAATACATCATATTTTATTCATAACACACATTTATATATATTTGATACATATATGAATAATTTGCAAGTGAATCCATGGTGACAGAAAAATGTGGATGTATTTTGGACAATTTCTCCTCATCTACAACATGTTCATCAAATTGCAATACGGTGTCAGAGACTGGGCTTTATAAATGGCTCTTAAATAGCCCTTTATTTTGAAGTTCTCTCTTAAAGTACCTGTATTCTCTATCCAGGCTGAGTTTATAAAAACTCTCCACAGCTTACAGTACGTTTGTCGTAGTCAACTCTCATTTGATTGTGTTGTTCCTGAAGACGGTGTCAATAATAGATAGGACACCTGTAGCCTCCATTGAACAGAATAAGCGTTGTCTTGCCTGTAACGCTCCACAATGAGGGGCATCATATTATGCAGTGAAATCTGGCTGTAATATGGAGTCATGAGCTGAAGCGACACCATCTATTTCAATGTTAAGGAAATTAATATTGTATCCATCTCTCTCATGTCACTATACTTGTATCCAGTCTACATAAAGAGAAACCTAATGAACGCAGATGAGCTGGATGCACACCTTCACTCTGTGGTTAACCCCAACCATTGTTGACGTAAATACCTTCTTGATAACGTGGGCTACAGCCGAAAGGGAGACTTGCCATAAGCATACCACATGTATGAATAAGTCCTTAACCTAACTAACATCATATTATTAATAAAAGCCTCATTATCAATAATGTACTGATATATTTTATCCTTTATTAAATGATTTTCCCCTTTGTTTTGCGTCTCAGGCGTAATACAGCTTCAGTTGGCTGGTGAAGGTTGTTTGTCTGATGGAGCTTGAGGTGAAAACCTGCAGACACTGCACAGGGCAGAAAGAAAAAACAGCTGCGTGTTTTTGAATTACAAAAAATATTTTAATCATCAAGGAAACAGAGAATGAATTGAGGTTCAAATGGTGCATGGGCAACAGGACAGAGGTTTTAACTGAATCTTCATATTCTTTATTTTTATTTAAAATATTTCAAGTTTGCAGATGATGCACTGTAAAAAAGGTGCTCTTCAGGCATCATTCTAGGACATGGGGTGAGAGACTGGTGCACAGGACAGAGAGCTACAGAGAGAAGGACAGGGCACTGACAGAAAAAGAGTGTCACAAAGAAACTGTTGAATGTGTAATAACACCTTCTCCATGATGTGTTCAGGTCTATAGATATACCGTATTTATTTGGGCCTGTATGATGAGCACTTTTACGTTTCCCTGAAGCAATTGGCTAATGTCTCGTATACCATAATGTTTCCGCCGACAGTTTTACTTCATTCTTTACACACGGTTCTACAGAGCGTATAGCCGGTGTAAACACAATTACATTTCTCAGCATCTTTGCACCCCGAACCCCATCCTGCCTTTCTCCTTACAAATCTATTCTCTCCATTTCTTTCATCCTCCCCTCATTCCTCCCTCCGCTCCCTGCTTCCTTCCTCTGCAGCCTGCTGCTGCACGGAGGGACTGGCAGCATTGGCTTCAATAATTCACTTCCCCTCAGAACAGGTTGTGTTTGCATTGCAGGGCGCTGTAGGCGAGAATAGAGAGGGCGCGGAAGAAAGATTAAAAACAAGGAGGCATGAAGAATGAACTCGAAATGGATGAAGACTTTGAATAGAAAGATAGAATGAAAGCAAAAAAGAAAAAATAGGAGAGAGGCCTGTTGTGAGTAATCATGATGCGGAAAAACAAAGAGGGAGTGGAAAAAAGGGGGAAATTGTTTCGACAAAGAGAAGGATGATAGAAGGGAGCAGAGAGATGTCACCTCATCGGGGAATAATAGTGAGAAAGACTCCCCAAGAAGAGAGAGGAAACACGGGTGATGAAGACAGTGAGGGTCTGATAGGAGCTGAGGAAGGTGAGTCAACACTTATCAATGGAATCTGCTGCATCCTGTGACCAACAGCATGAGAACAGAGTGCTGCGGTTGCAGGAAATAAACACTAATACAACTAAATCATTAACTAAATCTAGATCAACCCTGGTCTGTTAAAAAAATTCTGATTGCTAAATGATGAATTTACAAATGTCGAATTGGTCTGCATGGTTGATTAACAGTTAATCAACGACAATATTAATAATTTAACAATCAGAACATTTTCTAAAATAATCCCATCATTTGCTGTTGAATTGAAGTCTTTTTCTTTTGGATCGTTGGTGGAACGACAAATCTGATGAAGTCTTCTTGGGCCATGGGGAAATTGTGATAGGATTTATCTGTAATAAAAATACCCTAACCCTTCTGTTAGTTACAGAAAAGGCTTAAAAACAACATTATTCCATATTAACACTTCCAAAATGGGAAATCATTTTTTGGGGTCTGTGTGAGGTGGTTGAGGTTATCTTGTTGAATAAAAAATAAAATATTTTACAAAACTAAACTTGCCAAATAGGAGCTGGGCTTCAACAAAGAGTTGAAGCCCAGCTCCTTTAGGTTCCACTCTCACTCCGATTTTCTTTGGCTCTCTCCTGCTGACTTGTTCCCTCTGGTTCGTTCTTATTTTCTCAGCCACTTGTCATTCTGGCAATGGGAAGTCTTTTTTCTTTTAGCTGCTCTGCCACTTTCAACGTCACTCAGGGTGTGAAGCTCGCTCGCTCTCTCTCTCTTTCTCTCTCTCTCTCTCTCTCTCTTCTTTAATAATAATAATAATTAATAGTTAAATGTATTTGTGATACACACACACTCAGCATTTGATGTGAGTGTGTGTGAGGATATGGACCTCGGAATAAAAGACTATAGACCAAAAGATAAGAGCAAGAAGAGCAACAGATAGACGGAGAGGCGGAGCTTGAGAAACAGCACAAGGGAAGGGAGCAAGGTTCAGGAGATGATAGCTCAATTAGAGTCTGAGTTCTCAAAATGTTGTGCGCCTCTATAGGAGACAGCAGCCAAGGAAGAAATCAGTTTAGATCAGATAGAGAACAGTCAGAGGTAGAATCAGGAACAGATTAGCGGCGTTGGAGGAGAGCATGGGCTGGAACGCATGCAAGTGCTAGGACGACGTCGGGATTATGCAGTGAGCAGTGGAGAGATGAGAGCAGAGGGGGAGCTTGGATGTCAGGAAAAGAGAATGGGCTCAGGGACAGAGCTACGCTAAAATCCTCAGACAATTATGACGCTGCTGGTCACTTTCCAATATTAATTTAAGGATCACAGGGACAGTATATTCCCTGGCAAAAACTTGACCTTGAAGGGCTGAACTCCAGACTGCCTGACCTCCACGAGGGGGCTAGTAAGTGGATACAAGCATTTGAGGAATAGACCGTTAGGAAAAATCTTGGTGCTTGGTGCTCTATGGGTTCCAAAAATGGAGGCTAGTCTGCACACAAGTGGAAATACTTGAATGAGTGTGTATCTCTGAGTTGAACTGAGGCTGAGAGAGCAGGAGCAAGACCTACAGACAGAAGCCTCTCAACTGCAACTGGATAAGCTGGCTAACAAAAATGAGAAATAAACTCCAAGCTCCTGTCGTTGACCTCAAGCCACAAGGGCAAGCATTTGCTACTCAGCCTCTCCCACACTGAAAGCCCCACCTTCCCAAGCAGCACCCATTGCTAATGTCTATAACCAACAAAACCACAGCAGGCTCCAGCATCAAGAAGGCAACCTTCAATATCACATGTATGGGATACTGGTGGGGATGTGGCGACCCTGGACATATATGACAAGCTCCAGTTTGGCTATCAATCCAAGACGATGAAGTAATACTGCCTAATTTGGTGTCTGATCAAACTCCAATAAATTAGTTAGGGAGAGATGATTTATGTAAATTAAAGATGAAACTTTGGTGCTCATCACAAGGGGAGTACACTGATAGCTCTGGACCTGGCCTCAAGGTAAGTGTTGTGGTTGAGAGGGCTAATATTGAATGGCTAAAGAGCATAACAGAACCAGTAAGTGAAATTCCCACTTGTATCCTTTTCTAGCCAAAAGAACATGCCTACCCACGCAAGGGAGGACTTCCAGGAAACACACACACACACACACACACACACACACACACATACACACAATGTGAGGATGAGAGAGAAGACACTTCACATGCACTTTAGGTGGAGACCTCCAGGAAAACATGCACAAAGCACACATCAGCACCGTATGGTCAGCACTGGCATCAATACTCAGATCGAGGGACATAAATACTGACGTTGAAAGTAACAGACCCCTTTTCGAACTGCATCCTGCCTTTGAGTGTTCTTCATGAGAAACCAGCTACAACACAACACACAGACTGCACTGACTCACCAGCTTGAGTCAGTCATTACACCATGAGCTGAGACTGCAGCATGGAGGCTGGAGTTAGGAAGTATGCAGAGGTGTCAAAACGAAATTGCTACAGTAATGAATAAATAATTCAAATGATAAATAATCCTCAGCCCCTTCAAGTGGAATGAATGACTGAAAAAAAACTTTATGCATTCACTGTTTGAGCTTGTTAAAAGGGACAGTGGGAGGATGTCAGTCAAAACAAAAAGCCGGGAGAGACTGACGCACAGTGTCACACAGACAGAATTAGGCAGCATGTCAGCACTACTGCGATTTTATTCGTATTTTTACGTGACTATCAACTTCATGCCAGGGTTTCAACTCCACTTGTCATCAACTAATAGAACAATAATTTCCTTTATTTCACATTAATCGGCCTCCTGTTTTTGTTTAACCTACTTTCACCCAAATCAAACCACCGTTCCCTCATGATGCACTTTTCCCTCTGGCCTCATTTCCCCGAGGCTGCTGCTATAGGCCGCACAGCTCTGTGCTCCGCAGTGTAAGCCCTCAACCCCTGCTTCCCAAAGCCAGCCTGCAGGTTTTAATGACAGTGTGCGCGCTATGTCCTATATATGCAGTAAGTGGAGAGGGTGGGTGGATGCTTGCCACTGAATTGGCGGATGATAGCGAGCAGATGACAGGGCTTTGGAGGAGAAATGTGCCGGATATAAAGAAAAGGAGGGATGGTGAGGAAAGAGGGAGAGGGTAAACAAGGAGGAAAAAAAGTGATGGTGGAGAGATAAAGGGATGCATCGGCTGAGAAGGTTTGGATTAAGGAAGTGAATTTGGGTGGAACGAGGATGTAAAATTGAGAATTGAGGTACATTTTACTTGACGTGTTAAGGATGGCTTTATGGATGGCTGGGAAGGAAGAGAGAGGATCAGAGAGACGAGAGGAGAAGGGAAGAGAGGAAGATGACAGGGACATCTTTTCTGACAGGTAAAAGTTTTGTATATGGGTAAAGACAGAATGGGGGAGGAGAAGGGGGGGGGGGGAAATTGCCACGCTGACAACGCGGGGACTTTTCAACATATCCGACAGATTATACCCCCAACTCCTCTGAGCCGGCTGGGATGCCAGGGGAGGAAGACGGGAAACGTGTGAGACCGATGAGCTAAAATTTCAAATGTGAAAAGTACACAGCGGGTGGGGGTGTGGGGGGGGGGGGGGTAATCTGCCATTAAGAAACAGCAAATCTGAGAGCGAGTGAACGAGAGAGAGTGAGATCTATTCAAGCGGCACGCACCGCTGAATTATTGAGGCCAGACGTGTGTCGGAGCAGGAGATAGATTTCCAGTGTTGATCCCTTCCTGCTGTCAGAAAGTTTAGTTGGACATGACCAACTCCAGTCGCTGCGGTTGTTTTGTTGTTGTTTGAGGGTTTTCAGCGCACACCACAGGGAACGGCAGAACAACTGTGGGAGGAGCAGCCTCACAAAAATGTGTGTGTGTGTGTGCGTGTGTGGCTTCCTGCATCTCTTTATGTCAGAGCTGCTCTGTATGAAAAGGTTTTCCCAGGCAGTCGGTCGCTATATGCATGGTTTTTCTATAGAGTGACAGATCAATATATGTCTGTGCCTGAGGCAGCGTCAGGCAGTGAGATCAGCTTCCCGCGTGCATGGCTATTTGCACACTCCCCACCATTTGTTTAGTATGAGTCAACAATATTGCAAACATTCCAACGCCTCCTGTAGAGATTTACACCTAAATACAGGCAACGTGCGCCGATACAAAAAGTTTGTGTTTGTCGAGCAGCACTAACTCAAAAGTCTGACAAACATTAATGGAAATAAGGTAGTTGTTTTTTTGCACTGTATAGAAATGTGCCTTGCAAAACATCACACATGAAGTACGTTGCAACAACTAATATTCTGCCAGTAACTTAACATAAATAAATTCACATCAGTTCAGAAGGCGAGCTCCTCTGACTTGAGGTTTCCGTGAATGATGAACTAGAGAAACTAGTGCAGTGCCTGTTCTAAGCATGTCTGTGTGAAATGGGCTGTTTGCTTGGCCTGTGTTAACGCTGGTTGCTGCTGTCGGTGTGAAGCTGTCGAGGCGACCTGCGGTTTGGTGAGCCCCAGCGAGTGAACACATGCTGCTGGGCTCAGGCCGCAGAACGCTGAAGCTGCTGCTGCACAAACAGCTGTTCGCCTGCTTATTCAAAGTTCAGGGAAGCTCGACTCGCAGAGCCCTGGACTGGAGAATCAGTTGTTGCTGCTGTTGTCGTCACATTCGTTGAGGAGCTCCACCTGCCCCTCCACCCCGCCCCCTCTGAGGAGACCTGGTGCGACCAAGCGCTGACACCATGATTGACAACATCCCCCACTTTGATGAGTCCCAGCTGCTGCTGCTACAGAGCGGCTCACCTGTGTTCAAAGTTAAAGCAGCATGAGTTCTCAGCAAGCATGTTTTACGGTTGCCTTATTTTTGTTTTAAGAAAACATATATGATGAAAACTTGCACGTCTTAAATACATGTTAAGATGAGACAAGGCGGTTTCTTTCAAGTTGCTGTCTCACTGTCAGTCAACTGTGTTGGCTTCAGTCTACTCTTATTTTGAAAGAGTACACTTTTAAATTGGACAAGCGTCAGATGATTTTACAATGATCTGCTGGGTTGATGAAAACTTTTCAAACTCTACATTCAATGTACAAAATCATGTGTGTGGAGAGACACTTGAAGGCTCTTTCCAAATTCATCTGTGCTCACCTTCAGTCTAAGTGAAACATGACGGCGTCATATGAGGACGATTCTGTTACATCCACATTGGTTTGGAATCCAATCAAGGTTCACCTTGCAAATAATAATCTTGTAGACATCTTATAATAAGCAGGGTTGGAATTTCCAAAGCCATGTGTAACATTTCAAAAGTTCCAGCTTCAAAATGTCCCAGTAACAAAAAAAGCCAGATAACGAACACATAACTGCGCTTCTATTTTTCTTTGTAGAGAAATGAAGCTGTCTCCTTTCTCTACAAAGAAAAAGTCCTGGAACTGGAAGGATTCTGAGGATGCTATAACCACATAGATTAGACATAGTTGAAGAATCTACGCTAAAAAATATACCCAAACAAATTGAATGAAATGAATGAAACCATGGGGAGAATTGAGGGCTTTAGACAAAGGAAGGGAGGATGAAACAGAGGGAAGCGGAGAGGAAGAGTGACAGTGTGAGCGAAGTGCAGAGGGAGGCAGACGGTCTCTGATGTAAGCCATGTTCTCACCGCTGTTCACAACCGTCCTGTCGCCTTCATGAATAAGTTAGACGCCAAATGTTCCCTCCTTCCTGCGTACATGCAAACGCACACACTATGGCCCTTACTCCTTAACTCGCCAGAATCAAGCCCCGTGCGCGGCAGCAATAACAGAACCAGACACCACAAAATACACCTCCACTTCAGCAGCTTTGTAGTTCTAGCCTCTACTACTGTGTATTAAATATTAACCTCCTTTGAATTCCCCAAATTGCACACAGAGGCACAAACACAGACACACAAATGAGAATATTTCCTCCTGAAGTGGAGCCGAGAGGTGCCTGGCAACGTCTGACAGAGTGACCGGGCTACGGAAGGGAACAGAGAAGTTTCCATGACAGTGCTTCTTATCCACAGGGCAGCCACGTTGTCCTGTTACACTCTGGACCACTCTCATCCAATGAGGTGTGTGTGTCTGTGGTTGTGTGTGTGTGTGTGTGTGTGTGTGTGTGTGTGTGTGTGGGCCCCCACGTTATTACACCCTGTCAGAAACACGATAGTGGGTGAGAGTGAGGTAACGACCTAAGAGTTCAGTTTAAGGTAGATACAGCGCGAGGTGTCCGTGCACAGGTATGGATGTGCACGTGCAAATTAGTGCATGGGCCGGCACGCGTGACCGTGCGTGGATGAGATCTGCATGAACACGAACATCCTCAAACTGGGAGAGAGTGAGTGAAGCACAGGGACAGACGAGGAGGTGAAGGACGCTAACATGATAATATTGCATCAGCACTTCAGTATAGATACATGATACTGGAGCCTATTTAAAAATTTGGGGAAATGATGATTGTAAAATTGTACTTGTCTATCTTAATTGATTTAATTATTAATGACAAATACGAAGAGAACTGATTTGACTTTTTTCAAAGTGAGGATTAGTATAGGTTGACAGATAAGCGTCACAATACCAACAATTCTGTTAATGGTTTTAATAAAGTTAATAGGGTAAATCAATATTTGACATTTAAATATCACACTTAATGAGAGAGTGATTAACAAAACCACTCTTATATCGGGACAATAAATATAAACACACGTGAACTGTAACGTACTGATATGACTTTTTTTTACATACATGGGGATATGTTCTGGACAATGTTCTTGGCTGGAAGCAGTTGCCAGGCAACAGCTGTAAAATAAACTCTCTCAATTTACTTTTTTTCACTTCTATTTCTGTCGAGTTTCAGTAAATGAGATGTGCCACGATAATGAGGGTAGCGGTTTCCCTCCATTTCCGCTGTTTATGTTAAGCTAAGCTAATTAAGTGCTTACTGCAAACATCTGACGCTGCATAAGAAAGCGGAAAAGTTTTTTTTTTTTAATTTACAGATAATTTCTTTAAATTACAACATAACCAGCACACACACTATTAACTTGAGTGTAGCCCATAGACTGTATCTAAAGACCACATGGGTCCCCACCCTCAAAGTGAAACCAAAGCAGCTCGATCACCACCTGGTGGCCGGCTGCAGTAGAGGTCATACGCCCCTCCTCTCAAATGGTAATGGGTGGGACATGGACCAAACTAAAGTAAAAGTATATAAAATAAAAAACATCATGTAAATTTTTCTGGTTATTCTATTATACTATAAAAACGACTGTGCAGATATAGTTCCAAATGCTCAAGGTGTCCGTCTTCATATCCAGCATAATTTCGCTTCATTTCTGAATGGTTGGATAAATTGGAGACTCTATGATATAGCTGTCTGTCTGTTATATTATATTAAAAAAACATCTCGAGTAACACACCTTGAGGGAGGAGCCACCCAATGGCAATAAATTACCTGGTGAGAGACAGGAACACAGCTTACACCTCAGTGTAAACACATAAATACACCTCTCTTGAAGACTACCACTTTCTAAGGAGATATATTACTATATAAGCTCACTGGAGGCCCCAGTGTGCCAGACTGCCCACCCCTGCCTGCTGCCCCACCCCGGGCTCAGAGAGTAACTGGTGGGAGGCAGGGAGATAAATCAGACCTCCCAAGACGTTGTCTTAGTGCTCTTATCCTTTACCCCTAGGTAGCAAGGCTAGTGTAAACCACAGTCAACATATCACCTCGGCCATACGCCTATGGCTCTGCAGCTGACCTGCAGGTTAATGGAAATGTGTCAAGCTTTAATATCCAGTCATCCTTACAGAAAAAAATGTGAAGCTGAAGAGGAGATGAGGGGAGGAGAGGAGAGGAGAGGAGAGGAGAGGAGAGGAGAGGAGTAATCATCAAAACAAGACAGTTGCGTTACTATATTGTGGAGGCGAAGGTTCTTAAAGCCCTTTCAATATTAAGGCAGCAGGGCCCACAAGGCTTGACAAAGGACCTAGTAGCGCGAGGTAAAAAATGAGAGCACGAGGAGATAATTAAAGCACCGTGTGCACTGAAAATTTTAGCAGGAGGGATGGAATCAGAGCGACTGACTGAGATGAGTAGAGACAGATACAAAGAGAGGGAGGGACTGGGAGACAAAGAGGAGGAGAGTAAAAGTGGAAGGGGAGCGAGCAGACGCACTGTTTGATTCTAATAGTTCAAGTATTCTAAGTGTCTACTTTAAATTGTTTATTGTGGTGAGTGAAGGGGAATCTGATGCACATCACAAACAATGAAGACACCTGCCAACATCCATCAGCTCTCCACCTCTGCCAGTAGCTCCCGTCTGTGCAAAGAAAAGCTCCTATACAGTCTGCACCCCTGAAACCTCTATCGTCTTTCTATATGTCCATTTATCTTTTTATCCATCAATCTCTTTTCATCTGGACATTTGGACCAACTGTTTGAGCACAGCTAATTAACTTTCAAGGACTTTAATCAAACATAATAAAGCGAGAAAGGTCACGCAACAATCACTGACGTTACTGATCAGATTAATGTGGGGGTGTGTAATCAGTAAAGTGTGTGTGTGCGTGTGGGTGTGTGTGAGAGAGTGTCTGTGTGTGTGTGTATGTGTGTGTGTGTGTGTATTACTCGTGCTGTGGGGACCTTAATCTGTTAACACACTCACATAACCATGGCCCGTCCTCCTTATGGGGCCAAATGTGAGCCCCCGTAATGAGGAATAAAGAGTGGGAGGGGGCGAGCAGGTGTCGGATAGTGGGAGGTAAAAGGTTGTCATTATCTCCAGTGTTAATGCTCTCGTCTCCTCCCATCACCATCTCGCCTCATCTTCTCCTCCGTTCGCTCACAGCCCACAATAAATTATGGATGCTTATTAGAAAAGGGCAATATTCAGCATCCAAAATAAACCCAGCACCAAGAGACATAGAAGAGACGCAAACAAACAAAAAGTGCTGATGTGGGGAGAGGAGGGAGTGGGAGTCAGTGGGGAGGCCAATGGCCGGGCCGGGTAAACCTGGACTGATCTCTTTTCTAGGTCAGCTCCTTTCAACCCATGTGCCGTGGTGGGCTAATGTACGGCAGCGAGTGAAGCTCCACATTAAGACGATGTTGGGCGTACGACTTCACACACACACACACACACACACACACACACAGACATACACAGATTGAGAATAAAAAACTTGTGATGCATCCCAGGCCTTTCATTCTTCCTTGGGCAACATCTTCAAAGTGATGTTGAATTTCTATGCAATTAAGGCATATTACCTTTTTTCTGTGGCCGGTGGCAAGGCCTCGACTAAATGCTCAAACCTAATATAGAAGAAAAAAATCCTGAAGCTAAATCATTGACTTCAGTTCATTACATTTCCTGTTAACAAGCACATGATGTGGCTTCATATTGCAGCCTAACGCGACTCAGATTCCATCCACAGCACCAGCAAATGGTTCTGTGTGACTTTGTCAAGCAATCAATAATTTGGTGTCCCTGTGAACTCTGCTGAGTGTGATGTGACGCACACCGACACAAAGTTGAAGAGACACTGGTGCATTTCAGATGATGAGTCACGTCCTGTGAGACCGTCGTGAAATACCCCCCCCCCCCTAATCCTTAAGAATGTTGAGAGTCGGTGCGTGTGAATGCCACATCATGTTTGTAAAGTTTAGGATTACACTATATCCAGATTAAATGAAATTTATATAAGCAGGCAGGGATGTTTGAATTCACTGCGTGGAGATGCATGTAAAAAGCTTATCCCCTAAAAAAAAACACATAGTGGAGGAGATGAGAGGACTTTACTAAACAACCTGCTTTGCAAATATTGCTGTGGCAAACACACATAGCGTGCAGCTTTTGCATTTCCCTGTTTAGCTCTTCCGAGCTCGGTGCACCTCTCTGTCCAGTGGCCGTTTGAAGGACAGGTGTTACACGCTCCTTGACAGCCAATCAAAATTTACAGATGCACAATCAATAAGACACTGCTGCAAGAGAAACACTGACTGATCCACAAGTCCCTGCTGACCCAGCAAACTCGCTTCACACTCGTGCGTGCATTTTGGCACATGAACTCAGACTCACTTACATGAGCTCTAACACCTGCACGGACAGACTCACAGGCATGGGCTGACGGAAACGCACACGTACACACACTCACACACACACACACACATCCAAACGTACCCCAGAGAAGGGTACAATAAATGAACCTCACAAGCCATCCAAAGCGCTGACATCAATCAGGCACGCTTTCACCGTTCAGCTCCCGATGGACGGAGTCGCATCTGTCTGCCACGGGAAGTGCTAAACAACTCAAAGTGAGGGGAAACCATTTTACGCATATCTGCATACACAGCAAGCATCCTTAACTCATGGCCTCTCTCTCTCTCCGATCATCCTCACCCTTTTTGTTTACTAGGATTGTGCAACGATTTGTTCTTTCTGAATGACTCTTTTTCAGCGAGAATGATTTGAAGAGATGAACCCGATGAAACACAGGTAGACACAGCTGAGCACCGCCACGCGGTGCACCTGGGAGTGTGGCGCCTGTGGACTCCGGCCAGTACGACTCCCACAAAGTTCTGCTCCCTCAGCAGAGATCGAAGGTGGCCTTTGCACATAAGAAAACACAGGGGAGAAAAATTATCCCCCCCAAAAAAAATATACAACAAATACCCTGGTAGCCTCCGTGACTGGCGCCGCCTGCGAAACTGTCTGCTTCAACCCAATGCATATTTGTGACGGCTCCCATGAGGCACACATACACACACTCTTTGTGGTAATCAGCATATCACCCTGCAGAGGAGCCAAAACTGTTTCATGCACTTGTTATGAAAAATATAAATGGGGACATGAATGCACAAGGGCAAAGTGGAGATGTGAGCCTTCTGCTGTACGGCGGAACTAGATCAGAAAAGTCTCACGATGAGGAGGCGACTGTTTGAAAAAACTAACCCGCACTGGGAAAAAGGTGACCACTGAAAGTAACTTGTATATTCTAAATACTTTGTCTAACATAAAAAAACTATAAATCTAAAGTATATCTGATCTATATCTAACACATGCATATAAAACGTTGGAGCTAAAGGCAGTATTAAAACCCATTAATGGTAAATCTTTGCTTTGTCAAATTAGGAATGGGCATACACCTACTGGGAACAAATGATGACAGCTAACCCCAGTAAGTCTTGTTCATTGTATATAGCCACGTTGGATTTTTTATGAAACGCTGTCACCGTCCACAGACCATTGTTTAAAGCAGATTGATCTTATCATTTAAACAGTAAAATGTATGAGCCGTTTCTGTGGGATAATTTACTCTAACACTGACGGGTCAGCACCAGTGTGAAGATTCACAGCGGTACGAGCCCGATTAGGCAGCAAAGACTTGTAGTCGGGCCTGCATGCTTCGGAGAACGACAAGATTGTCAGGCTGGGTGTGACGGCAGACTGTGGGATTGCTTATGACAACAGCACTCTCCGCTGCTATGACTAAACAGACCTTGTTTGCAATGGCTGCCACATGCCTTCAAACGTCAGAATCAGAGGTATCAGAGCTGACAGCTCGGTTTGTGTGTTTGCCTTGCCCGAAGGGACGGGGGGGAAATGGGGGGGGGGGGGGGGGGGGGCCTATCTGGCCGGGCGCCTGTGGCTGAAGAAACTGAGCCTTTTGTAGTACAGTGAGCCGGCCCTTAAGAGGGGACGAGTCTCCGCTTCATCCTCAAAAGCACAGTTGGACTGTCCTGTTTAACCCGTCACTAGAGGAGCCAGGGTCTCAGAGAGTCTTATCCTCCCGCCGTACACTAATAACCATAAACCTTCCACTGTAAACGTTCTGTCACATTTGGTGTTACTGAGCCCTAATCTATACCGTCAAACCTCTAATGTGGATTTCACCATCAAGATTCATATCAGCCTTAAAGTGGAATTTACCAGAGCAGGGCTTCCCTCTCCACTTCACAGCTGGTAGTTTTCCCAGCAGCCTCCTGTGACATCTAAGAACTAATATCCCTCTTTCAAGTTCATTTGCTGCCGATTTCCCTGAAGCTATTTCTTGCAGTTGTTTAAATGCCAGTTATTATTATTATAATACTGCCTCCTAATAGTGAGCCATGAGGCGGACAATGTGCGGCGCAGAGAAAGCCCTTTAATTAGGGTTATGGACTAATAATTGAGCTAATTAACATCCTGCTGCAACAGGGGCTCAGTCAGCCTTGGCTAATAAAGCGTGCATTGATACATTCATGGGAACACATTTGAAAATATCACATTCCTACCGTAAACACCTTGGCCCCGGGCGAGAGGAGAGACACTAGAAAATAACAAAATCCAGAAAAGCTCCATGTTCAGCTCAGCTCCGTCATAACCTAGAGGAGAGAGGAGAAGAGGGGGTGAGGTGAGAAGAGCGGAGGCCCAGGGGGGGGGACCCTGCAAAATGCATGTGACAAACAAGAGGCGACAGCTGAGTGATTGTTATCGAGGAGGAAGAGGAGACACTTTCACTTGTGTTCTCGTGTTTCGGCCATGTCTCCTGCAAGACCCTTAAGCCCGTCAAAATAATATTACAGAGCAATTTGGCCCCAGCCCATACCTTCATCGTGCCATTCAATCTAGAGGGGCGCGTGATTCAATCACATATCGTGGATTATAAGGAGTTTACGCGCGGGTAGGACGCCTGTGCGTAATGAGGATTGGATATTGACAGGATTGTCTGCCGTTTCCCTCCTGGAACACACAGGTTGACAGATGCGGAGAGGACGAGGGGGGGGGGGGGAAACACATCCACAGAGGATCAGCTACAAGTGGGGGGTCATGCACTTTGGACCTCAGACACCCACACACACGCAGACTGCTATTCCTGCAGATCAATATAATTATTCCTACCGTGTCCCTGCAGGGGCTGCAAGGTGATGGGTCGAGTTCTATTCTAAAGGAAAAACGGTGTTTTATTTGTTGCTGTTGTTTGTACAAAAACAAAGTGAGATCCCCTTCTGAGAGTTCTCTGCCTCAACGTGAAGAGGAATAAAAGAATGAAAAGCAGCTGGAGTCAGGGGCTAATGGACCGTCTTATGTGGGACTCCTCTGAGCGAACATGAGGATTTCCTCTGACATGTGGCCTTGATGTTTGTATGATGGCTCTGAGTCGGCTGCACTGACAGGTTGCTTTATACCGTGATCAAAGTTTCTCTTTTAGGATGTAAGTTAATACCTGCATTAGTGTCAGGACGTGTCTGCATGACGTGTCTGCATTGGCATGTACAACGTTTTATTGTCTGCTTAAAAAAAGAAAAAGCATATGGTAGGCTATAGCTGGTGCAAACTAAAAAGTGCGTGAACCCACCATTTGAGTCTGAAGAATACTGATTACAGTAAGGATGGGTTAACTTGGATATATGAGTAAAATGCAATATTTTTGGGATGAGCTCAAACGCACATTTCCTTTTAAAAAGAAGCACACACAAGCGATAATATAAGGCTGAACAAATAAAGAACATAGTGTCTGTGCAGGCATATGATACCTTCTCTCCGAGGTGCCGTCCTTTGGGTCAGCCTGCTACCCGGCGCTGCGTGCACTCCTCCCCGGCTGCAGCGATGATTCCTCCGCTCTCCCGCTCCACCAGCCCGAGTCTCCCAGTCTCTCCACACAATGTCTTATAAAAGTTATATATCCTCCTCCAGTGGGCGTCCGGCGCGAGCTTTACAATTCCCGGGGAGTGGTGATCGGGTATGGAGTCTCCTCAAATAATCTCCTCGGTACGTTAAACTTTTTTTTTTTTTTAATTGTCAAGCACAGACTGGCAGCCGCGGCGCAAGTCCCCTCTTTCCCAAAAATAAATAAAACCACTTTCCCTGCGCAATAAAAAAAGAAAAGTCAAGCAGGGCTAGTTGGGCAAAATCCCGTAAGAGCCAGTGTCCTCTGATGTGGATTATTTACTCTCAGAGGCGTGGTTGAAGTGGGTTTTTTACTCTGACAGTCCAGTGAAGCCCCGCTAACACAACCATGCGCTCTGAGGATGAGCTCCTGCTCCGCTCGGTCAATCAGCGCTGTGTCTGTGGACTCCAGGAGATGCTGGCCAAGTGGAATATGTGCGCAGACTGAGAACGACCGCCCCTGTCTGTGAAGAGGAGGGGGGGAGGAGGAAGGGGGATGGAGGGATGGAGAGAGAGAGCGAGAGAGAGAGAGAGAGAGAGAAAGAGAGAGAGAGAGAGAGAGAGAGAGAGGACAGAGGACTCTACACATAGATGCGCTCAAGCTTCACAGCTCCACAGTGAACAGGTTGTCAAAAGAACAGCGTTGCTCTCCTCATTCACTCTCTCTCTCTCTCTCTCTCTCTCTCTCTCTCTCTCTCTCTCTCTCTCTCTCTCTCTCTCTCTCTCTCTCTCTCTCTCTCTCTCTCTCTCTCTCTCCCCCCCTGTTCTCTCATTCCCTCCAAAACAGGTTTTCAAGCCTTTTGGGCTCCACATACAAGATTCATTTTATTATAAGAGCAGGAAGATGGAAGGGTGTTTTTTTGTATAGTGTTTCTTTTTCTGGTGGCTACCGTTTGATGGAGGTTGCCAGCCACGGTGCCACCACACATTCGTCGGTGCCAATTAGAGAGTGAAAGGTGCTAAGGAAGTTTGTGGCCAAATGGAGAGGCCCCTTAACAGGACCACCCCGCCCCTGTGTGGACCAATTATTTATGACAGCAAGAATAAACTGACAGCTCAACAACCCCCAGTTCTCTCTCTCACACACACACACACACACACACACACACACACATTTCGAGCCCACACACTCTAGATTTACCACGGAACTCTCCTCACTCTCACTTCTCCACTCGTCTGAAGTGGGATTTAGCATTTCTCAATGTGGCCACATGGGGGCGTGTTTCAGCTCATAACCACTATCAAGATGCACTTGTGTGTGTGTGCGTGTGCGTGTGTGTGATTGAGTGTGTGTCTGTATTTGTATAGCACTTTTCTACTGTCCACTCAAAGCCCTTTTTAGTTTTTCACGCACACACACATTAATCTTTGTGCAACACTAACTTTATCACACATCTCAATACGTGCGATTGGAAGAGCCGGGGATCGAACCAGCGACATTCTGGTAAGTGGACAACCCAATGTCTAGCCGATGCATGTGTGATGGTTTAGCTTAGGGTAAGGAGCTAGGGAATGCATTACGCCAATGAATGTGTTCACTAAAGTAGGAGTAAAAGATGTGTGTGTGTGTGTGTGTGTGTGTGTCGCCGCCGTGAAGGGGGTCTGAAATCAGAGTCGTGTGTAAAGGACCCTTGTATTCCCCGCCTGTCCACAATGGGGGTTGCTGGTTTATCACAAAGCAAGGCCTCTGTGTGCAGCTGGACAGAATGAAACAGACACTTAAAATATCAAACAGGCTGCTTATCAGAGTAGAGCGAGCAATCGGTCACTGGGAAAATGGAAAAGGAATCGTCCGTGTCTCTGCCTTCATTTATACAGAGCTGCAGTCCGATGCCATTTGCTCTATTTCCTGTATGCTAAAGATTTTTAAATGAAATAACATGTTCATTTATTTGATGATTTGTTAATTTATTTATCCATGTCAGCTTAGAACAAATGCCTGTCTATGTTCTGGTGGTTTAGGGGAGGGTGGTTACTAAGAACAAGATGTAGAAGAAAAGAAAATAGTAAACAACTACATTATGAGCCCAGCATTCAGGGTATTCATGAGGATTAGAAATGTAAATGTATTGTAATTATATTATACCACAGAGACCTTGAAAAGAGAGAGATATGAAACTGTTCAAATTAACATTTCCCCCCAAACTCATTTACTGCATGACTAGTTCTCCTTAATAATATTTCTGTGTGACAAAGACTTAAATCCATATTTTAACCTTGAGGATTAATTGCAGATGAAAATCGGGTTAATGTTGTGGTCTGTTTCAAGCTCTGACTGGGTGGATCCTGCAGTTTCAGGATAATGGATGGGTTGGAAAGTTCATATTGCATTTCATGCAGTTGTTTACGGCCTAATCTCAGCACATAATGTGACATTAGTGTCCCACAGACCATTTATCTGCCATTATCAAAGTCACAGTGAAGCATAGTGGAGGAGACCATGAGCACGGACGTATAATTCCTCACTCTCGAATCTGTATTTGAAGACTTTCTCTACCTTTGATCTATTTATAATAATCTGTCATCGATTTATCTTGTTTCTATTTCACTGATAATAAATATAGGAATTCAGTGACCTGTGATTTGTGCGTTTCCCTTTTTAATTGCATCACAAATGTTTCTCAAGTTCTACGTTAATCCTCATTAACGTCGAGCTGAGTTTTTATCTGCAACAGATTCATTTTTTGCAACCTAATTAGTAAACACGACTAAAAACAGGACAGTGTTTTGATGCAGAGCAGATTATTTGTTACTATAGCTGCAGAGCTGTACGGGATTGGAACTACCACCCCTCCAGTCAAAGGTCGATCTGTCTAATTTCCAGCAGCCTCTGATGTGAAACTTCAAAGTACTTCTCTTCCCTGAGTGGCATCTGCAAAGAGGGATTCGTTCTGCTGACACAGGAACATGTTAGTTACATTGTTAACATTTGATCCAGTTAGTTTTAGTTTCACATTGTAAAGTCGGGTGCTGACTAAAGACTTTGATATGACATACGTACGTCCTGTCGCCATCACCTAAACGAGCCGTGTCTACCTGTGACTGACATTGATTGGATGGTAGACAGACGTCGGCATGTTTGAAGAGAGAAAATTAATCAACTGGTTCATATTTTTAATTGTGTTGCCACTGGGATATTATAGTATTCCTACCAGCATCATCAACTTCAGGCTCAGTACTCAACACTAGATCAAATGAGCCAATGAACAGTGTTGCACTTAAAACATTAAATCATCGGAGGTGAAGACTGCAAACAACCATGCAAAACTGAGCACCTCTGGCTCTAGAGAAACAAGTAAGGATTCTGCTTATTTTTCTGCTTCTATTGTCAAATTCTGTCTCAAATTAATTGGTCTGAAAGTCTGAACTATCTTAACCAGTTTGATCCAGACTGAAACCATCTGTTTTGGTCCGTACCAAGGTCAGAGGCAACTTTCATAACTGTCATTTTAGTTTGGACAAAACTGAAAATTCAGGCGATCCAGTCCAAACAAAGCAGGTGTGAAAGCTGAGTTGACTTCTTTAGGCTTTAGAAAGCCTGGCATGTATTTTATTCATTCATTCAGAAATATTTAAGGAGGAATAGGCTGAATAAATAGGTTAAAAAAAAATAGTCATGAATATCGGTGAATAAAAGGGAACAAAAGTTTTCAGAGGAGTAAACTTTCGAAGCTGAATGTTTTGCGGCTCACATTGAGCTAACACTGGTACACTTCAATCATCTCTGGGCCGTAGTGAGCAGAAGACATTCAGGGCTATTTCGTCTGATGCTTCTAAACTGAATCCAGACAGTCAGTAATTACTTAGCGTACGGCATTCAAATTTTTTCATTCAGGGTAAACAAAGTCATTGGCTCCCGTAAACAGTGTGTCTCCTTCCTTCTTTCCCTTCCTCTCTGCCCCTCATCTTGGGCTTCAGCCGACAGTCTTGGCATGTCGCACTGAGAGCACATCATCGCTGCTTAAGGCAATGAATCTCAAAAGACAACATGTTGTAGGAATAACCTTGGGTGGCAGCCACACACACACAGACACACACATACACACACATACACACACACACACTCACATCCCACGACACGTAACCATGTTTTTTATAACGAATCGCAGAGGGCCTCTGAGAGAAGCAATGATGCAGTGGGTGAAGTGAGCCAACAAAGAAGTGAACACAGACGACAATAAAATACAGCACCTGCCAAATGTACATTATTCTTGCATGTGTTACAAGTTTATACGTCTCACAATAAATCCATGTAAGGACTCCTGTGTGTAGCTCAGGCTCATGGGGAGCATTACTTCTTCCTGCAGTGAGTTTAAATGTAAGTCTTGTAGAAAGTTACAAACCAAACACAGCGTTTCTTGTCAGAGCCTCTGCCAAGGAGGTTTGTTCTCACCCTTTCACCTTGTCTGCTGGTGTGTTTGTTTCCATCTCTGAGGAAATAATATATGAATCTTGATGCAAAGAGTCTGGTTTATATGTAGGACTTTTGGCCGTGGTGGATTTGTACCATTCTGGTTAAACTTTTTTAGATAAACCCTAAACTTTTGAAAACATCTCTCAGAAAATTCCTTGGATTTGTTGCCAAATATCAAAGTCGATACCTCAGCCTGAGGAAACTGGGGATGCATAAGGTGAGTGCATTTATTTATAACCAGCAGGGAAATTAAATATATCTCCACAGCCAAATATACATATATTAACAAAACTAAGGAACCTGCTTCATATTGCATTAAATAAAAAATTGACAATAAATAACATTATAGCGTTTAGAATAGAGGATAATAAAATACCTACCAAAACTGATATGACGATATAAAGAGCCACAGAGACCAAACACAAAAGCCTTACAGAATAAAAAGGTCAGAATTTTGTGTTCAACAGGAATTTAGTTATGTAGTGGAGTAGTACTCTAAGCAGTGTAGTTACAAAGCAAAATAACATTGAAAAGGCGTACCTAAAAAATGTAATACAACATGATGATGTTTATTTTCTACAGAAGGAACAAAAGAAACCATATTTAGATTCTTGTGGCAACATTAAAATGTCATCATGAGATTAATAAAAATCCCTGTTTTTTCTGTCTCTTGTTCAATGTACAATATCTCCTGCCTTGATTCTTGTCAGGCCACCGGGGCACTGCACACTGTTATATGATCTGAGGCGCTCAGTTTAACGTTTCTTTCCAGCTACCATGTTCTGTAATTGATGTTCCCATCAGTGTAATTCAATCATAGCTCAAAGTGCTGTATATCAGCACCAAGCACTTCCCCTCATAGAAACAGCTAAATGGACAGAAAAGATACACTTGAGGCCACTGATAATTTCATTGTCTGTGTGTGTTTGAGTGTGTGTGTGTGTGTTTTTGTGTGTAAGAGTGTGGGAGAGACACTGGTTAAACACATTGAGTGTTCACAGTGGTTAAAGGAATCTCGAACTGTCATCAGCCAATGGAGGAGAGAAGACTCTGCAAAGGGTTGAGGATTGTGAAGTCCTGGTTTTAGGTTAAACCAATAACTCTGTATGTATAGACAACATGACGGCTCCCTAAAACATCCTGATTGGCCCTGAGGGCTGGATGCAGTATGGTTCATAACCTCCACCTTCTCCATGTTAGCAAGTGGGACATGGACCAAGCTAAAATGTTCTTACAAATATGGTTTCTGTTATTTTATGTAGTTCTGATTACTAATCACTTGATGTTGGTTTGTATAAGTTATTTGATGCTATTTTAAGAGGATGAGACGTCATGAGTGTCAGCAGAGAGTGACTAGAGAGGTGTATGGGCGGGGCTTCAATACCATCGCTCCTCTCTGGCATCAAATGATGTCACCCGTGCAAGATGGCAGCTTCCTTATCAGGGAGCGTTGGGCTTGATTTTTGCACAGTGGGAGAAAGTTGAGGAGCTCATGTTACCTTCCTGTCTTGTGAGTCACGTCTTGGAAGTCTTTCCACCACTGCTTCATCAATACAGATCTATCTGCTCATAGCACCTCTTTTCTTCTTCTGACCAACTGTCCTCTTTGCCTCTTCCTCAGCCATCTCTCCTCCTGTATATGTTGTGAAGTAGGCCGCTGTCAAGGTGCCGCCAGTGTAAGTTCCTTTCATGCACTGCACCTTGACATCTTCTCTAGTCTTGTCTGAAGACAAACGCCAACCCATTTAAAACTTCACAAGGGATGGAGGGTAGATTGATCCTTCTCGTTCCCTTATCCTTAAACTGGCACTATGCATTGGCATACGTGTTGGAATTTCTATACTCCCACTTTTCTCTTTCTGCCATCTCCCTTTGTCTTTTGTACTTTGCCCTGTCCACGAGCACAAATGTCCCCTGTTGCTGATTGTCTGAAATAGTGTTGTGTGGCTTAGTGAGAACCACATTGTTCGTTTCTCATTTACACATTTTGCTGACATTTGGATTAGGATTACTTACTCCACCTTTCTTTTTTTTAATGTGCTACTCAGCCATACGCCTCACTATGCATGTGCATGTCTATTGGGTCGAAAGCCTATCTACTTTGGACAAGCGGTCAATGGTATAATACAGTTATTATAGAATAATATGGTTACGTGGTCAGGTCAAGTCAATGAACTTTGGGCAGTATGCAGAGATTAATGAGAGCAGCTGCTGCCAGAAACACCCAGCGGCATGTTCCCCTGAACCCAACAGATTTGGAAACCTGGGCGGGAGGGAGACACGTCACATACTGTGCAGCACGCCATATATGTATTGTATTGTGTATAGAATGGTCCCTTCTAACTTGAACATGCAACAAGTGCATACAAATTAAACGATTCTTTTCTGAAGGGGCGAGTTTGTGAGCATCTCAAGGAGACACAGCCTGTTTCCATAAAATAAATGATATCTAGGATCAAAACATGACTGGATCATTTTCACTGACATGTTATAACATTCTTTATCATTGAAACTGATTCATTGATCCAACAATATCTGATCACATGACAACTAAATAGAATGGTTGAGATATGGTCACATTTAACCATTAACACGAAGAGTTAGGGACCCAACACGCCAGCCTCCATTACGCAGCAAAATTAACGGCACACTAGTTCTGTCAGTGGTAATGGATGTGGGTGGTTGACATGAATTACTATTGCCTAATTGTCCACAGTGAACATAATTTGAAGGAGAACAGTTTTGTGCGTGTGAGGCGTATTTGACAAATTGGCCTGCAATTTCTCATTCGCAGTTTAAGAGAAACCACTTTGAAAGTCAATCTTTGGAAGACAAAACAGTGAAGGGTGGTGACATGAGCAGAACTGACTGGTCACAGTGTCATAGAGCTAGAGCGACACGGACAAACGGGTAAAGACTGGAGTCTATCGAAATTGTAGGCTCTTGATGTGTTGTGTAAAACTGACCACCACCAGCAAAAAGGCCTTCCTCGGTGCAGTAATAGAAATCATGTGGATTTCTTGTAATCCTGTGTAGGTTTATGGGTCATTTGTTGCACCTACAGAGTCTCCAAAACACAAGGTAAACAAAGCAAATAGTGAGCATCATTAGTCAGAGTGTGAGGCCATATGTTTTCACCCTGGTCCATTGGTTTTTTTGTTTGTCAGGATTTTGCAAAAAACACTCTGGAAGGATTGGACATGGGCCAAGAAAGAACCCATTACAAATTTTGCGCAGAACTGGAAAAAGAAATGAAGTGTTGGACACTCACTGACTTTCCAGGGAATAACAAATCTTGATCTATGTACATTTCTATCTTGTAAATAAATAATTAGACATGTTAACGAGACTTTTATCTATTAGCTTGTGCAATTGACTACAGATAATCCAAAAAATCTGGATCTAGGGGACTCAATTGTGGTTTCATTTGGGGAAATGGCAGAGTTACACTACTGAGTGTCCTTCTATTAAGTGTGTTAATCTAAGTGTTTACATATGCATGCCAAATATTTAGTGTGCGCATAAAGCAAATTGACTGCGATGGAACTGCTGTCCACAGCTGTGGAAATCTGAATTTTTGGTTTCCCAGGTAACTTGAAGTTTGACAATAGTGATAAGATTCTAACCAGAGTAAATTGCCATAGTAACTTCAGCTATGTTATGGTAACATGCTTTCGGATCGGGCTGTGGTCAAGATAACAATTCAGCACGAAGATGAGACAATGAGTTCTTTTGGAAAGTGGCATCATGATTCTTAGAGGATCTCTGTTAGCTCGGTGGGAGGATCGTCCCCTTTGGCTTTCCCTGACAATTTCTAATTTGAGCGACCCTTATTATTGCAGAGGACAAGCTCCTCAGCAGGAGCGCACTCCTGTGTAGAGGCTCCCCTCCTGTCTTATTTATTTCATTTTCTATTGTTGGCTGCAACAAAGTCAAAGCCATTTCTTTGTGCTTTTGTAAACTGATATCATCTTACAAAACAGACTGACTGTGAAACTAAATCCTTGGACTTGCACAAATGTATACATCCTAAGTTCTACTGATGGACCGTGCTAATACATTAACTATTAACTTGCATGCGGCAGCTGCAACTGCTGCTTTGAGCCTGGATTATGAGTCTAATTTTGTCTTAGTTGCCTAATGTTAGTTAGCTTTTCTTTCATTAACTAAGTTGCTCTGGTATCAGTTGGTTTGTCCATGTTCGCTATTGGTCACATGCTTCAAACTCAGCCCCTTTTAAGTGAGAGTACTTACAAAACGCTTGGTTGACTGTGAGTTTATAACCAGCTAGTGCTTAGAGAGACATTGGTCTTTAAGCTTAGTGAAGCCAGATTACAAAAAGGATATCCTCATTATTCTAAACTTTCTGAGTAGTACAGGCCTCAGCTGGTCCATGTCAAGCTCTCCACCTAGCCCATACACACACACATCTGCACACAAACACACACACACTTATGTCCAAGAAAGGGTCATTTTTCACTGGGTAATTGGCGGTGAGGCACATTGCCCTTGGGATTCGATAATTCATAACCTCCTCCCATCCGATATTGGATAGCAGGTAAAAATGGGCTCAGACAAGGGGTGGTGGTGTGCACAGAAAAAAATGTGGAGGGCGGAGGGGGTGAGGGGGGGTGGGGCTGGTGGGGGTGGTGGGGTCTGCATCATTAGAGAGGAGAGAGGTAATGGCTCTTATTGATTCCACCCCGCCGGGGCTTCTCACCATTTCATGTTTAAAACAACACTGATCCTCATTACCCAGGCAGCCTCTACCACTCTAATAAGGAAGAGAGGAAAGAGATAGAAAGACGAGGTGAGAGGAGGGTGAGAGGAGGAGAGGCACGGGGAAAGAAGGGGAAAGAGGGGAAGAGACTGAGGAGGGAAGGGAGGAAAGACACAGACAGAAAGGGAAACGGAGGAAACAATCAGGGGAAAATGTAGAAAGTGGGGGCACAGCTTGTGTTTTACAGTCTAATGCCTTGGTTTGAGTGGTATAAGTAATTACTGTCACTGTGTAATGCAGAATTACTTGTTTAAATCTCTTCCCCTCCTTCCCACCCCCTGCAGTGTGTAATAAGGCTAAAGAACTGACTCAAACACAGACTGCTCGGATCTGTCTAATAATTCTCTACGCTATTATCCTCTCTTCGCTGCTAACACACAGCTCTCTCTGTGTGTTTGGCCACAGGCAAACACCATCATTAATGCAACAGTTGTATAAGACCGGCCCTAATGTCTCTCCCTCTCCCAAGCTCTCCTTACTCTCTCCTTGACTCCAAATTTGAGTATTAGAGGGAGGTAATTTACCAGCTCAATTTGCTGCAAACTCACAACTGGGGGATAAAATAATTCATTCCTTTACAATCTTATTTGCTAGTATTAAATGATTAACTTTGTTGTTTGTCTTGTTTTTTAGGTGTTTTTTCCACTTTGCTTTCTTTCCGTACAGCAGTCGGCCCATAGATCACGCAGTGAGAAGCCTCTTGGACGGACGTTGTGTGTGTTAATTGTGTACGTGTGTCTCTCCTTGTTTGGTGGGATGGGGGCCGTCATTGTCTTAGCATCGTGTGATTAAAAAGCACACCACCTAAGTCTTCATCAAATTTTAAGACCAAGTCATTTCCTTCCCCCCAAAAGCCTCCTGGGCCAAAAATTAACATAGATATTAAGTTTTTCCGTCGAGCTGAAGCTTAAAAGAGGCAGAACAGAGGGGTTGGCTGTCTGCTACCAACAGACCAATCCTTAAGATTGAGATGGATATGATTATACTGAATTATGATATATTCTTCATATAATATTATTGTTAATACCATGACACAGTTTCCTTTGCCTTTTCACCAATTACTAGGCTTATGGTAAATAACAGATGTTTTAATTGTTGCTGTTTATTTCTTACAAAAGAGAAAAGATGTTTTGTAAGTGATGGGTTAGTCAAGAGCGTTTACAACATGGTAACGATACCAGTTTTAACTCACATGTAAAGTCAACACAAAGAATACACTCGTATATGACAGACATTTTTATTTGTTACATGGCACAGTTAAAAGTAATACATATTAGTATTCGTTGTTAATTGTAGAGGAAGGTTTTATGACAGTTATACTTCAGCCCTTTACATTCCTATAAATAGCTACTCCAATCCCCTATACAGTATGTTTCTCTATACGTTTCTTAGATATGAGTACCTGGGTTTTTTGTATTAGGGAAAATTAAAGGTGCAGATATCTATGAATTACTTTCATACTTGTGAAACTTAAAAATGTAATGACTCTGAGTTTTATGCCTTTTTTCTTTGAGGTCGAGGTGGATTTATGGGCTCTTATTCAGGAGGGACATCAGAATTCATTATATCCTCAAGCAGCATAACTTACACTAAATCTTAATACATGTATCGTTGTCCAGATTTGACAGGTTCCAACGAGGAGTACCATTTGTGAAGCTCATGCACCTCATGTAGTATCTCTGCCTTACATCTCTCCCACACACCCCATAACTCTACCACATAGCCTTGAGGACTAGTTTGAAAACCTCTTTATAAACCACAACATACCCTGACTGCCGTCCATTGCCAACAAGAAAGGACTCAGATCTTACCCCGAACCCCAGTGAACTCAACAAGCTTCCAGCTGCTGCCTCACTTATCTTGTGTAGTCAGGGGCCAGGCCGCGCTTACCCTCCTCTTGAGCCATGCACAGCGCTGGGTTCTGTTCACTGAGGTTAACCCACACAGGCAGTGATTAAATCAAAGCTCTTCAGGGATGAGGCTTATCATTCATAGTCACTATCTCAAAGAAAAAAAGTCAGGAACAAAAACAAACTACACCGCATGCCCACATTTACAAGCTTAGCAATAAAAACATGACGAATGACAATATGGGACTGCAACAGAACCTTAATGTGTATAAATTGCCTATCTCTTCAGTAACAACGTGCCAATCTATCTGATGTGTGTAACCTTGAATTGCACACGAGAGACAGTCACAGGGCAATCCTCTCGTCAACAACACAACGTAACCAAGAGTTACTGTGAATGTCCCCAATTGTGCAGTACACCACTTGTTCGATGAGAGCTGTATCCATGACAGAGAGAGAGAACACTGAAAACACTCACATCACTCAGCAGCCGGTTGTCAGTACATCTATTAGGATTCCTAAAGGCAAAAGAAAGAAGTAAATTTGAACCAATTCAATGGCATTGTCTTTGTAGTAGCAGTTCTGATGAGTGTAGGATGGGGGGTTTCTTCACAAGGGCTACTCTCAAACCTGTTTTGGCCTTTATAAAATAAATTCTTTGTGAAACCACAACTCAAATCACGTTTCTGCTGTTTCCCTGCGAACTGACAGGAGAGGAGTAAGTGATACTAAAACGGCCTCTTCTCTTCCTTCCTGTGGCCTCAACCCTGCCTTCTCTCTGATGCCCTTGAACTCTGCTCTTGTTCCCTGACAACAAACAAGCAGTCGACACTCGGCTCCCTCTCAATTACAGATTCATTCTGATACTCGCCATCCCCATACAGGCCTGTCAGCTCTCAGAGGAGCAGGAGAAAAGGCCATAAATGGCAGCAGTCGCCTGCCGAAGGGATTATCTTTCTCTGTGGCATGTTGAGGGTCAGCTCTTTGCATTGCTGCAAAGTAAAACAAGTACAGCACGAGAGAGAGAGAGAGCAAGAAAAGCAAATGATTACTCTGATTCACTATGTATTCTTCCATCCATCTTACCCAGTTCACCACTGCCATCCTCACACAAACACACTTGCACATAAAGCCTGACCAGTCAGCCAGAAGATCCAGAGATAAGCTAGCTAACCGGCAGCGTCCACAAAGCAGACCGCACACAGAAGATCATCAGCAGAGAGACATATCAGCCCTCATCTTTGACCTCACAGATAAACCGCAAGCTGTGTCAGCTCAGTCACGGCCTGAAAAGCCGCCATGGCCTCAAACCAGCATAGCCACGACATCAAATGCTTTGTGGGAATCAGACTCTTGCATTAATAAATAATGACCTGCCACAAAGTGTCTGTCTAAGTCCCTGCATTCCCATCTCCTCGATGTGCAGTCTGCATTTGGATGCATGTGTGTGAGGTTGCTAGTGGAGACACACTTTCTGCAAAACGCCTCTATTGATGGTCGTCAAGTCAATGACATCCTTGCTATTGTCATCCCCACAGTCAATTACCTCACAGAAAGGCAAGTTATCTCCCAGACAGTCTGAGCTAGAGCTGGCAGACTGCCCAGAGTCTGAATATCTCACTTGAAAAAAGCCGCCTCTTTTAAGGAAAAACAACCATTTCAAATACTGAGCTTGTCCGCAATTGACACTGGTGCAAAAAATAAAAAATAAACGTGGTCAAGTGAGAAGGACTGTATTCATGAAATTCCAAACCTGAATTTGTCTGGAACACATGAAATAATGTTGGAAATGCAGCTCAGTGATTTATTAAACAGAGAAAACTACGGCTTACAAGATGGTGAGGTAGTCCAGGGTCAAAACAGCAGGGCAGCATGATAAAGGCAAAACAATTTCATAAAACATGAGGAAAGAAGTCAAGATCCAGTGAGCAGGTTGCTTTGGTCAAAAGCCAAGAATTCAGGAACCAGACTTGGAAACACACATTAGTCAACTTAAATGATGATCCCTTGAGTGATGATCTAAGTGTTGGTTGAGCAGATTTGACCATTCATGCACTGTAGCTGGGAGGCAGGTACTGCCACGCACTTTCTATCTCAGCATGTGCAGTTGGTATTATAACCCTGGGGTCGTCATACTTCTGCTCCAAATTAGTTTGTTTAATCTTGCCCTGGGAATCTGGCTCATTCAGTAATCTTGTGGTCTTGTGATGTGCTAGAACAAGTTTCTCCTTGTAATGTAGTTAGTCACATTACCCATTACAATATGTTTTGTGACAGCCCAGCATCCACACCGAGGCAGGGTCATCCAAAACAAAGTAATGACACCAAATACCGTGGTTTTTTGCCTGATCTCAAACACGTTCTCACTGTATTTTTGATGTTTATCTCCAGTATCGTAGACTTCATTCACAGTTTGATACTCCCCTTGTTTTGGGGTCTAATAAGCACATTAACATATTAACACATTAACATAAGACATCTTTAACTGAACCTCATGTTTTGCCTACATCCAGACAAAAGCTGACCATCGTAACCGAAAGGTGAAAACATTGAATATTTTTGGTCGTGGCTCCAAAGCAGCAGTCCCATGTCACCCTGTGAGAGAGGTTCAAAGATGGATGACCAAATCACACTGTGACTGTGAGACCTGATCTCCTACCCAACCAATAGGTACACAGTATAAAGTACACACTGAATGAAGGACGTCTCTTTTCCGTAGCCAAGATCGGGCCCAATTTCTCCTCCTCCTCTTCTTCTTTGGATGTTTTTCAATACACATAAATTCTACTGCTGCAAGGGCTTGGCTTCATTTTTACCGCTATAGTGCAGCAGATGGATGACACATGCCGATGGTGTTTTGTTCTTTTATATTGACAGTCCACATGCATCAAACTTGATGTTATTATTTTATTCGATCCATGTCGCACAGTGTTGCTGGCAGTCAACTTATTAGATTGCTCAGTGTCTGTAGGCGCCTCTACTCTCTTCAACCCTGATAGTGGCTCTGTGAGAGTACCATTAGGCACAGCTGAGCCTTAAGACAAATGCTAATGCTAACTATCTCAAGATGATCAAGTTAACAAGGTGACATTATGCAGGTATAATGTTTACCAGGGATTCCCCCTTAAAGATAATGGATCTATGAATTAGTGGAGAAGAAGAGTCACATTGTGTCAGTTGACTAGCTGCACTTACAGAGTGAAGTGTTCCTAATATCATGCTCACTATCATGCTCTCAGCTCTGGCACTGACTCTCAACTAAGTCGCTCAAAGAACTGAATCTGATGCTGGTGCAACATCCTCGGCTGCCATTCGCTGTGGCTGAGTGACAGCTCTGTCTGGAGCCCCGCGGCGGAGACAATATGCAGAGAGCGAGGAACTGAGCTATGACCAGGACACATGTTTACTCTCTGTGTGAAAACACAATGTTTTCACATCACTGATGAATGATTTGTGCTTAGAAGTGAAACCAGAGACTTGTGGCTCATGAGGCTGATACAGGAGTGTAGCTGCCCTGCAGGTGAGCTGGACTGAAAGTCTGTGCAGGGCAGAGAATATTGCATTTCTCTTATTGGTAGGTAAGATGTATTAAAGCAAAAACTATAGTGTTTGTATAATTGGTAGACCCAAACAACAGAACATGATCATCATCACCTGATGATGAAGTTAAAGGATCAATGTTTTTTGGATGCCAAGTTTCTTGAAAACCTATCAATGGGTCTATGGCTTCTTCAATCAAAACCACGAATCAACCTGATGAAGAGTCAGGGAATCATCAGAGACACAAGCATTCATTCTCACCATGTAAAATGAACGGCTTTACAAATTTCCAGCTCATTGGTTAAAATTTTGTCGTGATATTTCAGTGGAGATCAAACAACCGGCATCGTCACCTCTGAAGCTCGGCTACTAACATGGCTGGAGAGCCCGAGACACCATTTCCTCTGTGTTAAGAATGGACAAACATTCATCTGTGTACATTATACATTTTCTGAGTCTACTAAGGCCTGTCCCTCAGCAATCTAACTTCTGTTTATTATGTTTTTATCTCATTATTTTAAAGCTAATAACTTTCGTTATTCATGTTTTATCTGATATGCATTACTCAAGCTGTTTTCAGACATGGATTGAAGTCTGGAAATATTCCTAAAAAGGGTCTATATGTGAGATCTAAAATGTCCAAGTCAGTTGCTCCAAAAAATGTGATAAGATAAGATAACACTTATCCTAGAGTGGGGATATTGGCAAAATTGGAGATGCAAGAGGGCAGTTGAAAATAAAAATCAGTAAAGTAAAAACAGGTAGAAATGGTAGAAATAAATTATATGAAAATATATAAAAAATTGAAATGGAATTTTCAATTTATATATATATATATATATGATTGTAAACAGAATCCAATTATCAAGACATTTTCCAGAGTTCATGTCAAAAACAGACGTGCCTACAACAAGAAGTGAAAGCAGCTTGAAATGAGTTAGGGAACCAAACAAGTGCAACTCATCTAAAACGACCCAGGAGACAGCAGCTAGTGCGTTTTAATTGAGCACTGCGATAAATAACCATGCCTCAGATGAGACCTTTCCATTCAAGCGTTCAGCTATGGGAGAATGATGAGAATTGACTGAGAGTCTCAATTTCCAATGACAATCACAGTGTGACATCTCTTTCTCCAATTAGGACTGGAGAGAAGGAGAGATGGACCCAGTGGGAGCTGCTGGTGCTTTTGAATAGGTTGTTGTCTGTAACAAAGCTCCGTAAATGATGTGGACAGTGCTGAGCACACGGACATGTTTTGCCAGCAGCTGCTGTCTGCTGCTGGGTGAACAACATGCCACGTATCAATTGTAACATGTTACTTGCAAAACAATTCTTCCATTTGGCTTCATGGAGAAATGTGATCGTCAATGTAGCTTTGGTTCATTGCTGTGAAAGCAGGAAGCAGGTTTGTATGTAGGAACAACTTTGAAGGCCTTAAATCCCTGAAATTAAATGAAAATGTGAAATATACATGAATGATGATGATGGTTTGCATTTCTGTGGCATTGTTTGGCTGTTAGAGTATTTGATTCTAAGGCTGCTTTAAGAAATACACCAAACTCCATGGAATCTCCAGACATTACATTACATTACATTACATTTGGCTGACGGGTTTGGTATCTTGCCAAGGACACTTCGGCATGCAGATGGGAGACAGTGGGGTTTGAACCGGCAACCTTCTTGTTGAAGAACGACCACCCAGACATCCAGAGGGGATGTATGTGAGAATGCAAATGTCCGAGGGGAAACCCTCCGGACTCTGTGCAGACTTTCTCCGGCCGGCCCCCAAGTAGAAGATCTGCAGAATGTTGTAAGGAGCTGATGTGAGAACACAGCAGGAGACTAATTGTGAGCGAGTAGGCCTGTTGGTGACTCTCTATCACATGACAGTCACAAAATCAAAAACTTTAAAAAGAAAACAAGACACTTAGGATGAAGAAGTGGAGCCATACACGTAGAAGACATTGACGAAAAACATGTGATCCTCGCAGCAGAACTAGTATGTTACATCCATAAAGAACGACTTTAAATAATTCTTGCCAATTAATAAGAATATGTGGGGACAAAGCTCAACCCTCGAATATGATCAAATATTAACATCTTTCACCAAAGTGACACATTACTTTGTATGTCAGCTGCCTCACACCGTGTTATCTTACAATTGCTAATTAACACATACAGTAGCAGTGTTTTAACAAGCACTGCAAAAGCCGCAGGTGTCTTCATGATTTAATAAAGTATTTCCTATTGGGTGGTCACTATGAAATGGCAATAACCAAATGTTATTAGCTTACCATTTGGTTTCTGTGTTAAGTTGATCAGTTACAAAACTCAATGCAAAGGAATGAAACGCATGTTAAAGGGTGATAATATGATGGAAATGGTGAGAAGAAAAGGCATGAAATTAAAACAGAGATAGACTCTAACACTGGTGAAGTGTTAGAGTGAGTAAAAGCCACGAAGGAAGTGAGAAGTGTGTTCATGCGAAAAGACACCAAAGAAGAAAAGGAGTCAATGTGTACCTCTGTGAAAACATCCATGAGGGTTCCATGAGGATACTGGCCATTGGTCTGAATTTGCATGATGAGTTATTAAAATGGTAAAATATATCACAGCTAATTCAACTGTCAGGAATTAATTGGAGCTAATTCAGCCCAAAGGAAGGAGATGTACAATTGGTCCACCAGTATTGCCCAGAAGGAAAAATGGATTGCCATGACATTTTGTATAGACAATGATGGTCCCCAGAAGGTGACTACCCCTCGAAGTTTTCATTTGTCCGGTACCTTCACCAAATCTCTGGGGTTTTGTGAAATACAAACCTCTAATTTCATGCCATTATCATACCTAACATATTGTCTATCCACTATTTAGTGTTATAATAACCAAATGCCCGGAGTAATATCGATATATCCATGAGCCAAATTAAGATGCTCTATGCAAACCATTATATCAGTGTTAAAATGTTGGCATACAGAATATTTAGCATCTTTTTAATTTGTCTCTTTTTAAACGATGACTGGTCCTCAGTGTTAGAATAATGACAGTACACTGCAAAAACTCTGTAATAATTCTATTCTGCAGCATTGTGCATTCGAGCACAGCATATAACTGCTCTTCCCCAATGTCCTCACTTCTACCTGAAACAGCTGTTAAAAACAGCCCAAGGCTGGACTGTCCACTCCACTCCCCTACCTCAAGTAAAGGGGCTGTCAGATGTTCTCCATTAGCGGTTGAAAACCAGCTTCTCACTCCCCACTGACAATGCACGGACGTGTGAGCGTGGGCTAAAATAGAGAGAGAGAGAGAGAGAGAGAGAGAGAGAGAGAGAGAGAGAGAGAGAGAGAGAGAGAGAGAGAGAGAGAGAGAGAGAGAGAGAGAGAGAGAGAGAGAGAGAGAGAGAGAGAGAGAGAGAGAGAGAGAGAGAGAGAGAGAGAGAGAGAGAGAGAGAGAGAGAGAGAGAGAGAGAGAGAGAGAGAGAGAGAGAGAGAACAAGGCAGGAGAGAAGAAGGCAGGAGCACAGAGAGAGGGAGGTCAATGCAGCAGGTACAAATCCTGTTCTCCATTTTAGGCAGTCACTTAGTTGTCATGGTAACTTAAACATGGTTTCTCAAAAGACGTCAATCACCCAAGTGGCCTCAGTGGCCGGTGACGTTGACTATTCCATGCAGATCTCAAAACAGGCCTGCAGAAAATATGCATTACAAAGTGCATCACTTTGTAATGCATATACAATATAATGAAAACGTTTCAATTAACATGTAATCATCATCATTCATCTTATTAACAGTGTCTTCCATGCCCTTGTATGTGAAGAGTTTGTCTAAACCTCACTGATGTGTGATGGGTTTAAAAAATGCAACACGCCACAATAACATGAATAATTTGAGACAAACTGGGGACTGAGACAAAGACAGTGGACTGGTGTTTACGCAATGTGAGCTCCGAACCAAAAAATACATCCACTCCTGTAGCCTTAAATGAAGGATTAGGAATAATAAAGTGGTTGTCTCTCCTGGATCAAAAATGACACACAGGCTTGTGATTATTAAGATGTCAAATATAACTAATAATAAACTAATCAAAAAAGTAATTGGAGAAGCGTGGGCTCAAGTCAAAAACATGTCATATCTTAAAATAAGTTCATTAAAATCTGGTAGTTCTGATTAAAATGAGGTCAGGTATGTAATTAATTGCTTATCACCAGAAAACATGGTTTTAAGTTTTTAGCCCTGATTTGAATGAACTGACAGTTTTAGCTGATCTCAATTATTCAGAAAGCTTGCTCCATTCTTGGGGAGAAGAGACACTAAAAGCTGCTTCACCTTAACTTGGTTTCAATTCCGTGAACACAGAGTAAACCCCGTCCCAAAGCACCAAGATCTGATGTTCTGCAGCGTAAAACTAAATCAGAGATGTATTGAGGCTAAAGAGCATCTTGTGTGGTGTAATGTGCTCCACTTTTTTTGTGTTAGAGAGGGGCTCAGCATTTTAGATGAGCTGCAGCTGTTTGGTTGTTGTTGTTTTTACTAAGACCTGCTATAAATGTAAGACGTCAAACCCCCTGAAATTAAACATATGATTAAGTTTTGATGGGTTATTTTTTATAATACAGAACTTTAATTCTTGCTTTGCTTTGCTACTAGTTTATAATATTCTCTATTATAAGCTCTATTATAAACAGTCATTACTTAAGTTATGGGGGGAAAAAAATAGTTAATGGTGACACTGTTGGTAATAGTTGTGCGTCATCTGTATAATGATGAAAAGAGATGTTAAATAATCTGATCAAGGAGGTTCATAGAATAGCATTGATTAGAATAGGCTGAAGAATTGACCCTGGAGGAAAAACACATGATTTTTGTTTGCTCACATTACACAGTAAGAGTCTCAATCGCCTCCATTAATCAGCCGTGACTTAAATTAACTTTTGAATTGCATTGGCTTTTGGTTAAACTTCCTGCAAAAGTATAGGAAGGTTCTGCTCAGTGTTGCCAGATGGGAAATGTTTAAGTGTCATTCAGAGGCTGAAGACTATTGTATTTTGAGGAACATTATCAAGTGCAACCAGAGCGGTGATGAGACGCTCAGTACCAGGGTTTCGAAGCTGTGTCGAGATTCCAAAGCACAGTTGTTTCGAAAAACTGCTCGGAAATGTGGTTCAAAATGGTCATGGCTAAGTGATCATGGCTAAGTGACGCTCTGGTGCATCCCACTGTAGGTATAAGCTGTAGGTATGATTCCTGAAAGTCAGCAAGATGTCGGAGTATCATGCAAGTCAGCAAAAAGGGAAATAAAGCAGGTTTCATGTGATTAAGCAGATGTTGGAGACCGTCCATTCAGTAAAACAATCTAGCAAAATATAAAGACTTTTGTTAGCTTTAGCCTACTGGATTATATAAAAGCATGAACCACCTTTTGTTTGTGCTACCTTCCGTGCAAAACTCGTCGTGCTTGCGAGTCAAGTCCCGTTCATCATCATCATCATCACGAGGATGATTGGCTGGAAAGACGTCACATGAGAACGCTTGTGTAAACATAGACATGTTGTTACTATCTTTAGTATGCAAATTAAAGCTGATAATACTAAGTGTCACAAAATTATAATTTTATAGTACATCATGGACATTTTAGCATTGTTGATGGTACTTCGTACAGAGGGCAAACTAATCGTACAAATGCGATCACTGTACTTCTGGCAACACCGGTACAGAGGGAATAAACAGAGGGCTGTAGTGAGACTGAAACTCACATGTATTTCTGTAGGGACGTGTAGAAAGTGGGTAAATTCAAGAAATCTCCCAGGATCAATAAAGGTTTACGAGACTGAGAGAGAAAGTGTATAGTTTAATTTGATCACATATATTCTATGAACACTGATCAGTTTCACGATGGTTTTCTTTGCAGATGGTTTACAAAGTTTTCAATAACAATCTACTTAAAGTAAGGCAGTATTTGCAGACTGCAGTTTATGGCTTACTTAGGAAAGGCATTGTCCGTCTCTCACATATAAGGATCCACACTCACACACACTGAGATGTAGCTGCTGCCTTCCTGAAACCCAACCTGGATTGATTTGTCTAATATCATGGATCACTCTGGATAAATACATTTGCTCTCCCACTTCCTCCCCACTCAATCCCCTCTCTGCACACATACACACCACAGGCCCCTGCAAACCGTTAACACCCGCTGCCTGTAATGTGATATTACAACAATTAACAATTAACTGTACAGCGCTGGTACATTAAATTTATGTTTCTGTCTGCGCCTCTCGCCGATTCGATGGTGCCGGGTGTCACCGGGGAGTTTTATCGCTGCTCGGGTAATGGAATCAGACGGTGGGGTGGGAGGGCTCTGAGAGATTGCGTTGTCAGGGCTCCCTGACAGACGAGTGGAGCTTGTCCTTGCAGACCATCCCACCCTCAGCCCCCCCCCCTCCTCCGGCTTCTTTTATTCACTTTGAGTTTAATGGAATTTATTGGTATGAAAGTTCACAAGCAATATTATCATGGCAATTACATACAATTGACATATAATTTGGATGATGATGACTGCCTGCTTGTGGGCTGCTGTGTGTCCCTTAGAATACTCAAATAAATATCAGCAACTATTAAGCACGTGAAGAAGGAAAACCAACGGACAGACGGTTCTCATGTGTTGATCAAACGCTTCTCTCTCTGCTGCTGACATGCGATGATACATTTGTCAGCCTGCAGGGCACTAGGAGTCTTCTCTCCACTGAGGTATTGCATTTATAATTTGGTCACAGGATACATCACATTCTTTACGTTTGCATACTATTTTTGTAAAGAGCTAAATCATTGTCTAGCCATTTTCTCCACTGTGTTGTTAGAAATGTACATTTGTTCTGTGTCTAAATTGATAGACAGAATAGACGTGGGAGGCTTGATTGAGGCCGACAGGGTTGTTTCATTCTATAATAAGGTTGTGGATGATGATCAATAGACATTCATATTTTTAAGTGGTTCCCACTGGTTAGGATTTCAAGTAGATTGTACTTAATGATTATTACTTTTAGATTAATACCGACGTTTTATTTGAGTCTTTGTTCAAAATGTTTTTCTTTAATGGTAATTTGGTTAAGGCAGAGTGTCTGAGGGTTCTTAGTGGAGTTGAGCTTCATGACCTGCGAGCTGAGAAGCCCTCCTCCCCATGAGAGAACTGTCGCTGGGAAATCAATACTTATAAACACAAGAAATAGCTTTTGTATCGTCTTTAATACTGTACGGAGAACGCTCCGGCCTTAATCTGACCAATTACAATCAATAGTTCTATAACAACAGTGTATTATATGGCAAAGTGAAAACAATGTGAATGGGGTAGCTCATAGTAATGAGCCTACAGTGAGTCTGCTGTACTGTCTCTGCTGCACTGCACAACTTTACTGTTTAGGTTCATTTTCAGGCGGAGGACAAACAGCGGTTTTGTCTTAAAAAATGAAGGGAAAAAATACAATTACCCTGCCTGTCCAGCACCAACAGAGGTTAAAATGAATTGGACTTAGGAGGCCAGAAACAAGACTATGAATAATAATGTTTCTTCAGGACTGAGGGATGTTAACATAAGAAACTATTTGCTAACAATTTTGTCATGTCATCTTCCTTCACCTAATAAATACAAAAAAGTTTAAACCAAGGGATAGTCACAATTCAATCCTTTTTATTTGTTTCTATTTTCTTTTATATTCCTTTCATGCAAACTCCTCGTGCAGTCTTTTTACTTCCCCCTATTTGGACCATGTCCACATCACTAACAATAAGCAAAAGAATTTCCACAATAGCCCAGAGTCGCATCTGCATTGAATATGATAGGCATGTTGCCAAAGCACATTATTATTCTTTGGCAGCAAACAAGGGTCATGGATGTTACCTGTTCGCCGAGGCTGAGTAATTCCTGAGGTGATTAGTGTGGTGTTGTTATTTATAAGCCTCAGTCATTCAGGGATACTGCAGGCAGCTCATAACAGAAAAACATGTGGATGAAATCACCTTCATTGTGTCGTCAGCTAAAGTGAAAACCCCAAAAGAAACCAGTGTCAGAGGCTTCAGATGGATTCAGCACATCACTGATGGACAGAACATCATGTTCACCATGTTTGTTTGGTTTTATTCCCGACATTCGTGCTTCATCTTTTATGAAAAGGATTCGAGTTTCATTAGACTTGTTTGTGTCAGAGAAATAAAATAGGTTTAGTTTACTTCTAATAACTAATCCAAAACCAGTGCAGTAAGAAAGTCGAAAAGACCCACACAGGCTGATATTTATCACATACATACATTCACAAGTACACACCGACACACTCAACACTCCTTGTATTCACAGCAATATCCAAGATCCCATTTCAGGAGATGGGCTTCTGCTTTGGTTTCCCTCTTGAGAGAGAAACAGGGGGAAAGTGGATTGTAGGGTCGTCTTCTGATTGATAAACCATGTACTGTATGTGGTTTCCTTGGCTAGCCCCCCTCCCCAGTGTGTATGTGTGCATGTGTGTCCGTGTGCTTGTGTGTGAAGGTCAGACGGTGGGAAATGGCAGTCTTTTAGCCCGAGCTGATACTGAAGGACTCGACTTTTGTTTGACTTCATTTGCTGCTTTCATACAGTTCTTAAGTAGATTCCTCTGTCTAGAAAGAGAATAAAACTCGGAATGCCACTTTGTTGGATCTCCCATGTCAAACAACGACAAGAGATCTCTATTATTTATATTTATCTCAGCTGGTAGCTTTTCCTAGATAACGTCTCACAATACACAGATTTGACTCTTGTGACTCAACATGAAATAACAAAATGCCAGGGAAATTTAGGGTTTTTTATTATTGTTTATCATTCATTTAATAGTATTTTAATGTTAAACACAACAAACCGCGAAAAAAAAGATCGAAAGTTTGATATTCATGAATGACAAACAGTCCCAGAGAAGACGATGGTTCACTTCACTAGAACGTCTTTCTTACCAAAAGGAGACAGAATCACACCATTCTAAATCCCAGTCTAAATTAAACACAGCTTCAATTTACCATCTGATATCAGGACAAAATAAAAGGATGATTTCAGATTAGCTTCGACATAGAGGACTCTCTCTCTTCTTTGCACTTGAATCTGCATGAGGCAGGAAAAGTGACTGAGAAACATCTGTTCCTTTAGCAGCTGTTGCCGGCGTTCTTGAAGCGCAGCATCCCCACATGCTCGGCTCAGCTGCTAACAGGACTGGGACTCAGCTGCAGCATCCAGTTGTGAATGGGTTGCAGGTTTCACATGGAGAAAAAGAGCATTTGTTTCATTAAAAACTACATCGACAAATGGTGATATGAGGATTTCAGGGCCATACCTGGCAAATGTTGGTTTTACGCTGCATTCAAAAAAAATTATTCTTTTAATCTATTTATATCCAACAAAGTAACAATGGAAATTGCAATGGTAAAGCAATTCCTTCAGTGTTGACCAATGACTTTCCCCCAGTGTCAAAATAAGATTCTTAGATGGAAGCTCACACCTGCTGCTGAATAAATAAATAAAATCTTTATAGCAGGGGTGTCCAAACTTTTTGTCCCGAGGGCCACATTCAGAAAAAAAAATAAGAAGGACTGGGCCACTCACGCTGCCACCCCCCCTGCCCTGGTGCAGACTGTTGACAGTGCGACTCAACCAAGTCACTCAGGGTCTGGGGGCGTGGCAGCGTGGCAGTGTTCTGAGGCACGTGGCAGTGTTCTGAGGGACAGCTGGCAAGTCAGGGCTGAGTAATGCATTTTTTTTTTTTTTATTTCATATATATTATATTTTAAGACATTGATGCGGGCCAATTAAAAATGGATGGTGGGCCGCAGTTGGCCCGCGGGCCGTAGTTTGGACACCCCTGCTTTATAGCAACAACATTTTTCAGTAATAATGTAATTTGCTCAGAACGTGTAGGTGTAAATCATGTCAACAGACACAGAGTTTTTTAAATTAGTTTAACTGAATTTTTGATGGGAAAAGTTGGTGACAATTTCTGCAAAGCAACAGATGACATACGTCCAAAAATACATGATACATATCTGTTGATTTCAAATAAGCATGTTCATGACATTCACCACATATCAATACAGCATGCCAGGATGTTACAAAGATGGATATTCTTATTACATACATATGAATGAGGAGTTTATTATGGTCTATGAGCTGTGCAGAGCGGCCCATGATCTGCTCCACTGATTATAATTACAGTTTGGCTGTGATTGTTTACAGTATGAATATGATGATCAGCTGCCATTTTCCTATCGTTTAAGGCAATTTACCTAAACCATGTTCACATTCCCTAAACACTTCACACAGTGAGCATACCAGTAGACCATGTGAACCAAACTGTGGTTACTTGCCCCTATGCTAAGATACAAATGCTGGCAATGACGCATTCTTCCAAATTTCATGTATACCTGCCCCAGTCAATGTTCACTACCGGCAAAAAGCTGTGGAACTACAGCATATTTTACCAATGTTTAGATACTCTGTTCAAAACAGTGAACTTTCTGTTCAAAACCTAACTTATCAGTAATTTAGATCACTGTAGATGGAAAGATGCTTTATTTGGACAGACAAATGAAGTTACATGTTTGAATAAGAAAAAAGGCGCACACACACACACACCCACGCCCGCTCCTGGTATTTCATGAGGGCCTGATACGATGATGATTTAAAAAATGAACGTGACGTTTAATCACGTTCATCGTTACGTTCACGTTAATAATATGAAAACTGATTCGTTAAGTTCAGCGATCGCGAAACATATGCTCAACACTGTACAGTACAGCCACTGTAGAGGGGCTGAAGAGCCGCGTTCGGCTCCAGAGCCGCGGGATGATAACCCCTGTGCGGAACCGAAATTGTATAGTGTGTTGGACGTTTTAGTGTCTCCTGTGTCCATCCCTTTTAGCTGTCTTCTGGAAACACTTCCGTTGTGTTGTCGCCTCTATTTGCTGTGCGTTCGTCTATTTGCTGCGCGTTCGTCTATTTGCAGCGCGTGTGTCTATTTGCAGCGCGTTTCTGTAATGTGTTGTGTTGTGTTGTGAAATTGATGGAGATGTTTTCTTACTTTGCTTGTGTTTTGTCAACTTGCATGTGTTTTGTCAACTTGCATGTGTTTTCTTAAGTTGCTGTTCGTTGAGCTCTCAGGGCCACCGTAGAAAAGGGCCACGATAGATGTTCCAGGCTAGAGGGTTGCGAACATCACCATGTGCGCAGCAATTTCGAACGATGGACTGCAGCTGCAGAAGGCCGGCATAGGCCCATACAACACCGAACGCCTAATTGCCTTCATAGATGCGCTTTACGAAAGGCTCACAGCAAGAGAGGCAGACAGGCAGAATCTACCAACGTATGTAATTGTATGGGACAATGTGGCCTTCCACCACTCCCGGCAAGTCACATGGTGGTTTGCGGCGCATCCTAGGATGATGTCACTTTTCCTTCCGCCTTACTCTCCTTTCCTCAACCCCATCGAGGAATTCTTTTCGGCGTGGAGATGGAAGGTCTATGACCATCGCCCTCAGGACCAGATGTCCCTATTAGAGGCAATGGCTGCTGGGTGTATGGACATAGCCCCAGAAGATATCCAGGCCTGGATAAGGCATTCCAAAAGATTTTATCCACGTTGTATGGCAAGAGAAACCATACGTTGCGACGTAGATGAAAATTTGTGGCCAAATGCGGAGGATAGGAGGGATTAGCCCAATTCTGCGCCACTGTTGGGCTACTGTAATATACAGTATGTGCAGGTTTTGTGCATTGCATTTTTTGTTAGAACACATTTTTTGACTTTGTAATGTATTTTCTGTTTTGTGTAACACTTGCACTGTGACAAAATCTCCAAAAAGTAAAGCACAGTGAAAAAAACTGTTGTGTTTGTGATTTGTTTCTGGATCATATATTACGTACTTACTGTATGTAATTTGCATTACAAAAACTGAAAATTGTTATTCTCAGTTTCTCATAAAACACTTACAGTATTTACTGTATTTACAATTACAGTACATTTACCACACTCAATTGTGACATCTTTTGTGGGAGGTAAACCGACATATGAACACTGTCAGCAGATACTTGGCTTGGATTGTCATACTGTAATATTACAAACTTTATTACTGTAGTCTGAAGAAGTGTTTGTCTGTGTTTTTTCTCTTTTTTTCAATGCAACACCACAGGAAATCTATGCCAAACTGGAGGACACAGCAACATTTTATATATGCAATTGGCAATGCTTCAAGATGTTAGTGTTTTTTAGGTCATAGTGTTCTGAGAGGAAACATGTGTTAAGTTATGGCAGCATTGTTTGTGGTGTGGTTGTTGTAGTGCATTTTGCACCAAAGGTTAACAGATATGCAGAGGTGTGTGTCTCTAAAGCCCACTGTGTTAAGTGATAGGGAAAAGTGACCATAGTATGGGTACATGACCGAAAACGATAGGAAAAAACTGTAACCCCCTGCAATGCACAAACAAGGTAACTTATATGGCCTAAAGTAACTTAAATGACTTGTGGGAACAAACAGGCTAGCTTGTAAATACATACATATTAGGCGCACATGAACTTCAATAATCAATCTCAACTTTCCACCACCTGCATTTTTCTTAAAATAAATCATTATTATTATTATTATTATGTATGTAATCTAGAAGAAAGAAAGAAAGAAAGAAAGAAAGAAAGAAAGAAAGAGAGAGAGAATGAAAGAAAGGAAGAAAGGAAGAAAGGAAGAAAGGAAGAGAGATTTGGCCCAGAGGGTGCATTGAGGTCTGGATCTTGATATGCTTGACATTTATGGGAATGGATCAAACGCACAGTCTCAAAAGGACTGTGAAGACATTGTACAATACAAGCGAGGGAGGGAGGGAGGGAGTGAGGGAATGGTGGAGAGGGAGACCCAAACAAGCTGTCCAGTTTGGCTTCGGTTAAGAGAATTGAGAAACAGGAAATCAATAACAGCGGCCACCCAGGCAGCCAAATAAATGAGGCTTTACAGTGGCACACAGCAAACGATGACAACACATTAATAAGGAAAGTGCTGGTTGGGGGGGGGGGGGGGGAAGATGCCGTCCTAGGACCTGGTTGTGGAATAAGAAATCAACATAGAATGGGTTCTGCAAAAATACCCATCGAATGCAAACAGCCCTAATTTACAACGATGCTCGGGTTCATGATGGTTATTTAGTGCAAGTAACATGACATGGTGCTGTTTAGCCAATAGCTATAAATCAGTGGTTAAATGGGAAATCAATACGACAGTGTGCATGAATGAACAGGCAAGATTCTCCAAAGACAACATTAAAGGTGAGATGAGCAGAAGACCTTCACAATATCTGCAGTCTGCACCTTCTTCAATCAGTTCAACCAGAGACACTGCTGTGGTCAAATAGTGTTTTTTAGCTCAGGAAGGTTTCTAACTGAGTGTCATAGCTGAGTGTTAGCCACAACAAGAGCTGATCGAATTCTTTACACACTGAGGAGAGGTCTGTCAATGTTTCCTGTCTTATCCCCCTGAGCATAGGATACAATGAATAATCCTTTTCAGGAGGAGATAATGGCCTCACCTTATTTTTCCCTCCATGTTTATATTTCAACATTTAGATCGTTGGTTTGTGTTTTCAGCAGCATCTATTTTGTTATGTAGTAACAACAACATGTGGACTGTGTTTAATTTAAAAACCTCCATTATTGGATGGTGCAGTTGAGGAAACAAGGAAACAAGTCCGCAGCAAAGAGAATCCATAGAAAACAACGCCTTGATCCATAATGTTCATTACTGGCTACGTCTATCTAAATAGCTACATCACCCAATAACATCTAACAAGTCTTTCTATTGGCTAGTCTCACATGAATTGGAACAACCTAACAAACAACGTTGTTACCGTGGCTGACCAATCAGAGCAGACTGGGATTTTTTGGAGGTGGGCCCTGTGATGGAAATTCATCTTGAGATTTGTAAGCTCTGCAGAGTTTACATAACAAGCCCGGGTGATCAAAATGAAACAACTGGCCCCAAGTTCACAAAAGACTTATACAAAGAGGTGTTGCATAAGACATAAGATGAAAAAAGGAAGACATGACAGACATGAGATCATCATCTGTGTCTTATCTGCTGTGTCCGTCCGTCCGCGGTACCAGTTAGAAGAAAACCAGCACCAAATAAGGGGTCCATCCTGTCAGGTAGACCGTTTCACAGCAGTGAGATTACTGGTCAGGGGATTTCCACTACCTAAGACACTGGTCAGTGGAATTTTCCTCCACAGCCCAGAGCTAATATTGAGCATTTGGGGCAGGATTAAAAGATGATTTGTATAGATGATGTGTTTGTGTATTTTGAACTCTACAGCCTGCAAACATATTCTAGTCTGTGAACTAGTCTGTGAACTCCCCGCTACTCTTCCAAAACGCACAGTAATGCTCACACTAGTAAACAAGGTGAAAGTTTGGATGTGTACAGCCGGCATCACTTGTCTTGCGAAAGTAACACTAGAGGTTGAAAAATGCATATGCCTTGTGCCTGCTTGGACCCAACTTTACAGTCGACAATTCACAGCACCTTGCAGCCTTGCAATGCAGGCATGCGGTGCTGCATCACCGCTGCAGGATCCCCACACACTCAACCTTTTGAGCTGGTCGCTGATTCATCATTGGCTTACTGATGACTAATTCCTTCAGGCGGTTGAGCAGCTGACTCCTACTGTAAGCTTGATGAAATATTTAGTGCAACATATACAGGGTTGCCTTGCTCAGCGTTTGAACTCCAGGGCTGGACAGTGGCGCTCCCTCACACCAACAGAAAACACCCTGGAGACGATTACTCACCTGAGCCATATCACAGGGATCCAGAGTCCTGCTACAAACACTGTCCTTCTCTCCATGTTCATCAGAAAGGCCAACAACGACAGACGTGACCAGCCCCGCACTCTAGCATGTCCATCGTATGGGTACTCCAGGCAACTCGCCATGACAATGACAGTAACAGACAGGGATGCAGTCCCGGTTAAGATCCACAGAGAAATTGAGAGGCACACTGGGAAACATCAGCTGCATCCCAGCTCCTGGGTGATAACTCAGTTAACCAGGTGATAATGAGTCACAGCTAAGGCATGTCATTTCCATTACATATTTGATAGTGTAATATTTTGTGCCAGTTTGTGTTAGTCAATGGACAGCACCTGGAAACCTAAGGAAATTGAACAACTGGAAGTCGGAGGTGTATAGCAGGTAAGGCAACAGGAATTACAGCACTAAGGTGCTTAACAGCCAGTCTTAGGGAGGGTTTTATGAAGAAAAAAAAAACATCATGCTCTCCTCAATCTCCGATCTCAGATACAAATAACTAAAACCTGCATTTTTGGGACATGCGGATTCCTCTACACATGATGTGGCTCCCTGCAATTAACATGTCTTTATAGCATCCAATAAGATTCAGGCTTAGTGTAACACTATCCTATGTGTCAGCAGCTACACCTGCTTCTCCACTGCCAACATACTACTGTGGTCTTCTCATGCACACCTCAGTCTGTGACATCATTGTGGTGCACTCTCAGCGTCCTTCAGAGGAGTAAAACTAAATCACTGAAATCCTCCAGAGGCGAGGATTTCACTTTGTTCTGGTCAACATCTTGACGGCTTTCGTTCGGTCTCATCTGTTGACGTCACACCAGCTTAAGAGACATGTTGTACAACCTCTCAAGTGTTCGAGGTACTTCCACCCGTGCACATATGATGAAATAAACCTGTCAATATTCCAAGTCTCTGTGGATGTTTCTGCAGAAGTGACGTCAATATTTTCATGTGTGAAGCCAGCAACAAACCACAAGTCACACTGAAGACATGACAAAATACACAAATGCTGAGAGGACACTTACACCTCATAATGGTTTACTCTTTTGTAAAGTTTTCAATCATCATCCCACAATCTGCAACAGGTGTCACTCCATCCTTCTTCAACCTGATCAGAAAGCTAGAATGCCAAACTCATCTTCATCAACTTCAGGCTCTCCTGTTTTACTCGGCTGACACAGAAATTTTCAGTCAGCCACTATAGTCGGCTTCATGGAAATGTGACTGTATTGCCTTGGATCTGATGTGGATACACCTGGAGTAACATAGGTTATCCATAAAAATGGCCATAGACCTCACAATGCTCTTGTGCCAGTTTGAGGACATAAGACACCTGTCTGTGATTCAATGCTTCCTCAGATCCCTCACTTCACTGCATTATTATGAGATCTGCCCTTTAAGCCTTTAAAATCTGCAGTGACAAAGATGGACAACATACCTGGCTCAGTTTATTTGGTAAATATATGTTCCTTATGTTAACACATAACTATAAACATAATTATGGTTACAGTTATAAATCGTCAATCAGGGTGAAGAACAGGCTACAGAGGTCTTGGAAACTGCTTTCCAACTCCACACCCTGATATTTTTTTTCATTTATCAACTTGATATCATAAGCTCCAATGAAAAAGAGTACTGACTTCCCTTGGGGTAATTCTGTCAGACTTTGTGCAGCTTCCTATGAAGTTCACAAAAGGTTTTATTAAACTTTTTATCCGCATACATTACGCAGTAGCGGTCCCCAAGACTTTGATGTGTAAAATAGGTGGAGGTGCCCTTTAGTCCCAGGCAAATAATGGCTGTACAAATTATATATGATAGCTCCAGACTCAATAGTTTAATTTTAAAATGAGATACACCCATCATTTAGATGAGGACCAATTTAAAATACACAACAAAGAAAATAGCTTGCATTTCTTTAGTGACTAAATGATTTGATAAACAATGTGTTTTCAGGGAGTCATACTTTTTCAAAGATTAGTGTGAAACTGAGCTCGTCGTTTTTTTTGCTATTGGGAACCTGAAACCTTCTCTGGCTTTTCATCCATTACCGGCTCCCACTGTAATACACACCTGCCATCTGTAATTCTTCATTACAGTCTCATCCTTTCCACTGGTTTATCTCACACGGTTGAAGTCTGCCAGTAACTGGAATGAAGTGTGCAGTCAGCCTTTTCCTTAAAGGCCACATGGAGAAGAAATGTCCCGACTGAAGGAAATGGCTACACTGGGATTAGATCTTCCACCGTTGCCCCTAATTTCCTCTTAAACCTGATCAAATGTCAGCAGCACGGCTGTTCCACACTCCTGCAGCAGGAGACAACTTGTGCTGGTTAAAGCTGGACAGGATGGTAATGATAGGTGCTGCCATTATTAGCTGTGGTATGAGATGGGATTATGTGTCTTATATGTCTCTGGGTACACTCAAGGAATATTAAAGGAGATGCACTTATAACATAGATCGCATTAGCAGCAATGCATACCGTTGACTCTGAAAGCGATTTTTACTGATATAGATTTGGCTTATTTTATATTTCTTCACCAGGCACTATTTTAGCAGAAGTGTAGAGTCCACGAGGGACTGGAGCAATAATTCATGCCGGAAATGTAATACACCAGAACTGAAGTTTGGTAGGCTAACACTACTTGCTGATGTAACAGTTACCAGATTAGTAAACATGTTAGCGGCAGAGTAACTCACAGCCCTCTGCCGTCTTTTCAATGGCTTCATGAAGTGCCATAAGAATCTTTCTCTGTTGCCACAATCAAACATGCATCATTGTGAGGTGAAATGAGTCTGTGGAAAAAGGTAGTTTCTCAATGACATTTTGTTAAGATTTTCTTCATTTTAAAGTTCGTCTGATTATTCTCACAGTGGTAATGAGTTTAGTGGTAAGGACTCATAATTAGTTTAAGTCTCAATTTTGTCCTAGGTTCACATGCAGTTGTAATTTGTTATCATTAATTGTATTTATTCTTTATCAATGCTTCGTTCAGTTGAATACATTTTGTGTATTTTCATGTTCGCAGACTGAACAGATGTGACGTCCCATTTACCGGAAGGTTGCTTTTATTTTGAGATCCTTCTAACACGCTCGTAACTTGGTGCTTGGAGACAATGTGCATCGTGAAATGAGCGGAGGCTGGTTTGACAGCAGTCCTGTGCTGGTGAGTGTCACCTGACTTACCTGGTCCCTTCCTGGTGAACATGTCGCTTATTTTGCAGTATTCAGCTGAATCTGAGGCAAGAGCTTTCCTCTTCTGAATTCTCTCCGCTTCACCTTTCCTTTTCTTCTGACCAGGACCTTCCATTTCGCCGGCGACTTGTTATAATGCACTTCTATCAGAAGCAGGTGCAGGGCTGCAACAACGATCCAGAGTCTGCACTGCCATGATCAGGGGATGGAGCCGATGTAGCAGGGGTCCCTCAAACTTACCCACTCGACCAAGTCCCAGCTGTCAATCCTGAAGTTTCACCCTGCTTACTGGCATCAAATGACTAATCAAAACCAAACTTAACAGAAGGAACACTCACATCACGTACATCATTGACAGTGATAAGAACTATTCCAAATGACAAATTATAGACAGATTTATTAGACATGTCCATTGACTTTTTTGTTGGACCTATATAAATAACATGGCGGATGCCAGGTTTAATAGGCTGCAGCCAGCCACCAGAGGGCAATCAAGACACTTTGGCTTCAGTTTTGAAGTCTATGGTGAGTACACATTTCTGCTCGGTGCTGGGCAGCTAATGAATTGTGGGTTTATCTGAGCTTTTTGGCTGTAAACTGGAGAACAACCCTCAGCGGGGAGCCGGAACCAAAACAGGAAAGTTGCAGACTGGAAAACGAAAGCAATGAGCTCAAAGATGATTTCAAGTTTCGCAGAAATCTGAGCAGTATATTCAGGACTAAATGCATATTTTACAAATTTGAAGTATAATATTCCGGTTACAAATCTGTAATTTATATGCAAATACTATGTTATTAAATCTGACATTAATTGTCAACATCTGTGTCATTTACTTTCATAATAAATCAGGGAGAATCCTCATATGTGCTTAAATGGATGTAATACATCTGATGCAATTACAAGACCTGCTTTCCTACTGACAAGCCCTAATCAGATTGAATAAGAATTATAAGTGACCTTAATATTCCATAGAGCGCTGCCTGGAAAACAGCCTGTGACCCATTAAACAGTGAAAACTCATCTGGCTCTTACATTGGACATTGTTACCTTCCATTGGATTTACTGCAAACCTGAGATCATTCCTCCTCTGGTTCCACTGGTGCCTGCTATCTGAAACACGTCAGCAGTTTCCTCTCTAGTGCTCAGTCACACTTCAGCAGCAAACACCAATTGTGTTTTGAGTGTGCATGTCTGGGAAAGCCAGCGGGATAGAGTGATAACAGTCAAGGCATGAAAGGAACAGATAGCAAGAGAGACAAAGCATTTAACAAGGCCTCATTCAATATGAGGATGATGTGGATAGCTGACGGCAGCCAGTGATGGCAGTGAGAATGGCTGGCATCCTTGTTTGGTGAGCTGTAAGGAGATTACTTACCACTGGCCACAACGTCTTATCCCCCAAATCCCTCTCTAACACTAGGCAGTCAGCAGCAAATACAGATCTCATGCTCCCTTCTTGCCACCCAATCCTGGCATCGTGCTTCATCCTGTGTGTCAGGATATAATCAAGACAACATGGAGCACAAAGGAGAATACAGACGCTGAAATCCAAAACAAAGAGAGGGCTCTGAAAAAGCCTGAGGGGGACTTAAAAGATTAGAAAAGCCCCTCAGTGTATTCCAACCCAATCAAAAGCAGGGAAATGTCTACTCCTTATTAGAAATAAATAGAGGTCTGCATATGAGAGACAATCGTATAATTCCCAAATTGAAAATCCAAATGTCGGGAGTTCAGCATTTGCACAAAGGGGAAGTGGATCAAATAGAAGATATATATTTCAAGTATTTTTTTCAATAAAAACTCAAATATAAAATGTATCACCTTAAGAAAAAGTTGTAATTCCGCACGTCAGGTGACCCCGTGTGTGGCTAAACACTGAAGCAGAGAAACCGATAGGATGGAAAATGTCTTGCTGCTTTTTTAGAGTGAGACCTACATGGGGACACACAGTTTAAGTTTAAAGATATTCTAAATGCTGTGTGTGGCTCAGCCCGGCTTCTCAAACTTTCAACCACCCTGAGAGGAGAAGCCACTATTACGACTAATTCCCATTAAGGCGCTAACTTGTGTAGTTCTGGCTCCATTTGAAAGAGAAGGAGGGCGAGGGACTGTGCTCAGGCTGGCGGCCGGCCAGGCTCAAACACTTGAAGATGTCTTTTGATCCCCACTACATATAGTGTGTTTTCTTTTTGTCCCCAACGTTAATTAGCGCAGCCGTCCCACAAGAATCATGGCTGCCGTCAGAAGCCTCTTTAGTTAGATTTCTCCATTAGCGAGCACAACCACGCACACACAAGCACAGACGCAAAACACGCTCAAACAGATTTGTTAAGTAAATGAGAGTGGCTTTATAGCAGCCCTCTGTGAGCAGTAAACAGACGTTTACATCACTGTAAAAAAAAAAACTGGCAGGATGTTGGGACATGGCCAAGACCCAGAGACATGTTGCAGGAACCACACACTACATATGTGCATTCGCTAAAAAACAATCACGGTGCAAAATATGGACAGATGTTCATTCTACTGCTACATTTCCCTTACAGAGTGCAATGGGGAAATCAGAGCTGAGCGGGAGGGGGGGGGGACATGGTAAGTCGGCTCAAGTCTCACAAACTATCTTAATCTTCCCATCTGTCTTGTCAATAAGTACACCAGAGACGTCCACACTTTGTCTAATCCCATTTATTCTTTCTCAGTAAAAGAAAAACTTGGAAAGGGGGAGCAGAGGGTAATGCAATGGAGACACAAATTCAGAATTTTCCCATCATATGACATTACAACCAAAACAAAGGCAGCTCTACACTAAAGTGTAACTAAATCTGGCGATGCAAAAAAAGGGTTAAATAAGGTTTTCCATAAGATACAGAATTTTTTTTTTCATTATGCATTTTCTGCTCATTCTTTTCCACCAGGAACACGTTGACACAGGAATTATTTGCTGATTTCAACTCGCTCACCCCATCCCTCTTTCGTCATTTTCAGCAAAACAAGAAAGACAGTAGTGGAGAGGCGGTGAGGAGAAAAGGAGAAGGGGAAAGGGGGAAAGTAGAGCAATCAATAAAGAGGAAGATGAGAAAAGGAAAGTCAAAGGCAGGAGGAGGATTTGGGCTCATCATGCCAGCAGGAAATTAAAGTATGGGGCAGAGGGAGGGAAAAAGGAGCATTCAAGTACGGGGAAGAAGAATGAAACCAAAATAATATTAAGCCTTGTTTCAAAGCTATTGGAGAAATGACCTTAAACAATGTCGATAATTGAAATGAAGGGGTAAGAAGTTAAGAGGAAACCTGAACAGCAACAAAGTCCAACAGGCATCTCTGAGTGATGCTCTGCCAATTTCTGCTTCAGTCCAAACTCTGCGGTTGCTTTCACTTTGCCCGTTTGTGCTCAAAGAGAACAACAACTAAGCACATAAAACAACTTCAGGGGATGTGAGGATGTGTACAATGCAGACGTTCCAGGTCCAGTCATAAACCATACAAGCACTCTTTAATGTCCGCCACGTCCTGTAAATGTTCTTCTTCCTGATGTTTGCACACATCCAGCACACGTAATCCACATGTTGCTGAAATAAAGACGATGGCCTGGGAAGAGAAAATGTCTTCACGTGGAGGATAAGGAAGATAAAGGTTGAGACAAAAAAAGGAAGACAGAAAAAATCCTAGACAAATTGAGTCTTGGATCAATCACACCCCATCGTTGAAGACAGATCTGTGTGCAATCCAAGGACGAGTAGCTCGCGGTTCCCACTATCAGTGCGAGTGTGTGTTTGAGTTGGACTCACATTGCGGCTTCTGAATTTGGAGTTCATTGTTTACAACTGGGAAAACAACTTCACAACGATCTGAAGACAAAGGTTTGAAGGTGAGAAAGAGTTGTTGGGAGGAAGGGCAAACAACGGGCTCTGATATCCTGAGGTGGATGATTACCAGGTGTCTGCGTTTCTAAAGGTTAAGGATTAAAGGTGGAGGACGGCCGGGGGGTAAGACACTGACTTAAACTGAGGCTGGCTATCTTGGTTGGCTTCACAAAGTCCATGCTTGGCGCAGAGTAGAAAGCAGCTCTGTCTGACTTTGAGGTAAAGAACAGTCCATTAACAGCACCAATGCAAAGGTGTACACAAAGGGTGACCATCCCTTACTCCTCGATCCTCGTCATTCTTGGTTGTTGCGTGTTTTTCTTTTTCATTTTTGAGGTAAAGAGTACAGTCTTAAACTGGCTTCCAGGACAAACGTTTGTAATTCCTCGCTTCCTCCGTTAATTCGTTCTTGCTCCACTCACACTTGGGAAGTCAGGAGCTTACAAAAAATGTGGAGAGGATATTTCCGTAACTCTTTTTACTGTTCTTTAATTCCTGGGTATGAGTATTTTCCAAAAGGCATCTTAGCAGCAGGGATACGATCAAGCAAACAGAAGCTAGAAACGACCCAGATGTGGGGAAAAAGTGGGATGTAAAAGAAAGGAGCATAATAAAAGAAACAAGTGAAGGTTTGTATCCAAAAAACCTGCAGAAATCTTGAGAAAAAAAGAGACCCCAAAAAAAAATCAAATCCCTGTTGGTGCCAAGATACTGTCTGATCACTGAGAATCTTCAGGAGCATTCCTCCCCGATGCGCTGGCATGAGCGGCCCACCTTGCGGTCGAGCTTGACCATCTTCAAGACAGCCTCCTGGCGACCGCGGCCCAGGTGGTCGAACAGACAGTCGTGTTGCTCCGGGAGCCGGTGGAGCATACAGAAGACGTAACCTGGAGGGTGGGAGAGGGGTGTGGGTGCAAGAGAGAAAGAGCAGTCAGTTTGACAAGTTCAGAAGGTACGAATATTACCACTGCTGCAGTTTAATGGAACTTTTAACAAGTTGAATCACAAACACAACAGAATGGCACAAGATATAATGTAAATGAACTAGAGCTTGATCGATTTATCAGTCAGCTGATATGAGGCTTTATTTAATATCTTTATCTCTAGTGCCATATTTGCAATATTTTACTTTGAAATAGCTTGCAAGACTGTAGGTTTGTTATGACCCATTTGTTGATTCCTTTCTTTTTGGTGTTGGGTGTGGAACAAGGCGGTAGATAAACACTGGTTAGTGGGCTACTCCGCAAACTGGGCAGCGGCACACACCTGAGACACACACTGAGCACAGCAGCTGGTAGCGGCTGGCCACCCATCAAACCTCTGCTCGATGCAGTAACCCGGAGACTCCTTTCACTACCTGACTGTGCACAGGGTCACTTTCCCATCACCTCTAAACCCATACCACATCCTGAAAGCTGGCAGAGCTCTGAGCTTACCCTGCCAGAAGGGGGCTCCCAACAGAACCCATCATGGTTCATGGGGCCTGCTTGGGTATTTAATAAACTCCCTAGTCAGACAGGGTGCCTGCATATAGGTAAGTGAGGCATACGATTCAAATGAACTGCATACACTGCAGGGACTGACTTAAATGTTACCAGGTTAATGTGAAGGAACCAGCCAACGAGAATAAGTCTAGCGTTTGAAAGTAGTGAGCAGGGTAAGGTTCAGTGTGACAGGGTCAAGCATCTTAGATACAAGAGTTCCGAGAAGACAGAGAGCAGATAGTATTCACGGCCTCTGTTTAGTTACCAGAGAAGACAAGCTCATCGCCTCCTCTTTCGACTCCATTGAACAAAGGCAGACATCCCTCATTTCTCTCCCTGACTCCCTCTCTTCTGTGGCGCTCTCAACAGAAGGCCCCGCCGCTGCAGGGGGCTCGTTAAGCTCAGAGAAGCTCGTTAGCTCTCATGGTTTTAAATTCATTCATTAATACACATAATAACACTGCTGGCGCTAGATGAGCAGCGATGAAATGCCCAGTTTGACAGCTGGTTGCTATGCAATTACAAGTGATTACAGTTCACACAATGGGAGTGTAAGGGAGAAAGTTGTGTAACGTTTGAGTGTATTAAAAAGCGATGGGTGTAGTCGTTGCTTACTGCAACTGATATTCCCTCCAGACATTAATTTGTCAAATAATTTAGCAGAACAACAGATTTCCATTCCACCATTTGTCCTATATTTAACAAGTCCAACTGATAATAAGCCCCACATTTAGAAGTTGTTCATGACACTCCATTCAAAGTAAGGGAAATGAGACCATAACCGTTACTTCAGTAGACACCACACATCAACCATCTACACCAGGCGGCTGCCGACGTTTTGTAACTTTACACTGAAATGAGTTTATATATCAAAGACTTGGAGTGAAATTTACTGAGGGAAAATGGGCTTTAGGGTGTTTAATGAAGCCCGTCTTTGTAAGTCAAATTTTATATTTTCAAAGTTTTTATTGAGTTCTATTAAAGCTGGTTAAAATATTAAATTTTTCTGAGGGTGAAAATGAAGAAAAGCTATTTCACAAAAGTGAGAGCAAGCTGAACTAAAGTCATCCACATCATTTGGTGCTGATTCGCTAAAACCAATGCTTCTTCCTTGATAAAATTGGTAATACACTTAAAGCATGAAAGCACTTTGCAGGTAACAATGAGCATTTAAGCCTTAAGAACTCGACCAGTTTGATGAGATCGCAGCTCACACCTGAAGCAGCACAATGCTAACAGCTGTTCTCTTCTGCAGAGAAAAAATCCTACAAGGTTTTTGAGTTTTCCTCCAGAAACAATAAATACTCTTAAATTCTCCGAAGCAAACTGTCAAAGAAAAGACAAAACATTTTCTGAAACCCAAAATATCATACAGCACAACTTCCCATTTCACAGCATGATTCATAACTGCAAAGGTTAATGAAAAATTCTAATTTTTTGCAAGTTCTGCTGCGTAAACCACATTTTTGCAGACGGATGGACGGCAACATTGATCACCCTGCACTAATGTCAAGGGGATAAAAAATGCACATACATATATTGTACAGAAATACTTGAAACCAGTTACTGGAATGGGAAGATTGATTAATAGACTGACTTTATAAGTGGTTTTCATCATCCCTGCTGCTTCACAACTAGCAGCCTGCTGGCAAGAGAAAATGGATTGCAGCCATTATGTGACTAGAATGTACCGTGTGACTGAAAGAATATTAAAATACAGGAAATCCAGAATACCACGCCTGGTTTTCCATATTTGGAACAGAACAAATTCATAACATGGAAGTTAATGTTTTAAACAAATGTCAAGTAGTTTACTGCTTAAAGTATTGGATGGATTCAGCTACTACTACGTTTACCCCTGAAACTCCAGAAGTGTTTCGTGGACTCAAACACTTCCCCCACCCCTCCATCGGCATAGGGGTGAGTAGATAATGAGTGAATTAGCATTTTTGGGTGAACTATTCCTTTAAGGAAAGGATAATGTAGGTGTTTTCAAATCAGATATTTTAGGACTATTGCTTTCATAGAAAAAGACAATGAAAGTTGGGTCTCCATGTTAGAGGAGAGCTCGTGTGACATAATCATCTTTTTATGTTGCAGTGCTTTCAGTGTGTGTGTGAGACTCAAATCTCGTAAGATGAATATCACAGTCACTGTGCAACAGCAGAAGTCGACTGAGTGTGACAGCATAAGATCAGATACTGCGGTGGAGCTGTCGTTTCCTACCCATTTACAGTCTGAAAAGTGTTTGTGCTATCAACTCATTATCAGACCTTCTTGGCTTACACTCTGCACAACCATTAGCACAGTAATCTGCAATTACTGCAGTAGTCAGAAATCACTGTAATTGCCACCATTTCCCCTCCCGTCTGTGAAAAGCATGTTTTCATTGCAACCGCTGAACTATTAAGGATGGATGGCCCGTGCATTAAGCTGTGCCTGGTGGAAAAAAAGGAAAGTCAATTTCCAATTTAGAAATTAGTGTGTGGGTTTAAGCAGATGGTCTTTAAGCAGTGAAGAGCTGTGACTTTTTAAGGACTTCAATTTGTATGCAAACAAGTTGATTAGCAAACCAAGTATTGGTTTAAACTGCATTAGTGTTTGTGGTAATTGGCTTATGTTTTATGTGCAATGTGAAGCATTCAGGCTTTCTGTAATGTCCCCCTAGGCAAGCCGAGACACTATGGCCATCGACATTTCTGTCAACACCACAAACGCACATGCAGGCTTTAGATGCATTTAACTTCATAAACCTATGACCTAGGTAACTAACATTTATTTATGAGGGCGACACTGACCACTGCAAAAGCCATGTCTTGCCCTGTGCGCATTCAATGTACAAAAACAAGGTCATGAATAATGGCTGTCACTACTTCATGTGCAAGCCATGATGTGTGAGGCATTAGCATATGTCTCTTCATTGTTCTCAGTGTGTTGTAATGCATGTTCATGTTTACAGAGTTGTATCATCGTACCACAGCGACAGGAACCCAGCTCTTGCTGAACCAGCTCCAGTTTGGTTTGGCAGCGGTGGCAACGTTTGCGGCTCCGCTGTTTGGAGCCACCGCGAGACGAGGATGAGGACGACGATGACAAAGACTCCTCACTCTCTGGCACCACACCCACCCTGGCTCGCTTCTCAGGTGAAGCATCGCTTTCCGACTCAGAGGCTGCAGACAAATATAAGCACATACAAACAAAATTAAAAGAGAAAAAGCTATTACTTACATTACAACAACAACATATTTTTTCCCTTAAATTTGAAATCGATCACATTTGTTATTGCTCAAAAAAATTAAAGATACATCCTTGATGATCGTGGATCATTGTACTGTAGTACAACTAAACGTCCGGAGCCCGGTTAAATGACTTTCAGAAAATGAAAAATCAGTTTTATGTTTCAAAAAAATACAAAAGCATGTGAAGGTTAATCTAGAAATGGTTTTAAATAATTAGTCTAGCAATGGATTTGCCTGCTCCAGCTTTTATCTTTCCCATAACCACGTGAATCCAGAGAGTGTATTCATCTCCGACAGGAGCTTTGACTAGAATTACAAGAGGAAAACAATTCTCCAATAATAGGCTCCATAACATTTCATTTAATATAGAAGACATTATCTCTGATTTAGTGAATTCTGAAACGACAAGAGAACCGATGATGGCAAGCACGGACAAAAACACCTTTGTGTTAAATAAAAAGGTGCTTTGGGGATTAATGGTTCTGCTGCATTAGATCAAATTCAACCCAGCATCTGAGACAGGAAGAGCTTGTAGCAAATTTCCAATGGTCGGCTGGAATTTCAACTCAGCTTTTTTTCATCAATATAGACTTTTTTCCCCAGCCCGGCGGAATGCAGATCAGTGCTCAATAAATCTCTGAGAACTAGGCCAGGCTGAGGCAGCCAGATCCTCCTAGCCTTCACCATCGATCCCTCTGTGTGTGTGAGTATGTGTCTCTGTACATGTCCAAGTGCATGTTGTGGAGAAAAAGGTAAATCTCTGCTGCCAATTTACAAAGGCTGAAAAATCTAATTTAACTGTTAGTCAACAACTGGCAGTTTTTAAATTTTTTCCTTAAAACATAAAAAAATATCCAGACTTTAAAAACATATATAGAAAGACTTAGAAATAGGCAATTCATCAATTCAGCCACAGCATAGGATTGAAATGATGCTGTGTGTGCACAAATGGTATGGTATGGGGCTCACATGATCCCGCGGCATCAGACAAGGGATCAACATGTTCATGCACCGTTTCCTCACCTCGCCTACTCTGCAGTTGTCCTAAGTCATGTGCGGGTGCTCATGTGTGTGAAGGCAGCAGCACATTGTGTCAGCTAACAAGGTGGAAACACCATACGGAGAAATATGCACTTGAAGAGGGTCAGCAGGTTTCTTTTTGCAATTCAACCCCTTTTTAGATTACTCTGATCAATGCTGGTGATGATGCTGAACCCGAATTTGACAATTTATAATCTTTATTATATGTCTCGCTTATTGTTTTGTGATACTACTCATAACAGCTTTATTGCCTTGGCAGCCATGATCTATTGTGTCCCCCACTGCTGTTTCCCCTGAAAGAACAGTTAACCTGGTCATTTTGAATCATTTCAATGTCGTCAATTTTACTGGGTCACACAATGTAAAAAAAAAAAAGGACATCACACTGAGGCATACCTGACTCAAAGGAGCGTTTTGTTGGGGTGGAGAGTGACCCAAAGACTGTGTCTGTGCTGGATACTTCTGAGAGAGAGCAAGAGCAAGAGAGAGAGCGAGAGCGAGAGCGAGAGCGAGAGAGAGAGAGAGAGAGAGAGAGAGAGAGGCAAAGAGAGAGAGAGGCAAAGAGAGAGGCAAAGAGAGAGAAAATGAGAACGATAATGGAAGTAGAAAGGACATAAGGATGTTAGATATTTCATTTAAAAACTTTATTGAAATTGCTTCAATAAAAATGTCAAACTAAATTAAATGCACCTTTATATTGACTTAGAACAGACCAATAAATAACAATAAATGGAGATGCAAGTTGTATAGAAAGTCATAAAGAGCATATACCTACATATAAACAATCACATGTTATCACAACATGGAAGCCAGGCAACTGGGAACGCTTGTGATCGACAGATAAGGTCACGTGTTATAAACAGCTTCATAAAAAAGGTTATCCTTAAAGTCACACAGTTTATAATCGCAACAGCCTGAGGACGCAGGCTGCAGAAGAGTTCTCTACCGGTTGCCTGGATACTCTGGTACCGTTTTCCACATGGAAGCAACATAAAAAGACCGAGACTGGGGCGTGTGGAATCCTTTATTATACCCTAACTTTTTTTTCCTCCCCCACAGCGACAGATATCTGTGACAGGGAAACCACCGCATGCATGTGTGCACACTGAAGCCAGCCACAGACAGCTGACTGTGGGTTGGGGGGGGTATTATGCTATATAAAATAAAAGTCTGAGACCTCTGAAAGGGAAAGAGGTCTCCACTGTATGATTCCTGTGATCCTGACACAATTTTAAAAGTTAATTTAGAGTTCAATAATAGAAAAAGTCACATGGAGACATTTCCTTTTGAAACTAAAGGGGCTCTCAGCAGAGTGCATACTGTACCTCCACCAAGTTTTAAATTGGATCTGCACCAAATTGTACACTCTTAAATATCAGTCCCTGACACATACAGGACTTTTACATGAATAGCCATGAATGTTTCTCTGAGAAATCATTGAGAATGTTAAACACTTAAAAAAATCTTGGATCCCTATTCAGATCTAAATTTGACTCATTCTTTCTCAGCCCAGATTTCATGATAAGTTTTTTTATGAAATCTTGCTTACGAACAAACAAACCAACGAACTAATAAACAGACGGAGTAAAAAAGTAACCTCCTCGGCAGAGCTATAAAATACTGCAATTCTGCAACCCTGTTAATTAACTTATTATCACAGAGTAATGATATTAAATATTTTCCCTAAATCGAAAATAATCACCAACCTCTGTATATTACTACAAAAAATAAACTCCAGCTTGAACAGAAGAAACCCAAACATTTTCACAAGCTCCACATATCCACTTGGTGGCCACTTTATTGTCCTGTCCTGCATCAGCCGCCACAAATAACCTTGTCACTGTATAGTGATGACAGATGCCCTGGCACTTGTAGGTGTCCTCTTAAAACCTTCACTTGTGAATAGATACCCTTTCCTATCATTTTCACTATCTGTGCCATGAAGACAAATATAGCCAGGACAGGGGCACTGCAGAAACTAGCAGTCTTCTAAAGACAGATACACTGGACAAAAGGATACAGTACTCTGGTTCTGAGCATGTTACACTACATTCACATTCTGCACAGGCGTGTTTGATTAGAAATGCTCTCCTATCTAGGTTCAAAGAAAAAGGTGGAAAAGACTTGTCAATGAACTCTGACACATCTGAAATAATAAAGAGGTCTTGCTCCGTCTGAGCTGAAAAGCAAACCTGATAAGATTCATTTCTCACTACTTAATTAACTGCTCTCTTACCATCCTGGGCAGGTAGAGATGTCACTCCCGTCTCTCCTGGGGACGGCTCCTCTGACGTGTTCGGCATCGACATCAGTGACTGACTAATGCTGCTGTTTGTTTCATTACAGAAGATGTCTGCTTGGCTGCTGCTGCTGCTGGAGCTTGAGGAGTCCTTGGGGGCACAGTCATTGTCTGGCTGCTCCTTCTGAATGTCTACAAAAGAGGGGCAGATGGTGAGACATTTGTGCGCACATATTTGAAAGCATCCATTTGTTGTTGTATGGAGTGGTTGTTCAGTAGGACAGAGGGCCAAACAAGTGTGGCATTGAGAGAACTCTGCTGCATCAAAGGATGTTGAACAACTTCAAACAGAAGCAGTGGCACACTGTGAGCACTGTTCTAATTTTATATGAATGGAAATAATGTTCTACTATGACCTCTAACACTGATTGTATTAAAGGATGAAAAGATGCACAAGGTACAAAATATTCTGATAAAAAGATATGCAAAAGTCCAACACGTGAACGTTTCTAAGGAGAAGAGCCTGATACATCTATTGGCAAATTATATATGAACCTCTCAGACACATATCAGTATCTGCATTAATGTTTGCTGATAGGCATTGTTTATTTTACAGAATGAACAATGCAGAAAAGATGTGATAAAAATAAAATGTCTAATTTCTTAATTCCAGTTGAATTTATATTTGGTTGTATATGTGATTTGTCTGTATTCACAATAACGTTCATAGTTGGAATTTAAAATATGCAGCCTCAATTACATTTCTCTGTTAAAAGGATTTGATCACGACATCTTAATTATACAACTTACAAATACATTTTTTTTACATTTGTATTACCTTATAATATCTCTATCAGCATTGAACAAACAAATACACAGCAGAAAAAGAGCTTACCTGCAAAACATTTTGAGCAAAGCTTCATGGTTTTGCTCGACCTGATGAAAGGAGCAGAAAGGCAAAGCACATGTGTTAATCAAAAACAGAAGTCGTACACTTGTGTGACAGAGAGTTCCAGGAAGCTGCAGAATGGGATGCAAAAGATAAAAGTGCATTTTACTGGTTTCCAAAACTCTGAGACCCAGACTGAAACTAAATTTTTCATATGGGGTCCTAGGAAATACAAATTCAAGATAAGGATTGTGATCCAGACTAGAGTAATACATTATTCACTGAATGCAAAGCTGCCATGCTATTAGGCCATTGAGGGGTAAGTAGGAGGCGGGACCATGTCAGCTGAAATTTGACTTATGTTATATTCTGTCCTGCAACAATTCTAGTAATACTAAATAGGAACTCAAAAACAAGAAGCTACTTGGTCTCACAGTATGAATGAAAGCATCTACCAGTCTGATGTCAATTTATAACAATTATTTTGTCCAAAAATGATATTTTATTCATTATTTTGCAAACTTTTGACAAAGATGTGTCATGAATTGTATTTGACTTATTGTTTTGTATCACACATTTAGGTCCAAGCTCAATTGGATCAGGTGGTGCTAATCCCTCACAAACCAATGCTGAATCTAACATGGATTCCTAATTGCAAATAAAGATCACTACAGCCTCGCTGATTTCAGTGGCACAACTCTTTCACAGCAGATGGCTCTGGCTTTCCTCCGAGAGGGCTCATCTCATTTCCTCTTCAGCCCTCGTCCTCACTGGCTGTGCGTTGACCGTGACGGTCACTGCTATCAGTCGCATTCTATTTATTTTGGGCGCTTCGTTGCACACCTTTGTCCTCATTTCTAAATGTAGGGTCAGCCGCAGTCAACCTGAGTGCTGTCTGTCAGTCGCCCGGTGTGTGGTATTAGGTAGAAAAGAGAAAGGGGAAAGCAAGAATTGAGGCATAGAAGAGAAATGTCATCATGCCACACCGGCAGGAAGGAAGCCTGCACTGGATAAACAAGTCATATCCTGTTGTCAACCTTACAAATTGCACATTAATGTGGGAAATAAAAAGGGTGAGAGGAAACATGCAGAACAGAAACACCTACATGCCTGCTAAGCAGAGTGAAGTTTAAACAGAGTGCTCAACAATCAATCTGTTTCATACTTGGCCCACTGCTGTTACTAATGAGAATGCCTGATTGGAACAGACAGGAAGACAGGCTGCGTCGCCTCAGTAATTCAGTTTGACTGACACAAGGGAGCAGAGGCTTGGATGGGTGATAAATGTTTTGAGGGAATTAAGTGCTATGAAACACTATACTGACATAATCGGTTAAATAAAAAAACAACTTCAGAAATACAGATGCAAGTCTTTTAAAAAAGTTTTCACAGGCAGACGTTTTAGATGATTATCTATAAAGGTTGAGGGAAAGTGACAGAACGGCTGTGTTACAGGGGAGAAGAGATAATAACTCTGCAGTTCTACATTCCCATGAAGATTTGGTCAAATTTAACTAATTTGAACGTCATCAATTATGTTAACTTGATTAATTGTAGTTATAAATATTAAGTTTGTTCAACTAAATTATTTTTGTCAGTGCAGCATTTAGGGAATCAAAAATCACAAGAAATATGTTTTGCAGTGGCTAAATTAATTAAATCTTTTTGCTTTGTAAGTGGTACACTTTGGAATATATTTCAAGAAAAATGGCCACATTGTCCTTCATATTGTCTGAAGTATAGGGCTGTAAATTATGAGTATTTTCACTGTCTTATTTTTTAATCAATATTATGTGATTAATCAGGATTTAATCAGATTAATCGCACGGTCTGTAAAAAGGTCAGCAAATTAGGAAATATGCATATTATGTTACTCTATAAAAACATTTTGTTTTGTCACTATAGCCCAAACCCCAGGGGTATTCAGTTTACGATTACAGCTGACTGAAAACCAGAAAATGTTTACAATTGAGAAGGTGGAAAATGTTCCACCAATTTGAAAATTAACACTACAATTTATGTAGATGTACATTAGCCAGGAATATGTTGGTGGTATTGAAAGTCAAGTGCAGTGTGGAAACTGACCACGAATCCTCCGTTGTGTTGTGTTTGTCACAGTGAAAAGGGCATCTGTCACTACAGTGGCATTGAAAGTGTACTCTTAAAGGTCTAAAGTGTGGAATTACAATTATTATGAGCGAACAGCATATTATTACTTCTGCAATCAGCCTCTGCTAGTCATGTAATCGATACCTCTATGTATATAGATATGATGCAAAGGAACCCCTTTAACTAACGATATAATTTCACTTTTTATATACTCTACCATATATATATATGCACATGTATATATACACATTGAGGTGATGTGTCAGCTAGTACAGATTTGATGATGTATAAATACTATGGTAACTTTACCTTTAATGTCTTTGAATGTATAATGCTTTGCCCAGAAATGTTACATTGTAAACCACTGAACAAGACTACTCTCTGGAAAATTGGATTCATATCACCTTTACTTCAGGATTTTAAAGTCACCAGATTAGCGGCAAACAGTCCCTCTTATCTGGTTATTTAACATATAATCTCTTTCTAAACCGATTTTCATTTATGTTTTGTACACCACAAGACAGTATATTAAGCTGCCACATGTAGCAGAACGGGAAATCATACTTGCCTATCTGACATTGCAAATATGACTGAAGATGGTCACACTTGAGTACATTTAATGTTAAAGGAATAGTATCAAAGCACAGCAGCTTACCACAGTAGCAGCAAACTGTGACGTCCTGTGTGTTTGGACATGACAAGGATACAGGACTGCTCCACTTGCTGTGTGAGCGACAAGTCCCATGCAGTTAAGCTGCACATGTCTGCCTTGACAAGGACTTGCACTGACACACGCACACAATTATCTGAGACCAACGCAAACAATCCACACCTGCAGGGGCAAGTGAGCAAAGTTCAAACACAACATATCCAACACATCTGTGATGAGCCACATGCATATTAGGTTTATCCTTTCTGCAAATAAATACAGTCTTCTCCACCTAATTAGCCAATTGACAGGGCTGAGAGACCACTTAGATCAATTAGCCCCGGTTCAGACATGGCGTTAACATCCTTGTCTGACGATACAATCACGAGTTGACAGCGATGAGTACATCAGTTCACAGCTGATATCAGAATTCATCTGGAGTGATCACTTGTCATCACTCACTCCCCGGCTCCATATGCAAATCAACACGTAGGCTACATCGATGCTGTTTGCAAAGACTAAATGTGGTGTTGTTTTTAGCCGTTCCGACTATGACAGACAGATCTGTTGCTAATGAGAGTTTGTGGACATGTCTTTCTATAGTTGCGAGGACAAATATTGGTTCAAGGTTGGATTATGGATTAGTGAGGTTAACGTTAAGTATCTAGTTGTGATGGTTAATGTTAGGTGACAGGGAATTTCGATGAAAAATGTGTGAGAGAGACAACATGCGGGAAAGGAGAGGTGAGAAAATCATTGGGATTTACAGAGCTCTACAACGCAAATACAGGAAATATGGTGGTCAATATTGATACTGTGGTGTACCAACACAAATAAGTCAACACATGGGACACACTGAAAAGTGTTTCTGAAACAGTAGCAAGCCAGAGGATGTCAGCTGAGTAAGCAGTTCTTCACAATCTGCTTCATCTCAACATCATAACAATTTAAAAAACAACTTACTGGTGTTTCCTAAAAAAATGACCATTCCAATTCTAATGTCTGTTTGTAACTTTCCTTATCCTATTATTTGATCGAAAGGGCCCTCACACTTTCCAAACAAAACTTACAAGGAGAGATGGTTTCTACAGGTGGAGTCTACAGACAAAAGTCACAATACAACAGTAAAGTGCACAAACTAAAAAGCTAAACTTAGACGTTGCAAGAGGCCTTAGCCCACACCACACTATTTGGCAAAGGGTCATGAAGCTAGAAAGAGGCAGCAATTTCTATTCCAACTTCAAACTGCAAAGACATGGACCACTGACATTCACCACATGGTGAAGAACAGGTATGATTAAAGAGTAATGATATGCATCTCAACATGAAATAACCTCTATCAGGAGATAGGATTTCTTAAGATCATGTCACTAAGCCTAAATCTCTGGTATTGAAATCTGGAGACAGATATCATTTTAATAGTAACATTTGTGTGACATCATTCTTATGCTTATCCAGCCAGCGGGTGGTTAAGATGTCACCTCCAACAGATCATCCCCTTAAATATGCAAATAGAGAATGAGGTACTAAGTGTACTAAGGCAGCTCTTATAGCTTCTATGAATAAAAATGAGGGGAAAGAACATGGTCTTCACCAGTCTGGTAAGGTGGCACAGTATATCACTCATTTACAGCCAAGCTGAACATTACGTTTAAAGCTATGGTCAGCAAAGTCCAACAAATGACTATTATATGTGTTAACCTACAATGTACACAAAAACCTCTAGCTAAAGTGAAACCTTTATTCAGAACTTGGTTATGATAAAAAATTATACAGTAATATTATATTATATGATTTTATTGTATTACTTAGTGATGTTCTGATACCGACACCAGCATCAGAATTGCCTCAGATACAGCTGAACATTTTAGGAAAGGCATCAGCAAGTATATCAATCTAGGCACCGTTCCGATACCATGAAGTATATTAGTTTCACCCAGATACACCTGCAATTTTCTTTTCATTATTCTTTTTCAGTTCTGAGGGATGGCCCCTACTTGCATTTACTCAGCTATTTCAAAGAAGTAATTGTTGTGTGATACTGGATTAATGTTTTTATGCTCTTTTTCAGTTTCGCCCTCAAACTAGAAAGTAAAAAAGTTAAATGGCAATCACTTAAAAAAGCCAGGCTATTCAATATAAAAAATAAAAACAGTGAATCATCACTTCCATAGCAGCATACAGCTATTAAAGAATGTTATATGAGTAGGGATTTCTCAAATACACTGGTATGGGATAAATACTCGGTATCGACCGAGGTATTGGAATCTGTATCGGAAATGGAAGAATGTATAAAAGTATATCTAGTATTACTATTTAAGTGTCATTTTAAATAATGATTACTGCTTCAAATGTGCTTTGTTGGACTGTATGCTTTCATAAACATTAAGATACCATTGCTTGGAATAAATATCGAATAGATATGTTGGTCTGTTATGAGTGTGTCGAGCTGGGGAGAATGGATGTGTCCCAACGTGTGCGATGTGCACATGAGGATTAATGTGCTAAAGAAACCTTTAACAAACACCCTACGCTGCTGTGTGTGTGTGTTTTGGCCTTAAATCCAATCTGAACAACACCAGTCTTCCCCCCAACACACACTGTACATGGTTTACACCCAAGTCCAGCTGACGGTCGAACCCGAGCCATCTGCTTCATTGTGAACTCAGTGCTTTAACAATCCGGTTTGTATTAGCGCTGCCCCACCTGTCACGTTACCTGGAGGGCTTATCCCTGCCCTGCTACCTGCCTCCACGGGGAGAAGCTCACCGAGGGCGGTTGGTGTTAGCTAGCGGCTAATGCTACAAAACAATGGGGAGGAGGGGGGACTAAAAAGAAAAGCAGCTCATCCCTGTTTGAGCCGCTGACGCTAGCGGCTAGCCACGGTGCTAGCTGTCGGGGGAGAGAGGTTTCAAAGCGAGACATTTCAGAGGTGTTCCTTCTTACCCCCAGAATCCACAGGGGCAGCGCGGCGGTACAACGCTGACGTTACTCGGCGGCTTGCTGCCCTCGCTCCCCGTGTCCCCCATGTCCGTCTCTTCCGTGCGAGGCTTCTCCGCGAAGCAGGTGAATCCGGGGATGGAGTGAGGGCCTCGTATTTGCGTGTAGAGTCCCCCTCTGGCTCTGACTAGACCGGAGCTGGAACCCCTGCCGGATTGTCCTGCACACTTTCGCGAGACGAGGAACGTGTCGCCGACACGAGCGGCACCGTGCTCCGCGGAAGGGGAGCAGTTCAAATGGGCACCGGGACACCGGAGCCGTCGGAGGCAGCGACGGACAGAAGCACCGGGGAATCCTCTGGGCCGATCAGCTGCAGACAGGGACAGACCACTGCCGCGGAGGGGGTGGGGGCGTGTGGGGGGAAGTGAGCAGACGTAATGTGAACTCGTGTGTTTGTGCTGAATAAAAAATGACACAAATACAATTGTGCTCATTTTAAACGTTTAAGAGGAGAAGTGCGACCGGTACCAGGGCAGTGATGGGGGGTTTTAAGAAGTAGTTGTACTCTGAAGTTACAATGGTACGATCCATACAAAACTACAACTAGAGCCCAAAACACTGGTCATGCACGGTTGCAGTCAGTTTGGTTAGCAGAGGTATTTTAAGAAAAAGAGTCATGTCATTTTTTCAACAATAATCTACATTTACTGAAGTAGAATTATTTATTTTATAGAAACAAACAAATAAAACAATTTGGTGCAAACATTATAAAATGTGTGCGTGCATTTATAAAACAAACCCACTAGTATATAGTAAAACAACGAAATATATACAATTCAGCATAAGATCATAATGCATTCTAAAAAACATATTTTAGGAACTTTGTGTGTTAAAAAAAATGAAATACAATTTCTAATACAATTGAAGTGACTGGTGACCACTTCTTCAATCGTAAAAAAACAAACAGAAAAATAACATCAAATGCCTCAATTCTGCTCCTGTGGTGTCATCTGAGTGTCGTTAACCACCAACATTTAAGTTTGACTCGAAATGGCATCATTTAAAATATATTTTTTAGTCTAAGCGTCATCTGATATCCTCCTCCTAGTTACTGCTGCAATTCTCACAAGAACTCATGAGTGTCTCGAGTGGAACTGAAAGGATGAATAAAGCCAAACACATTGAGCTTCTTTGCGAAAACCTGCTCCAGAGTGCACGCAGCCTGAGACCGGGGTGACCAAAGTATACAAGTCAATGCTGGAGTTTTGGACAATTATCTGAAATCGGGTTCAAAGCAATGGGCTAAATGGCAATTCTATTAAATCTACATTATAATAAAATATTTAAAAGTCAAGGGGTTTGATCATTATATAATTCATTTAGCACTGCACATGTGCTGATAAATCAAGATGCTTTAGTGCAGGAAAGAGCCAAATTGTCCCATACAAGAACTACATGCAGGGCCTCATGTCTGTAAGTAATTTCTTAAACTCTGGCCTCTCAGACTGATTGGTACCATTACGTGCACATTAAAAGCATGTTGATCCATTTGTAATCTCTTCAGCTACAGGATGATTCTGTCCTCCAGTCTGTTTGTTCAACACTGGACAACATTGGATGACTTTGAAATGTGGCTAATGATCCACTGATCTAAACGCCCCAAGAGGATGAAAGACAGTACATACCGATGTCCCCTTCTGTAATTCCATCCAGCATCACCGATCAAAACTTCCACTTGTTCAACATAGTTCATGACAGGATACATATATAATTACTGATGAGCTTCTGCTTGGCCTCAGGTGGTCCTGGAGATGAATGCTAACAGCTGTGAACAATGTGACATGCTCAATATCAGCATGCAATAGACATTTCTCATTTTTAACTCATTGGAAAGAGGTGTCACACATTTTGGCCATAACCAACTAGCCCCAATTCCATAACCCTGGTATTGCACATGTTCTAACACTGGCATGGCTTACTAGTACAAGCAAATAGAGCAGAGCAGTTACTATTTTCACCAGCCACACCTGTGCCTTTGTGTTTTGACATGCCAGAATACCTGCTACCTTTTAGTTGTTATCATGCATGTTAACTTTTTCGCTTTTTTCCTTCACATAAAGCTCACTGAAAACCTACAAGTTATAACAATGGTCATTGGAAATAGGAGAGTCGTTCCATCATTTAGTTCACCTTTCACAGTGCAGTCTCTCACCACAGCCACCTCCCAGATACTAAAGACAAATCATTCCATTTCTGTTCTGCATTTTTCAAACATTAGTTCTCGCACGTGTGTTTGTCCAACGTTGAACTTGTCTAAAGGTGTGTCCTTGGAGAATTAAACAAGGGCTCCATTGTCCTCTGTAGCTCTATGGATGGCACACAAGCTGAGTAGTTTACATTAACAGTTTATAATCATGTTGATTTTTGAATTGCAGCTGCATATGTATCAACCAAACAAGTTAACCAAAATGCCAGGGTCAACCCAAGTCGTGAGTTAACTTGTGAGATTTATCACAAGTAGTTACCTCACAAAGTCTACAGTTTGTTTAGAAACCCAAAATGTATAATTTGGCTGACGTTGCAAATGATGACAGCCTTGGCGATCTGGCTTGCAGTTTGGGAATTGGGCTGTTTCGTGTTCACAAATATTGACGGCGCTGTGTACGACAACAGAGATAACATCCCGGAATTCAGTTTTCACCTCAAAATGACTTTCAGAAAGATGCAGCACTTTACTTCGGAGCCAGGAGGTTTGGATTCCCCTTCAGCAAGACGTGCCAACATGCAGCTTCTGTCTGCAGGGAAGGACAAGTGGGCCCTGGGTGGAAAGAAGAGAGATAGCTGATAGTTCATTAGCTAGTTAGGCACAGGGATGGGAATACCGCAGAGGATTGTAGAATCTCATTTTGTCAGTGTTGCTAAGGAGCCAGTGTTTCAGTGCAGGGCCAAGAATTCCAGCTTAACAACGCTCGTCTCGTCTTTGTTGACGTTTTGTCGCCTTAAAATGTCATATTTCTGATGGGACATATTGTTTCAAATGAATAAATAAAATACAATCATAATACATAGTAGCAAACATGGCCATGTTCAGCTCTAGTTTTGGCCCCGGAGTCGGGGGAAAACATGGTTGTTGCTTCTCTCCCCACAGCCTGAGTCCAGCCTCGGGCTTGGTCGCTCTCTGGAGATTTGCAGAACACTTCAAAGACAGATACCCTCTTCTTACATGAAGTATACCCCCCACCACAACCCCCTACCGAACCCCCCCCCCCACCCCATCCCGCGCAATAAACACAAGAACTTAAGGAATTAATTAGACACTGGATCAAACGCAGCTTACTGAATTCCGCTCACTGAAAATACCAGGAATAGTGTAATCGTATGCTGAGCGCTGTATCCCTTGTCATGTGGGGCTATCTTTGATATGTATGTAGAAGCCTGTATTTCATATCAGATCCAGCATGACAGCTTACACTGGCTGTCTCCTGACCCCTCTCTTCTTCACGGAGGGATACAGGGATGGGGATATTTTACAGGCTTTGCTCCTCACACAGAGAGACGCCACCACGGCCCTGTGGAGATGCAGAGAGATCTTCCTTGATGCAGCAGCTGCTCCTTCAAGGTCCGCTCTTTAAAGAGAGTGTCTGCCACGAGGGCACTTCCCAAATTCATTTTCCCATGGCTCCACATCAAAGAAGCCGAGGTTCTGTTCTGACAAACATCCCATTATCGTGTTGAGGTTTTAGGTGAAAAAGTCGAGTCGTTTTTGCTGTGGCCTACATGCAAGTGTGTTGTTGATGTGTTTTGGGGTCACACCGTGCGATCTAACCATTAACCAAAGTTTCCTCTCCATCCTGAAGCAGACTTAATATCTGTGTTTAAGTACAATGACGAATCACATCCTTCACAGCACATGTGTGTCGATATAAATTGATTCACGGGTGCTAATATGAGAGGGAGGCGCCCTACAACATGCTTTAAATGGATTGTATTGGAAATCTATGACAACATATTTGTCCATAGATGAGACTCTCTGTTATCTAAGAATTCCATCCCCTGATCGTCCAGCAGGGATTGACTAGAGGTCTTGGGCGGGTGGGGGTGCTCATCAGAAACAGGATTACCTAATTTAAGTGTAAAACAGCACAATTGATTTGAAAAGGGGGTCTAATTCGACAGAATATCGTATAGTAATATTTACTGTTGTCAAGGGATTTAGGGCTATGTATACTCATCATTACAGAATATAAAAACCCTGCCTCTCATCTCATTCTTCCTATTTCATAATTGCAAAATTCCTGGCAATGCAGCTTAATGTAATGATTTGCTGTGTGTTCATTGAATCCAATGGGCTGATGCTAAGTACAAATGCTTTTTCTTTTTTTTATATCAGTGGCAGTTTCTGCTGCACAAATCCTCAATGACAGGTGAGGAAAACCATCTTTGACAAGAAGCTGAGAGATCATATCTGAGCTGTGAAGCAGCAGTGGCTGTAGGCAATGTTCAGAAGTACACACAGGCAGGATAAACATCAGAAGGGACCCTGCCAGGCAGCCGGTGAAAGCAATTTGCACTGCTTCATTTAGGGCAAAATGCCCCCCTCTGAACTAAACATTCCCTCGCAAAGCCTTTTTTTTTAACCACCTCTTTCTCTGTCTCTACGTCACCTGTTTCAGAGTTTTCATATGCACAGACACACATCAGCAGTCAAGCCTCCCACTGTGTGCACGATGTGAGTGAAGCCACCCGTGCATCAGGCTGGGGAAGCCAGCGAAAGCAGCCTCCCTACCATCTCACTATCTGCTGATCAAAGAGCTGCTAAACAGCCAGAATCTACGGCGGGTGCAAGAGCGGAGCATGCACAGCAACACAATTAGCAAGGAGCACTTTTTTATATGCTGAATTCCACTCTTGATCCCTGACATTTTCACACACAAACAGAGCCGTGCATATGTGTGCATACAAATTAGGAGAGTCTGTATGGGAATATAAATACACAAATAACTCAACTTAAAACACTCACACACACACACGCACACACAGTGGATAAAAAGTAAGATGGACTGTGGTTTCACCTGTGAGTGCGACTGATCTTTAAGCTGCTCAATTAAAGTTAGTGAGGAGCCTGTAACAGGGCGAGGCGAGGGGAGCGGGAGAGAGAGATCAAACGAAATACAGAGGAAATCCTAGCAGGACAAAAGAGAGAGAGTAAGATTGTGTCTAAAAGAATCATGTGAGAGAGAGATCCCTTCCAATGCTCAGTTGGCAGAGCATGGGACTATAGGATAGGAATCTTTAGGTTGCTGGTTCAACTCCAGCTTGAAGGAGTAGTGTTTTGGACCTTATGACAATAAAGATATTTGAAAGTGAAATTGAGAGGGACTGGGGACAGGTTAACAAGGGAAGGTGGTGCAAAAGATGGATAGAGCAGAGCTGGATGGAACAGAAAAAAAGACAAGCGTGCATCCAAATGGAGAAAGACAAAGGACGGCATTAAAAAAAAATAAAAAAAAATAGTCACCCAGATATTCAGGTTAATGAATTGTCTCCCCAGTTAAGTGATCAGTCACTGTTAGAGTCATTTAAACTGGAAAATCCCCTTAAGCTTAGCAGCAAAAACAGAGGTCACCTCATGTCATTAACACTTCATCAGCGACAGTGTCCACCGCCCTGGGCTCAGCTCATCCACATCTGGCAAACTAAGCAAAATTACATTTTTACATTTTTAAGATCAGAGGGCAGGTTTGTCTTGTGTACTGTGTGTATGTGTATGTGTGTTTTTGTGTGTGTGATAGAGATAAGGCAGCTCAAGATACCAGGTAGTTTAGATTTAAGGGAATCTTTGAGTGTACATTCATTAAAAAGGTATTTTATCACTTTTAATTTATTTTAAAGTAGAATTGGTCATAATGGTTGTATCCTAAAGTAGAAATAAAGCGAAATTAATCGGTTCCCGTATTTTTTACTTTTGCATCACAGAATAACCATAGTCATAAAAGATGGGCAGCATGTCAGCTACGCATCAGTGAAGCCAAATCATCTTGATTGCCGCCTGGTGGCTGGCTGAGGTATAAGTTCTAAACTCAGCATCCTCCATGTTAGAACACTTGAATAAGTGTTTTTGTATAATTATTTGATACTATAAAAATGGGCCGAAACGTTAGGACTGACCTCTGAGACTATTGCACGATTGGTTGAGCGCACGTATCGACAGGATCTCGTTATCCTGGCTCCACCCCCAGATCATTACTGCTCTGACGCTTGCTCCTAATGTGCAAAACAGCAGCATTTGTGTCAGGGTTATTTAAAACAAATACATTCATTCAGAGACATTATTCGAGAGAGAGAGCAGTCAAATAACATTAAAATCATTATAATTTTTCTTTCTCATAATGTTCTGCACACTAAAGACAATGCCAAGCCATTCCTGGGCGCAGTGCCAGGTGGGAGTGAGCCCCAAATCTGTGGAAGGGATCTGGATGTGGATCCTCTACTGTAAAAGGATCACACACACATGAAACGGCTGTGGCTCCCTTCACCGCCACTGCTTATTCAAGTGTGCCCTCCAATGGAGGAAAACAGGTCATGTTGACAAAACAGACTCCTCTGCTGGATGTTTAAGTGATACTACTTTTCCCACCTGTATATGGAAAATATTATTTCCCCCTCTGACTACACTCCCCCTGCAGGTGACAAAATCAGTGGGTGGATTTTCAACAACCACTTAACACACAAACTCTGCAATTACACTTCTAGAAGGCACTTCTTCCCGTTTAATTAAAAATAAAATTGGCACAAATATGAAGTAAACCTTGACTTCAGGAACAATTCATACTGGACCAAATTCAAAAATAGACCAACTACGTTTCGCTCCCTGGAGTCCCAATATCTGATCATATAAAAACAATCAGATGAATCACAGACTTCATTTGTAGCATATGTTCATTAGCGACACATTATAATACAGTTTTTGGAAAGGTCGCTGAATGATTGCAAGGATCTAAACCAAATGTAAATTCAGTAACTGATTGGAAAAGCACCGTAATGTGATTAAAATGATATGCAGATGAGTTCTCATCAGAGCGGCCTCTCCATTAATGAGATGATATTTCAGTGTACTGTGTGTGTGTGTGTGTGTGTGTGTGTGTGTGACAGAACTATTTTATTAAACTTAAATTTCAAAAGATGATAAACGTTTTTTCTTTCATCCTGAGACTCACTGCCCATTAGACAATGATGAAACAGAATGTAACAGCAACATTTCAAAATGAGTCCCAAATTTATCGGGAAGGGGATGAATCTTTGGTATTTGTGTAAATGTGCGATGAATCATAAATCTAGTGTTGAGCTTGATCAATTCCAGGAGAGTTCCGCATCTTGTCAGTATTTATTCAGTCTTCATGTGGGACCTGTTTGTTCGATTCTGCAGGACGACAGCTTTCTTTACCAAAATTACCCCAGAGCCAAGCACAACCCCACATGCTGCTTCCACAGACAGTTCCAGTCGTAATTTGGCAGAAGTTACTGAGCAGTTTATCTGAAAATCCTCTCGCTCAGTAAAGCCAATGCAAATTTGCTGGCACCACTGGAGAAAATCTTCTCTTTTACACCAGGGATTGCACATGGGAAATCATAGATTAACTCTGGTATGTCGTTTTAAGTGCCACTAGAGGGCAACAGAGACTAAATCAAATCTCTGAGTACTGAACCAAAAAGTCGTTCACTGGCTCTGAAACTATATTGTCCCTCCGCAGGTTTCCTCGTGTGGATTGATTCAATCTTCTTGGATCTAAATTTTGCAGTGCTTATCCAAAGTGTTATCCCTAATTTTGTTTTGCCGTTCTTTTGAAATGGATTATCAGTGGAGGGTATGCCGAGCACATGCACCTAAAACACCTCATAACCAACACATCCACTTGACTTTATTTTTACGAGTTACATCCCATGAAAGACATTATTAACAAATATGATAAATCAGCAGTCAAATATTTGGTGGATTCACAAATTGTTTATTTGTCGGGTCCTATTCACGCTACAAAATGCAGTACTGTTCCAATATATTCCAGTGTAAAAAGAGAGAGACCATCATTAAATAATATACAAACATCTTGTTTCCACATGATCTGCCGAACCTTTGTGTCATTTATTGCTTTTAACATGGTTTTGCTGTTTCCCTTTGCTCGAGTGCAGATTTTTCCGCAAATCTAAATCTTTGGCACTGTTGTCATTGACTACATAAGGAAATAGTTTAATGTGACAGTTTAGCTTTAAGTGCAGGGAAACTCAAATTCGACCAAACATTCAGTCGCAGTCGACGAGATTAAATGGAGGCTACTTCTTCATGTGGAGAGAGTTTAGGGTTACCAGGTTATGGTTTGTCTGGCTGGGTTTTTTTCGATCTATTTACAGAAGTAACCCTGTAAACGAGTTCATAGAAACAGTACATGCACTTTTACTGTTGTCACACAGATATTTAACGGGAGTCAGCTCAGATTTTTGACTGTGGCCCAGCTCCAGCTCCAGGAGCCAAATCACCCACTGTTTCCAAAACCAGACCCAACATTTCACAACACGCAGCAGAAATTGACCTGGTTCTCACTCGTGTCCGTTTTCATTCAGTTTTTCTCAGGAGGAACAACCTCCATCAGCAGCTGCAGATGCATGGTAATAGGCCCTGCAGGGGAGTAGAGGTCAAAGGTCATATCAGCCCGTGTTAGGTTCACCATGGGGTCAGCACAACGTGACACTGCATGCCATCCATCTGTTTACAACCTTTTGAGCACATTTTTATTTTATTCTCTTCTTACGATTATGAGCCAGTAGAAATATTTCAGAAGCTTATAATTTCAGTTATAAAAACAAAGTAAGCTTACTCATGAGTGTGCGAGCCCATTTGACCTTCACGTGGACGAAAGGGTAGTAGAGGAGAAATCCGCTGAAGATGAAGAGAGCGCAGTAGAGGTATTCCAGTTCTGGCTTATCAACGATGGGGGCCAGGACTAAGTAGCAGGACACCAGCACCATTATTACTGGCAGGATCAATGGCACCTTCAAGTAATCACAGAGTTACACAGGAGTTACACAAGTGTTTAGTTTTTATTTATTCTTCTAACCTGTGATGTAGAATCCAGAAAGTATATAGATTATTCCAGGGTAATATGGAAATAAACCATATTTCTGTATGTACAAAAACTGCAAAAAAAATAAATAAATAGGAACATTTACACAACTAAATTCAGCAGCCAATTGGGATGCAAGCTAAACAAAGCCCAAAACATGTTTACAAATATATAATACATTTACAACAATTTAAATTGCTATGAATATACATATACAATTTAAATTGTATACATTATTTAGTATGTTTTGCAAATAAATATAGTAATGCGAAAATAGAAATAGCTGCTGGGATTAAACAATACAAGAGGAGCAATCTCCAGAGAGCTTCACCTTCACTGGTCTATGGAGATCCTTCCTTGTGAAACGCATCACTATGAGAGCCAGTGACGTCAGACCATAAAACATCCACTGAGCAAAGCTGAAGTAGTTGATGAGGGTGTTGATGTCTGCTGGGACAATGTAGAAAATAGCCAGAAACCCCTAAAACATGAAAAAGAGAGATTTAGGGAGAACATTTGATCTACCTAAACTTATCTGGAAAGCAACACAGTGAATGACCGTGCAAAAAATGTAAAAAGTAAAGTGGTAAAATTAAACTCACGTTGAATATGAGAGCAGGTGATGGGGTGTAGCGCCTTAGACTAATATAGGATAGAACTTTCACCATGTGACCCTCTCTACCAGACACATAGGCCAGTCTGGGGAGAGAGAAAGACAGATATATGTTTTATGATGTTGAATACTCTTTTTGTTTCATTAAGTATTTGATGTGCTTCTTTACTTATTTACTTTTATTTTCTGTGAATTTTGCTTTATTCCACGTCAATATGTGAATCAAAAAGCATTGCACATGAGTTATATGGGATTGCCTAACTGAATAGATGAACTATATAATATAAACTTATGTTATGGCACTTTCATATGAATTGTCACAATTCAAACAATAAAAACTTGGTCACACATTATTTTTGTGTTGTGTTTCCATAAGAACGGTCTCACTTTGTTTGTGCTTTTGTCTCATACACTAATAAACACACTACACAGTTCTACAAACACACAACATATTTGTGGTTCCTTTATAATGTGACTTTTTACCTGCCAGCAGTGAAGCAACTTCCATTCGCAGAACCAAACGTGGAAAAGACAACAAAGAGCGGAATGATCCACGACATCGGGTGAAGGACTCTGTCTCCAAAAGTCTGAGGATGACAATGATTAAGGTGTAGAGAGCTGTGTTGTTCCTTATTGACTGAAGCAAATAGGCAAAGTTTAGTAAAAAAATATTATAAAACATATTATATCCAGAGCATGACAAGAATATCTTTGTCTGCGGCATCTCAGGTCCACAAGGGTATGTGTGTAGAATGTAGGGACATCTAGTGGTGGAGCTGTATATTGCAAACATGACAGAGAACCTGTAGTAGCTTTCAGTTGTTGTAAAAACTCAAAAGGTGTTCAGTTTTTATCACTTTGGATACTGTGACTCCGTGGCCGCCTTCTTACCACAGCAACAGCTGGAGACTGCAGCAGCTCAGTGGTCGTCATTACGGTGAAGTAAGAAACGTTGACCAACACATAGCAAACAGAAACCAGGGGGATCCCAATGAGAATGGCCAGTGGCAGGTTCCTGAGAGACATTAGCAAAAACATCATATTACAGAGGGAATCTTGAATTCTGAGCAGAAATTAAACACTAAAAACTACAAAAATATGTATTTTACAATGAGTCCTTGTCCTACCTGTATGGGTCTTTCAGCTCCTCTGTGATAAAATTCAGTTGATTCCTGGGAAAACGAATAGAGAGTTACTCTGAAAGTACTATCCTGCTAACAAAGGCCAAGCCAATACGAAATAATTAAAATCTACAAATCGGTATAGTTATTTAATGATGAGCTTATCTTCTCTCCAAGACCTTTAAAGGCTGGACCCCCCCTCCTCTGCACAGCAGTGTATACTTAACACGTATAGTTTCACTTGCAGCGCTGACCCTATGGAAGGAAACGCTGTAATCCCTCCTCAGCATCTTCAGTGTCAGTGACATGGTATTTAATGTGACATTTCACACAGGCTTTACCCTCTAATTGGCCCTATTGGTACAAAAGGTTAAAACCTGACACTTGCTTTCACCGCTGCAATCCCAGCAGGAGTCAGTCACCTATTCAAGCCCCCTCAGAAAAAGTGACCGGCGACTGTGACCGCACACAGTCAGGTAACAATGCTCTGCGGCGGGAGGCCACATAGAAACTCCCAGCTTGTCACAGCACCGGAGACACAGGCTTTGCTTTGGAAAGCCTGCAGTCAGACATATCAAAATAACTCACCTGTGACTTACTCAAAGGAGAATGTCATCCATATTGCTCAGTGACTGAGACACTCCAGCAACCATGCTTATCAGGGAGGTGGGGGTGACAGGCTTCACCTGCTGGTGCTCTGTGATGCACAAACAACTCTCTAAACCAACACTGACATTTTTTACTGTATAAGCACAGACTCAGTAAAGATAAAAAAAAAACCTAAGTGTATAGTGATGTATAGTATTGTCTAATATCCCGAGGGAACAGCTGAGGGAACTACTGCCATTAAAGGAAACATACTTTGTTCATACACAGGTTCATAATTTGGGTGATTGTTTGAAAAGGTTACAGTTCTGAAAATGCATCACTTTCCTCAAACTCTCCATTGCCGTTGCTCCTCTTTTTAGCCTCTGTTTGAAATTCTCGGAACAGCTCCTGTCTCTTTAAGGCACCCCTTCAGACAAAGCCCAGTCTGCTCTGATTGGTCAATTGGCTCAATCGGTTGTGATGGGTCAACCGCATTCCAGCTCTGGGTAAGAAAAGTCGGCCTCTGCTCTTACTTTAGCCGACTTTGTTTGGGATGTGCCAGACATCACATGATAAAGAAGTATCGGTCAGACTTACCGACAAAGTGTTTCAGTGGCAGTCTTTTGTGAGGGAGACTTTTTAAACTGCAGCTGTTTTAACTTCAGCACACTATAGGAAAGAAAAACTGAAAAAGTATTACAGGCTATGTCTCCTTTACATCTAGAAGGGCCTTGATGATTGCTGTCAATGTGGCTGACTATAACATCATGTATTAGGGCTCATACAGCCTGGTATCTGATCACCCTGTTTCTGTGAACTCATTATGTGAAATACGACAATAAGTGTGAGTCAGGGTTGAAGCCACATATCTGTGGAAAAGGGTAAGAGGCAAGACAGCAGCTTAAAGGCAGGGTCATGTGCTGTTGTGTTTCTGTGTACCTTGTGGAAAGAAAAAAAACAATGTGCCACTGCCACATGAAAAAGAGACCATAATAACATGGATGCTGAGTGGGGTCACAGTGCTCCTCACATCGAGTCGGTACAGGGCGAAAAGGCCCTTCAGTGCATTGCTATGTGGGAGAGCAGGGTCAAACCTGTTCAGCGTGTTCAAATGAAACAATGAAGTGAAGTGTGACCGTTACCATCCATCATAAGCCCAAAGCCCGTTATAAAATGCCAGTCCAAATGCTCCAAAGGACGATGACGCACCATCAAACGTATTTGACAAAGTCTCAGTTTTTCCTGGAAAGACATGTACAAAGAGACAAAGAATTAATCAAATTGTTTAAGCTGGGCTGCACATTAAATACATTGATGGTAGAAGTAAACCCACCTTGAGCCAACATAACGATGCCAGCTACGACTATGACGAGGATGATGAAGAGTTTCGCTGCAGTGAAGAAGTTCTGCACGTAGCTCGCCAGTTTGACACTCAGACAGTTGACTGAGACGATCAAAACTTAGAAAAAGAAAATACAAGATTCTTACTTAGACGTTTCAAATACATGGCATCTCTCAAAGATGATTCATTATTTGCAACACCTCTGTTACCTGCATTTATTTTTTCTAAAGTTTGCGTTTTTTATAATGTTGAGTGAACTGTTTTTATGTAATTTTGTATTTAATGTGGAAACATATCAGTGGTTTAACTGCCTTCAGAACTTTGTTTGTTAATCTACAGTACGACATGTTCCTATTGTCTTTTTTTGATGACTGACAAAAACAAAAGACTTTAGTGGCCGGTCCAGGTTTAATACTATAAATCTATAACGACTACTTACTATACAGATTTTAACCATTAACTCAGAGGGATTAAAGTAAAACTGACCTATGGCTGCTGCTGACAGACACTTGGTTACAACAACGGGAGGAGTGCAGCCGGGGTAGAAAGGGGTGGAGGCGTATTCTGCGAAGCTCAGCGTGATGATGGCAAAGGCGGAGGGCTTCAACACCATGACGGTGGTCCAGGAGTAGAGGTAGGCGACAAGGGGGCCAAACCCTTCCATTAAATATGAATAATCTCCCCCTGATTTGGTGATCATGGTGCCGAGCTCCGCGTAGCACAGCGCTCCTGGAGACACAGGTACACACCGAGAGAAGAGGGGAGATAACAGTTGGGGATTCTATTCAAACTCACTCCAACACAGTTAGAACCAGTACTTTAAAGATTAGCAGAATAATGAAACCACAATTGATGACTATGAGACTAAATGCTTGATACGAAATAAAATAATCTATTGCTAATTTCACTGTGTGTAGCTTTTCTAAAAAAAAATGTAAATGCAGCAAAACCTGGTTAGGTAGACTTAGTGTAAATTAAAAAAATTCCTTCAGGAGGTAATTTCTTATTTTTCAAGTAATCAATGTTGCTGTGGTTTTATGGACATGGAAAAATAAGCACAGCCTGGGTACGTTGACCTGATTCCATTACACGCGCATAAAAATATATATTACTTTTTAGTTCGTCAACGATTTGCCAGACCTGTAAAACAAACCAATAAACTTTCACATTTACCACCATCTTAATATAGGACACAGAGTCTCACATGTCCAGATTCTGAGTTCTTAAAGTTGCTCCGTGGAAATGAAGATGTTTTACATGAAATAAAAACAACAATGATTAATATTTATGTTGATAAATGTTGAAACACACTGACTGAACAGTTCAACAGCCGCAGTCACTCTGTCCTGACAAAGCAATTTAGTTCTGTTTGTTTACTCCGTTTCTATGCATTTAGCTATTCTGTCCACTGGGCCTCTTCAGTCAAAGAATTATGACTTTTATGAGGACAAAGATCACATGGGTAGGTTTTTGTCTCCACTGTCCCAAAGTGCTCTCTCTTTAAGGGAACTCTTCGGTTTCTATCCGTAATATTGTAAGGTCTCAAATTCACCTTGAAATTAAGGCATCTTATTTGGTGCTACACAAATACATTTTAAATTGAAAAACAAGTACTGTGAGCAAGTTGCTTCTTCTGAGAGACTTTTCCAATCTTGTCCCTGCACAGTTTGACCTGCTGCTTTGTTTTTCAGTGTTCCCTTCCTATGAACCTCTCTCCTCTTGTGTGTTTGTCCCAGCTCCATCCCTGTCTGTCTGTGTCTTCACCTAGAGACTGAGACACGACCACTCCCCAAGAGTGAAGTAAAGTCATCCTGATCCCCTCCCGGTGGCTGGCTGTTGTATAGGTCATAAATTCGTCATCCTCTATGTTAGTGGATGGGACATACATAGGCCAAACTAAAAAAGTCAAAGTATACATCAAATAAACGTTTTGGGGAAATCAGTGTTAATATTTCAAACAGCCTTGGTTTTAATTAGGTATTTGAAGCCGTGAAAATGGAGTGAAACATCATGATTGACACCTGAGACTCACTCGTTCGTCGAATTTCTCATTTGATGCCAGCCCTCCCGCCCGTATATAAGCACCAGTTCAACCAACAAGCCTCCTTCAGATCATTTGCAGCCTTTGTATTTAGACGTGCTGCTTCTAAACCTTGCAACACGAAAGTATTTCCCTGCTCTACTTGCTAATCACTATTTTTGTTGGTGATTAGCATCATTCTGTTCACTCGTGTGGCACTCACCAATCTGAGCTTGCCTCGCCCTGCCCTACTTTGGCTTGATTCTCGGCCTGTCTGTGCCTGGACTCTGGACTGTGGATCTCAGAAAAGTCACTACAGTTCTAGAAGCTTAATCTGAAAATCTGTCGGTCTGTTCCTATTCATCTCCTGTTATCAGTTCTGGTATAAAATTCTTTCAAACTCTTTGTGTCTGTTTCTTGTCTCCTGGCTCATCAACATTGAGTTCAGCCTAAAACCAGAATCCTCACTCTTTCTGGACGAGGAGGCCATACATTAACATGAGTTATAATCAGATATAAATGCAACATAAAATAATGAAGTATGCTTTAGAACAATTAAGACATGCAATGTTCTAAAAAGTGATCTAAAATCCCATAAAAGCAATATCTTACACAGCAGACTTATCTTTTTATACGTGTCTTTTATGGTTTTCTGTACACACTGTCTCACAGAGGAGAAAAAACTCAAATTCCTGTAATCCCAGTTAGTTTCTCTTATACTCATACATAGGGGGAGGGTATTAAACCTTTCTCCCATCTGGTGCTGTGTTGAAGTGATCTATTGATCTGGAGTGTGTTCTCACCCACAGTGGCTAACACGCCACAGGCCGCCCAGATGAGGAGGCAGGGCCCGACAGCTCCAGAGTACAGCAGAACAGACTTCGGAGAAATGAAGATCCCAGAGCCGATCATCGTCCCTACAATCAGACAGATGCCACTCAGCAGACCAACCTGGCCAGGCACACACAGAGCAAAAGGAACATGTTATTTAATGCTCAGATTTGAGCTCACTTGATGGTTATATCTTTAGGGAATTTCAGCAGAAATAGTTTTCCAATATTCTGGTATTGATGCTGTGATTTAGCATTATATTCATCAGCTCTCTCTTGATTGAGTGAAGAACAAAACAGAGCCATAAGGCAAGTGAAGATCAGACTCACATTCACACCAGTTCACCAAACTCAACACGTCATGTGGACAGATTGGAGACAGACTTGAGTCTCATGTTGTCTGCTGCTGGATTCTATCTCATAAACACTTGTTGAGCCAGACATCAGGAATAACTCATGGCAGCTTTAAGCTTGTTTGACTTTTTGCTTTTCATTAAAGCTGCCCTGTTGTATGATTATTTGAGGATGATGAGTTGGTATGTCCTGGCCAAAATTTGTGCCGGGGAGGTACAGAGCCGTCACCCCCCACCCTTTACACAAGGGAGATGTGCACGGCTGCTGATTGTATTCATTTGGGGTCTATTCATACAAGTTTGGACCATAACATTTTTATTTTTACAGTTTTTACCAGCTCTGTCAGTAATTTACTGCTCCTCTCTGTGTCTCTATTCGCACTGTAAACTGCCATCAAAATTGAACTAAACTGAGCGTGTCTCGCCCCCCTAATCCAGCACTCCATTGATGTCTAAGATAACAAGTTCTGTTGTTTTTACACATGTTACTATGATACTGTTTGAGTGTGTGAGTGTGTTAGCGAAAGAGAGTGAAATAAGTGTGCACAAGGTCAGTGTGTGTATGTATGGGGGTGTGTGTGTGGCGTCGTTATCTTAACGAGACTATCATAAAGAAGCTACTCAACTTGTTTATTGTATCACTGCTTATAGTGATGAATTTGACATGCTTGATCACGATAAGCAGTTTACCACTGTAGTAGAAGTTTGTTAGGGGGCGGCACGAAACTTGACAGGGAACCATTAAATTGTATGATCAGCTATTGAGACTGCAAAAAGACTATGGTTTAAAAACTCCCTAACAAGGTCCAGGCCAAGAGATTTCTGCAAAAAGCTATGAAACTTTAGAGGTTTGGTTGACGACTAAAGTTTACTCTCAAGTTTAAACATGTGTATGATGTGTCTCTGATGGTGGTGGAGGTTTGTACTTCACCTTATTACTTATCTGTAGGCACAGTTTACATACTCTTTATTATTTTATTCTAAATGTTTTTGGCCAGAACACACAACTTTGTTTAAAACTCTTGGAATCACCTGTATGTCAACTGTCCAGACCCAAACCGCAGAAGGAGAGAGTAAGCAACTTGTTGGTGAACGTAGTATAACATTTACTAGCTGACGATGCTCATTTTTCACTCAGAGGAAAAATACATTAAGGGGAGGAAAAGTTGGATGTGTATCGCTCAGTGTTGAGTGGCAGTTTGTTACTGAGCAAGAAGAGAGGAGAGAGAATCATGCATTTTTTGGTTTAATGAGTTAATTAACATTAAGCAGAAAAAAAACATTCTGCTCTGCCTGAAATATCCTAGAAGATGTGTTTACAGAAATATTAAAGGTCATATGAATCTTTGATACATGTGTATCTGTTTCTTCATTGATCGATCAATAACAGATGCTCGATTTGGTTTCTAGACCCATTAACTGTGTGTCATACAATTTGTTCTATACTCAAATAGAGTTGGATGGATTGGCATGAAAAGATCTGTAGGTTAACAATTGTCCAATATTATTTTTAAGACACAATACTAACTAAATTAATGACATTATTTTGGAATTATTTTTGATTTATCGCTAGCTAGAAGGGCACTCTTTACAGCGCACACCTCCACCAGGGCTCAACAGTTTCTTTATGAAACCACATTTTAATAAACTAGATTAGCACCTTCACCAAATTGCACACACTCATCAGTATCAGTCTATTTTTTCATCAAGACTCACGAATTATTCTCTGAGAATCAATAAAAATGTTCGAACACGTTTTCCTGGCCCCTTGGCCCTAACCCCCTCACACAGATCTGCACCAAAATGTAATGGTCTCTTCCCCCCAACCATCCACAATGTTTTATGGAAATGTGTCCAGTAGTTTAATCATAATCCTGCTAAATAACAGACAAAAAAACAACAGAGACAAAAACACAACAACCTTGGGAGAGGTAATTAACACACATTGGCAGACTTACACATTAGACGGGAAACATATGAATGGCATCCCTGCTACAAGCATCAAAATGTAAATATGGTCAGTACAAGTTAGCATGTTTGAATTTAGCTCAAACGGTTGTTGTGTATGGGAATCCTGTTGGTGTTTCTGTAGACTCTTGTTTATCTGAGTATCTTACTCATTTTTACTTTGAATGGATGCTTCCAATCAAAATCCATCCCCCACACATACATGTGGCACAGATTTAAAAGTTCCTTTTTCCTTCTCAGTTAACCTGATATGTAAATTCTCCTCATGGCTTGTGGGGTTTATGGGGCCCGGAAAGCAGCAGTGAGTGGATCACTGCAGAGCTAATGTGTACAGATGGTTGCAGTGGTACTGCCTGGTACTCTGTCCCAACCCCCATCTCTGTGAAAATGAACTAGTGGGGCTGATCCTGCAGTGTGAACAACTAATGAGACACATTCTCAGGAGCAGCCGGACATATCAAGGACAGTCAAACACACACACACACACACACACACTCACATCTTTCTGAAGCACAGTGGCCTTAACAGGCTTCTTGTCTTTGGTAGGAGCGTCCATGCTGTGGTCAGTGGAGCCATTCTGTGACTCCTTCCTCTTCCTAATGCTGTCGTCATCCATTTCTGTCTGGTAAAGAAAAACCAAAATGCATTAAAATGTTACAGTTTAATTTACTTTTATAGAACATGTGGGTTGCAAAAGTCAGATCTTGGCCGTCTTTATGAAGTCTTCACCCAGTGGGATAAGATTTAGAGGGGAACTCTGCATTCCCCAGCATTCCCTCTCATCTGGTCAAACAATGACCAGATGAGCAGAGGTACCCAGAGAAAATCCATTCCAACGCAAATGTATTTACATCATTAATCCTCTGATCCATTGATCCACAAATTATTTTATTCCACAACAAGGTGCTGATCCAGATCTGCTTGCCAGATTTTGGACTTTGCATAGTTTTTCTTTAGCTTTTACTAATGAATAGTGGTTCTGAGCCACAGCAGGCAATATATTACAATAATAGGATTTAGGATTTAAGTGTTTTACCTTTTAGAAACACATTGTACTTCTGAAAAGCAACTTTTATATTCTCATTTTACCATAAAAGGACAAGCATAAATTTGACTCACACACAAAATTTAAATCAAATCACTGCAAATTTCAGTCAGGACATGGATCACAGAGCTATTACTGTTCCATGTGTGTTACGTAACATTTGTTGTGAATTGCGGGTGAGATAAAAATGACCTGAATTGATACTATAGAAAGGGAAGTTTATCATTACATTATCATTACCATTTCTAACATCAAGAAAGATATGATTTTATGAAGGTAATAAAAAACTGAATTAAATTTGCGAATCACTCTGTTAATGAGCAACTTGATATATAATAATAAATAAATAAATAAGTATTTCAGCAGATGTTTCACTTACATGTATGTCGGACTGAAACCACTTCAGTGATGCTCCATGAACTTTAGATGTTTTGTTTGTTTTTTTCAAGCCCAGGTACAGTGACTTGACCCCTCTATTGATACTGAGCCAAGTTAAATGAAGGAAAGCAGGAATGTGTGGTGTAAATGAAAACCTGAGCACGCCCCTCCGGTGGGAGGATCCCGGGTTCTGATTGGACCTCCTGGAGGAATAGGGAGGTTGGTGAAGACAGTGAAGGAGAGTAAAGGAAAGATAGTTTACTTCAGAGTTAATGAAATCCACAGATCAGAGCTCAGAGCTGACGTGTTATTTGGGGGGGTTTAGGTTTTACTGTAAGAAAACCAAATTATAAAGTAATTTAACGATATCAGATCCTAGTGAACATTACTATCATCATCTGTTGTTTCAGATACAGCCAATCAATCCCTTCAAAATGTATATGAGACATTTCATATCTTCTTCGACCCTTCTTCCGCTCTGAGCTCACTGGACTTTACTCACAATGCTTCTTTGATACGGATATGTGACACCCCTGCATGTGTGCCCATGCACATTTGTGTGTGGTTGTGTTTGTGTGTCACATTCCCCTTCTACTCTGTCCCTCCTTCTCCTCAATACTTCCCTTTACCAGTCCTTTACTGCCAGAGATGTTTCATATTTATGCTGCAATAATGTTGCTACATTAATCAGTATATTATCAGGGGTTAACACAAACGTTTACACTATAGCATGGATTTTGTTTAAGAGTAAAGCTTCTGAAGTGTTAATCCATGTGTTGACCCTGGTTGTGAGTGTGTGTGTGTGTAAGCTCCAGCTTTAGGTTGTAACCTTCCAAATGAGAAGGGGTCGAGCCAAATATGAAAGAATGCTTGTATATGTTTGACAAAAGAAGACAAAGATTAACACTTTGCTTTAAAAGTGTAGGTTTGGGGATTGTTTTCTGTGGAAGTTCAGCACAAACTGTGTTGAAGCTAAAAAGCTTGTTGAATGTCTGATTAAATACCGAAATGTAAAAATCATTTCAGTAATTCAGTCTTCAAAAGTCAAATGGTTGGATGAATGTGCAGAGTGCAGTTTAATACAATCTCAGTGACACTTAGATACACACTACAGGTTTACAAAGTACTATGTTGTTATTATATTATTATAGTTGTTATTATCATTTATATTATTATTAAGTAAAAGCAAATGTAGGTCTGACTGAAGTTCATTCAAACATTCATTCTAACAGTTCATCCACCACTAACCAAATGATACCAGTCTGATAGTTTGTCTTTCTAACATACATTATTTGTACACGCTGACTTCCTGTGGTGACTGCTGTTCACTGAGGCATTTGCTGCAGACACAGTTGCTGCAGACAGACAGCCTCGCCTGCTCATGGTAATCTGCTAATACAAGCACAAGTTTTCTCTTGAACTCGGTCACCCTGCACAGGAACTTATGACCAATACCACGGTGCAAGTTTCAGACACCTTCACCGGGGCTTAGGATCTGACTAAGGGCATTGACAGCCTCAAATTTATACTCGTGTGACTGTGTTATTTCAGTGCTGCATATGACTAACACAGAAGGAAGCGGGTCTTCATATCTGTCATAGACTATATCTATTTACTGTACTGTGATGCTTCTGTTCGACAGGTTTGTAAACAGCTGAGACGGAAAAACAATAAAATCGATTCGCATACAGCGATTTGCCATTATTGAAACGTCAAACACCCATTCACTTACATAAGGATTTATTTTAATCACAGTACAGGCTTTGGTTTAATGGAATTTTAGGGAATTATTTCATGCTGTTTGTATGTTAACTGGTACTTAACACATAGGTCTATTGAATGGAGGGTAGTATTTGCTGAGACAAATGAAGAGGGTTTTTTTCAGTTTTATTATTAAGGAAGATGTTTGTATTATTTCTAACCTATCTTGAGCTGTCCATAATGTTTAAGTCTAAGTTCATGACAGTGAAAGAAAAGGGAGAATTACAGAAATTGTGTTTTTGAAGGACTTGTAATTGTGCAGCGCTGTCGGTCATCCGGCCTGCAGGGGGCGACAGCAGCTCATGTCTGTGTAGAAGTGCATGACTTCCACCACAGCAACAGAGGACAGGCACCAGGTGAATGAGCCACAACAACTTTCAGAAGCGTTTGGGGACATTTAAAAAAAAGGCGCTTTCTGAGTTTCAGGATGAACACGACACTGAGGCACTGGAAGGAGGCGGCCACGCTCATCTTAGCCGCAGGCCGCAGGCTCGCTCCGGCCGGTTTGACGTCCAGGACCCCGGAGGCTCCAGGTTCCCCGCTGGCCAGCAGCTGTGGACGGTCCCACCTGCCGCACAAGTCCGCCTTCGACTACGACGTGTTGCTGCTGAAGCGAAGCAGTAAAAGCGGATTCATGCCCAACGCGTACGTGTTTCCCGGCGGTAAGGTGGACTCCTCGGACTTCTCCAGTGAATGGCTCGACATCTTCAAGTCCTTCAGGGACTCTCCCAGGTTCGGTCTGGGAAGCGTCACCCAACCGGCGGAGAGCAGACCCCCGATGTTCGCCACGGACAGACTGCACCTGGGCTCTCCTGTCCCGGGGGAGGTGGCCTTCAGGATCTGCGCCCTGAGGGAGACGTTTGAGGAGTGCGGGGTGCTGCTGGCTGTGTCCAAACAGGAAGAGAAGGGCATGTTACTAAAAGGCATAGAGGCCACGAGGGCCACATGTGAAGTGAGCGGATTGTGCAGCAGCGAACTGAGCAGGTGGAGGACTCTGGTGTTGCAAGACTCCTCCAACTTCCTCAGGATGTGCAGGGAGCTGCAGCTGCTGCCCAACATATGGGCTTTGCACGAATGGAGCAACTGGCTGACCCCTGTGGCCGGATACAGCGCCGCGAGGTTCGACACAGCTTTCTTCATCTGCTGCCTGAACGAGACCCCACAGACCCTGCAGGACGAGAGGGAGATCGTGCGCTGCCAGGTGATGCGTGAGGGGAGCACGTCACATGGTGCTTTACAGAGATCTGTTTCAAGAACAGGCTTCTGTCAAAGCAGTAAAAAAGGAATAATCAACTTAAGTCTATAGCACTTGTCAAAGTGGTTTTCAAAGTACATGCGAATAAAACAACACATAACAAAACAATTCAAAAAGAAGCATAGCCAAATAGAATATAGAAAACAAACCAACACCCCTTAAAACCATCCTAGAAAACAGGAAATATCTGTGACTAGTAATCAGACCTCCAGGTCATTGTATCTTGGACTTAAGCGTGTGCATAGGCAACTGAACACACCCAGAAGCAAGTCCAGTTGCCGGTATAATGTACACCCATGTACAACTCCTGAAGAAAACAATTAAAGCAACTATGTAGTCATGTAGTAGTTAGGTAGAGTCAGTTATGTAGTTTTTGATATTCAAAAGCTCCTATAAAAACACAGTTTTTACCACAGGATTTAAAAGCATTGAAACAAATGGGTCTATGAAATTGATCAAAAGCTTGAATTGATTTGATCAGCTCACAAAAGAGACTTACTTTCTTTTTCATCTGCCAATATATGTATATCAAAAATGTATGATTCCCAATATGTCATTTATTTGTCTATATGACAAAGAAATGTAATTGAGGCTTTGGTACTTTACAGTCTAATTATAAACTTTTACTGTAAATAAAAATACAAACTCATACGGATTTTTATTGGCTAACAGATAAATCAGTCTGGCTCTAGTGTAAGTGCCAATTCCGAGAAGTATTAAGTCAGTACATGATTGAGTATGTCTTTGAAATTTGAAAGCATTACAATCTTTTCCCCAAATTACTCAATCTTGTTTTGTGATCATTTGAGCACTTCCATCAAACTGCCCTGTTCCGATCATCTATACAGACAATATGTGACCGCCTTTAGGGAAAGAAACAGTTCACTGACTATGTTATCTAAAGTACCAGGATGTGTTCACTACTTGAACAATTCATCACAGATCCCAGAGTGCTCAGTGTAAACAAGCGTCCAGTTATAAAGTTCAACAGTGACTGTTCTGCTGCTGAAATGACAGCTTAAAGATGGACGGTAGGTATCAGTGGCTCCTATGAAATTTAGCATATCAAAAATCGTTGGTAGTTCAAGTACAGTAGAGTTGTTCAGTGTTTGTTCCTATTTACAGCTGAACACAAATATGGATTCTTCCATGTGACGCACTGAACTAAAACAGTCGTACAGTTCTAAAACACAACCTGTTTTTCTGTGTGTCTCAGTGGTCCACACCCTCAGAGGTCCTGCAGAGCTACCAGGCACAGGAGTATTGGATCGCCCCCCCACAGTTCTACGAGCTGAGCCGCATGTGTCGCTTCCCCTCGCTGAACGACCTCCACAACTTTTCCAGCCAACGTGCCACCGAGGGCTGCGAGCATTGGCTGCCCGTAGTCATCGTAGAAGATAAACACCATATATCAGTGCTTCCAGGTACTTCAGTTGGTGTTGTTTTATTCATAATGAATGACCTTGAGATTGTGATGTGAAAAATGCTGCTATAAGGTATTAGTTTGGTGAAACGTTACTGTTTATTCTCATCCTTTGGGCTATTTTCTTACTTTGTATAACTCAACCGGGCTCTCCTGTCTTTCTAGGTGACAAACTTTACCCCCCGTCGAAAACTTCAGGAAAGACTCTGGTGGAAACAAGCACAGACCCTCAGCTGGAGGAACCTCAGGACAATTCTTCACTGCACCGTATGGTGATATTGAATCCCTATTCTACAAATCTACAGATCAACATCAAACCCAAGTACAACCACCTGCTGCCAGTCATCATGCCAACCTTGACTGATGACCCTCAAAGTCAGCTTTGACTTGTGCTAAAGCCCCTCTGTGCACAGTATAATGACTAGAAAATTTATGAAACAAAACAGGTTTAATATTTTTATTGTTACCCTATTTCATTTACACTATCAACCTCAAGTGTTCCTTATTACTGCGTTAGATTGTAATGTGTTTATTTTAATCTGGTTCTGTTGGTTTCTCCATGTCCTTGATGAACCAAGAACCCCCGGTATGTCTTTCATTGTTCTGGTTTCACTGATCTGACCTGTATTTCGGGCCTCGTAATCAGAAGACCTTAATATGATATGGAAGAATTGATCACTCGATTGATAACTGATTTTGGTGGCGAAGCAAAGGTGAGGGGAGAAGAGAAGTATTACATGTGCAGTCTAGAAATTCCCTTTGAAATGTTCATCTATAAGTGTCAATCTGGTCATGATTAAAGTATCTTTGTGCGATTCCATCTAAGCAATAAACAGTAGGCTGTATTTATCAAGTAGGATAAACGGTCTCTGTTTTAAACCCTGAGTGGTCACATGGGAAGTGTTGAACAGTGTAATGATTCCACTGATCTATAAAACGATATATTGCCATTTTTTATTATTTATATGTCAGGATGGTTTTTAGGATTGACGGCTCTGGAGAGGGAGAGAATTTCTAGGTTCTCTGATGCTCCAGGGCCGAGAGCCTGACGGGGCCGGGAGGAGAAATATAAAGAAACCGATTTACACACAGTTTATATGCTTGTGTTTATGTGCCTTACTTTTCACAGGACCTCTAATCTAAGGCTCTACCCAGATACTGATAGGTTGGTTTTTTAAATAAAGTTTTTGTTTGATTAAAGGAGCTCAAACGTGACAGTGGGATCTCATGATGTTGTTGTTATTGTTTACTGTGTTGAAGCTGTGGCCACCCCCACCCCCCCCCCAGTGTATTGTGAAATGTCAAGTCTCCCATGGATTTCACGTTGTTTTCTTGTCAGAGTTGTTCTTACTTTACTTCTCGCTACAAAGAAAAAATGATTATGCAACAGTTTTATTCTGACCAAATTTAGCTTGTTACCATAGAAACAAGTTGTCTACTAAATATAAAGTGTTTTTGGAGACGACCCCTGCGGCCCCTAGGTGACGTGCTGGTGTGGTCCCTCTCAGTGAGAGTGCTCATGTCAGTGGTGGAGGCTCTGCAGGGCTTCACCCTCTCCTGTGGATACCTTCCCTGCTTACAGCTGGGCCCATGGCAAATTAATGACTCATAAGGAATAATCTCTGTCGTAATGGTTGTACCCTGTGTATGCCATTCATAAATTGATTTATTATTGAACGCAAGATCATTCATTATTCATTTGATTGTTTCAATAACGTCTCAAACTGCGTTGGCGGATTTGTGATACAATTTATGTTGGTTTGTTAATTACATGTGAAGGCTTGACAGCTTCTTGTGTCTACAATCACACATCAAGATCAAAAATGTTGTTTTAAACTCTTCATTAGTAGAGAATCACAAACACTTGACGATAGCAAAAGATTTTACAAATCTGAGGTAGATGAAGTGTGTTATACTTCTTCACTGTGTTTACACAATGGATAATTATATTTAAATATATTGGACTTTTGTCCTATTGATATAGATACAAATTGTTTTGTGATAATTATTTGAATATTTAGATAGTATGATATTTAAATGTGGTTTCATAAGGGGAGGGTTGGGCGTTGGTAACTGTAAACACAAACACAATACTTACACCACCACAGTTTTCAAATGTCCTCATAATCAGCTTTCTTTTCAGTATCTTGGCCTATGTTTGCTCCTTTAAACAATGTAGGTGATATATATCTGTCTCATGATAGTTATTTATTTCAGTGGATGCTGAGTTGTGGAGATCTGTATCTATTGATTTTTGGATTTGAAAAAAAAATCACATGATAACATTCCAAACACATTTCTGTCAGTGTGAGGAAAGATGCTGATGTTTTGTCTCGTGGCTGCTGTCCTCACACCACATGATCTTGTGTGTGTGCGTGTGTGTGTGGGATGGTGGTGTCAGAGAGGGGGCGAGTTGAAATAACACTGCTCAATCTTCCAAGCTGTTTGCACTGGAGAGTACGTTGAGGGTTTCTATGGCAACCCACAGCCTTAGAAACGTCCAGATGAGGTTATGATGCAGTGGTCTGTCTCTGTGTAGTGTGTGTGTGTGTGTTTATCCTCCCAGTGAACCAGTCCTCTTAGTTAATTATTTTCCAGGTATTTTCAAGGCTCTTAAATGCACAAGTGGAAATAAAATACCTCCAAACACCTGCAGAGGAAGTGGATTTACTCACCTGTACAGGGTAAATGTTTATACCTAATGAAGCACATACTCTGAAACTTTAATGCTGTGGCTATTTTAAGCAGTGGCTTGCATAACGTGGATTGCAACACAATCATTTCAGCAAAAAACAGTCTCAAAAGTTGCGTCATGCTGGGATCGTTGCACGAGCAAAACGTGAGGGACACATTTTTTTAAGTGCAGAGATTCTGGAGGCTTCATCATTCACTCTTTTAGTCTCTCACCCTCCTTTCTTCCCCATGCATGTTTATTTAATAGACTTTATATATTTTTGGATCTCTGAAGATGACAATGTTAGCCTGTTGTGAACTTCAGGACGTCTCTGACTCTCTGCTAACGGAGGTTAACGCCCGTGCGGGATGACAACACGGATACACTAGTTGTCTGATGGATGTGAGCATGACGTGCCACTGATTTTCGTGCATCAAAGTCCTGCCAAAAAAAAAGCTCTCAGCTCTGTGACCTCAGTGCTTTTAGGAGTCGAGTTAGCGCTTTCACAATGTTCTATTAATGGTTTTGAACCTCAAGTGGTCGAGGAGAGACAGACAGGAAGAGAGGAGATAAAACACAGTGGGTAAAGACATTTCAGTCTATCTGCTGACCGAACAAATGCTGCCCCTTTCTGCAGCTTGAACATTATTTTACAGTTTTAGAAATATAGGAAAAGTTGAATCGTGCTGCAGTGAATGCATTGCTCCCACAAGGAGTCAGGCCTGGGTTCGGAGTCGGAGTCGGAGGAGGAGGAGGAGGTCAGCCGTAATTACATTCGATCCTGTGAGATTTCTGCCTCCACAGCCTGTAACTAGGGCTGAATAGTTGTTAAATGCCAGGGGTGTACTGATCGTATACAATTATAATCGAACCTACTTAAGAATAGAGGAGGTGATCGTTAGAGTCGGTATATAGCTAATTTGATGTGCAGCTGTTGAGCCATATTACAACCGACTTTTCATTAGATATCCCAACAGAGCAATAGTAATAACAAATAATACTTTTACGAAATGATGATGACGAGCTGCTGATGTCTGTCAGCAGCTGGGCTGTTGATGATGATACACGTTATCCTGAGGTCACTCTGTGCTGCTGGTCTAACAGAGGATAGACAGAATCCTTACAGATACAGGGGAAACAACATTTTTACCACCCATAATTATTTGTATTACATTATTGTAGGAGCGTATTAGTTTTACTGTGAGAACTGGAAAAATTTTCCTGAAAATGTTGCTGGATGAAAGAAAGTTAGAGAAATAAAGTGAAATGAAGTCAGGCTCCAACTAAATGTATCTGAACCATTAAAAGTGCATCTGGATTTTAGCCAAACGTTTCTCAGGAATGGAAAAATATGCATCCATCATCCATTGCACATCATTTCAAATTTCAATTTGTTATTTTTTATAACATTATTGTAGGAGCGTATTTTATAAAATGAAACATCCAAAGTTTGAGAAGTTAAATGCCAAAAGCAGTCACACTCATCTCTTTATCTTTAGATTTTTGTGAGCCGGTCGTAGGTCTTTATGGCAACTGATTGTAATTTCTAATTTAAAACTGTTATGGTAATCCAAAACTGTTCTGTAGTAGCTCTTTAGGACAACTACTTCAGCCCTCCTCTTCTTGCCAGAGGCTTTGGATTTGGCAGCCTCCAGGCTTCACTCGACCTGTGCGCCATTTCTTAGGATTACCTTCAAAGACTCTTACAACTAAAACCATTAGGGAGTTAAAGTGTTGGTGTTGGTTTGCTTTTCATTTTAAATCGAACACTATTTTAAACCTGGGGGTGGTTACGTCTATAATCCTCAGATTAAAATATCCTGTGCACTTATCTGGCCTTGCATTCATTACAAACTGGCTAAAACCATTAGCTTTGAGTCAAAATACATGTTTTTAAAAAAGTATCATTCACCTCTTCCATTCATACAAAAAGGATGCTTTTGCGACTTTTCCCCTAAACTAAGAGAATGTCTTGACACACATTTTAAAAGATTTTATTATAATAAATATACTTAATTGTATGTACATTATCTGACAAAGTAGTAGACCGTAAACCCCTATATTCACATGTTGTAATGTATACATTCAACACTGATTGCAACAGAAGAATAAACCCTGTGACGGAACATGAACAGTGAACGGGTGCATTTTTAAAAAGACTGTGGACGTCTCTCAGGTCCCTCATGTAGCACGTTGTGATTTGATGCAATGAAGTATAGGATGCAGGCCGACTACACATCTGGCTGTACTAAAGATCTCTTTGTTGTATTCAAACTGTGGAACAGTGCAGTGTTGTTTACATCCAAAGGTTACTGTTACACTTGGCTCACTTTTTTTTAATTTCCCTGACTTTAGGGTTCCACCTGCTTCTTTTTGCTTGACAATAAAGTCATAAACTCAAAGCATCAATCAGCTGAACCTGGGGGGGGGGGGGGGGGGGGGTACTTAACAGTCGGCTACATTTATGCTTGAGCTTTTCCCACTAATCCACTTGGATTACGTGTTGCTTGTATCATGCTAATGGTCAGACACTGTCACGTAATGGTATGTCTTCCACGCACCCCCTTTTCCTCCAAAAAGTAACCCTTGGCCCCTGAAAATTACTTTTTTTTTATCTGTGCATCGTCCATTCTCCCAGAGTGACACACATTGGCTCTACTGTTCTACATTTTCTTCTAGTGCAATTCCTCAAACTCCCCCGATTACAATCACAAACCCAGATTAATAACTTGTCCACATACAAATGCTCTGTCCCTCTCATGTGGAGCTGCAGGCTCTGACACCCACTGCGACGCTCGTCCCGCGGGCAGCCTCGGCAGGGAGTCCGTCCATCACCAGGGTGGGCTGTGGGCGTAGGACGGTTCAGGACATGTTGATGACCAGGTATCCTAGAACCGCAGCGACAATGAGGATGATAAAGAATCCGACCACGGCGCAGATCGTGGCGATCCCAGCATCCCTGCTGCCGCCGCCGCCGTCCTCCTCTTTGGGCTCCTCCTCGCAGATGGAGATGACTCCCACGGAGGAATTCTCCACGCTCATGTTGGATTTGAGCTCGGCGCCCGCCTCCTGCTTCGCCTCCACGGCCCAAGGCGCCACCTGCACCTTCATCTCCATCTCCTCCATCATCTGGCTCACCTGGGTGATCTCGGACCGCAGTTCCCGCAAGTCCGCCGTGTCGATGTTGCTGTCCGCCTCGTACTTCATGTTCTGCACGCTCATGGCCCGCGCCGCCACCGTGGTGGTGCTGCCGGTCATGCCCGTCTGGATGAAGTGCCTCGTCGGCACCTTGATGGGGAAGTCCTGCCCTATCTCCAGGGACCTTTTCATGTCCACCTCCAGGAGCTCCATGCTGCTGGAGAACAGCACCCATAGGCGCTCGTACTCGGCCCGGTCCTCCTTGGAGATGGTCTTGTCTTTGAGCAGAGAGGTCAGTCTAGTCCTGTTGGCCACGGCCAGCTCCTGGGCCTTCTTGCGGGTCCTCTGCAGCTCCTCTCGCAGGTTCTGGGAGTCCGAGGTGCTTCCCAGGGCGATGACCAGATGCCTGTAGCAGGCGGTCACTTTGTTCAAAGCGTCCAGCATTGTTTTGCACTCCTCTTTCCCCATGGCTGATTGGCAAACTTATATCCTCGTTAGAATGGTGAATCAACAACCAGAGGAGGTCTTGAGGAGAAATGGCGAGCTGTTAGTGCAGGGCTAACAGCGCTTTAGTCCTTAGTTTAGTTTCCACGGGAGAACATCCTCAGCTCTGCAAATCCCCTCAACGCACCAGTCAGAGCAAATTCCTCTCTATCCATGCTCTTCCTGTCTGCGAGCCGCCACAGAGAGCGGCTTAAATTAATGCGTCTGTAAATGGCTTTAGGTACCTTTGGGCTTTCACCACTCGGGATCAAACAGCGCCGGAGCACCTCTCCTGCAGGACGCATGCGAATGGACGCGAAGCAATCCAACCTCGCCGGGTTTTAGAATTAGAATAATGATCCAGATTCACCCACAGGTGTGAAAACATCCGCCCAACTGCTGTTTGTGTGGAGCGAAGCGGCGCCTTTCTCTCGTCCAGCGTTCCACGATGTTTTTGGGCGCCTGGGGAAAAATGGAGATCTTCAGTCAGAGTTTAAAAAGCAGGGAGGGAGATCATCCTCCACGAGGAGCCACGCGAGCCATTGTGATTTGGTTTGTGTTCGTGTGTGCACGCGTGTGTGTGCGTGTGCGTGTGTTTGTGGGGGAGCTGTCCACTTCAGCACCCAATCGATGATGGTGTTTAAATACCAGCGAACACCATCTGTGGTCACGTGCGCGCACAAATACAGAGCCATTCATCGACAGGCGGAGAGGCAGGGCAGGGAAAACACAGCCGCTCCGCTCCCATTGGTCCTGTCTCCCAGTGAACGCAGCCTGTCATTGGCTGATCTATAAAGCTGGCAGGGCCGTGATGCCCATCAGCCGGTGATGTCAGATCACAAAGCCACTATCTGCAACTTTATCTGCCGTTTGTCAGCACGATCCCCGCGGGCCTTCCAGCCACAGTTCCGTGGTCGATGCCGGACCAGATCTTAACCAGGCTGATGTGATTTTGAGATGCAGCTCTGCAGCAGGATCAAGGGGGTTTAAGAGCAGTTACAACTCCCCTCATATTAACCCATTTGATGTTATTAATGGGGCAGAAATTGGATAAGTTTCACATGTGTGCACAACTGACAACTCACATATTCATTTGTTCCCTGCACAGTTAATGGGAATTAAAGCAGAGAGGGGGCCAGTGAGTTGCACAAATACCATCGACTAGATAAGGTGTTGTTTACCCAACTCCTGCTGTGTTGAGAGGTGGCAGGGAGATACAGTGTGTGGTGTTTGCTCTGCTTTGCTCTTTTTGCATTATTGAAGCGAATGAGTCCTAATGATGCAGTGGCTGCTGGGTAAAGCTTCAATGCACCGCATTGACTGGAGGTCAAAGGATCTGAAGGAAGGGGCTCAGTTATAAATATTTATTTAATTTCAGCTTCATTTCTGTTTCACTCACTAAAACATTATGCATAGCTCCATAATCTTGTGCACAGTTACTTATGCTAGTTTATAATTAAAATACCACATTTTATAAGATTAATGTAATCTCTATATGTCCATTCTAACGTGAAGTGAACTCCATATTTGAACTACAGCCAACGATGACAGTGATGTCAGACTAATATAGCAAGTATCCGGGCTGAGTCAGATGTTTTGTTAAGATCTCCCTTGTTCTTTGAATATGTTTCCACAGCAACCGCTCACCTCTCGACGAAGCACTCTTCAGTTATTCTCCACAAGGTATTCAATTACTGGTGTAGGAACTCAGCAGTCAGTGTGTTGTATTTTGCCTCACGTCTTCGCAGTTGACATCAGACCAATACAAATTCCTGACAGGCAGCTGGATAGAGTCGAAAAAACTAAGCGAATGACTAGATGTTTCCCAGGGGTCTTTTGAAAACTAGTGTCTTAATTGATTTCTAGTGAGGTTAGAAAATGATGTGGTTGGAAATTCTATCCCAATTAACATTAATTTTGCCTTTATGAATGGGGTGGATATATGTGAAGAGATATTTTTCATGAATTATTCTCTGTGAAGATTCACTGGAATCTTCCTTCGTTCACATCCCATCCTTCCATCAAGTTTTGTGGAAATCTGTTCAGTTTTTGCTTACAAACAAATAAACAAACAAACAAACAAACAGACAGAGGGGAAATACCACTTAGCATCATAGCATCAGATGGTTTTTAATATGTTGGGTGGACTTCTTGGATGGTAGACCATATTAACACGCCGTCATCACCAAACAGTATAGAGGGATGCAGCTAAAACCTGTCTCTCTGCAGTTTACAGCATATGACACCAAACACTGTCGTGACTCATAGGCATACAATCTACGTGTGTTTGTCTGAGACTTTCTGGGGAAAAACCAGGAGCTTTGAATAGAAGCATACCCAGGTTCAAGGGGTTAAGATGAAGAGGAAACCAGAGGAGAGGAATATAACTTGCTGTGGAGGAGGGGGCGACAATTGATGCTAAAATGATATACAAACTATAATCCAGATTAGCAGATCCCTAAAGGTCCGGGGATTAGCAGTATAATGCCCGCTAATGTATCTCTTAATGGAGGTTGTCGTCTTGCTCTAGGCACTTTCATCATATGGAATCAACGGTTTAAGGCAAAAAATGGATCCTGCTTGACCCCGCTGCATTTCGTGTGAGATAATGGTCAAAAGGGGAAATACAGAGATGTTTTCAAAATGCATCAACATCCCGAGCAAACACACCAGGAAACTCTTTAATAACCTCTGTCAGCTCCTCTTGGTAATCCCGGCAAAAAGCTCCTGCACTTTTTGCACTTCACTCTAGCATTCAGCTATGCTTTCTAGATAAGGCGCATTTGGGACTGTTACAAAACAGAAACATATTTGTTTTGCAACATTTCATAAAAGGCGCACGTCAACAGCTGGAGGAAGCACATATCACTGGACACTTTGTAAAAGAGATATTCCATTTTGCTCTAATGTTGCTCTAACGGCTGAATACCTTGATCCACAGCAAAACAATTGTGAGAACCCCCTTTAGATTCTATGATCTTCTTTCCTTAAAACAATGCCAGGGTCAGAAATTTAATTCATTTTAATCAAAATTAAAATTGACCCAAACATGGCCCCAATAGCTTTCTTTCAAAAACTTCATAGTTCGTAGGGCTCGCCTGAAGACTAGAATGTCTTAATGCGTGTGCATAGCTGCTTTCAGACATCCACTGTCCTCGGGTTCGCACTCAAACTACTTTTTACTTCTTCTCTTTGCTACTCCTTTTTACTTTTTACTACTATTATTTATGAGCAGGCACATTGTGCATTTTGAAGCTAAAAGAATCTTTTCTTTTTGTAACACTAAGCGGAGGCCATACCATCTCCTCTTTGAAAGCATCCGTTCAGAGTTAATGAAGTCTGAGTCCAGGACCTTCTTACCCTGAGCCGGTGTGTAGCCACAAACCTCTGAGCAGCTGTGTGGTCACAACAGCATCTCCTTAAATCACTTCTCATATGACTCCTCTAAGTTTAACATCCAACTTGTAATCCGGTGGTGGAGCGCCCAGACCAGGATCAGCGTTCCTATGTACAGACCTTATAATCTTACATGATCACAAAGAGCCGACTTGATGTCTTGTTACTACTGTAGAAAAAAAAATCCCTTAAAAGCCAAAGATTACTTGTCTGGGCCCCAGATTTAAATTAAGAAGTGCGTTGCGCATGTATTAAGTGCTTTGGGACGGTTTAACAGAGAGGCGAGCGATTTAGGGAGAGTGTTCAAGTAAGAGGAAGATTCAGTCAGTTAGAAACAGAATCACAGAGAGAGAGAGAGAGAGAGAGAGGGAGCGAGAGAGAGAGAGAGAGAAAGAGGAAGTCTGTCTTTGTTGAATAATTGATGGACCTCATCCACTAGTGGTCTCTTACACAGCGCAGCGTGCAGCAGTGGGGGTGAGTCATGCATGCCTCAACTAAATGAAGGTCCAGACTGAGGAGGATCCACACTCAACCTTGACCTACACCCACCCACGCACACACACACACATCCACGCACACACACACACATCCACGCACACACATACACGTCCTTATACACATCTTTTGGGGAATTTTTCATTAACATAGAGCATCCGCTGGCCACTTACCTTACCGTGAGCTACACCTAATTCTACCTCCGATGCTACCAACCCCCACCCAACCACTGTCCTTACTCTGGCTGCTGCGGCTCATTTTCCCACAATCAATACAAAGTTTATGTGAGGCCTTTTAAGGTAAGCTCAGCTTCCCTTTTAATAGAGAGTGGAGAGACAAGCATTGTGTGTGTGTGTGTGTGTGTGTGTGTGTGGAGGCTGATTGACTGAACCTGTGATAAAAAAAACACCCCTTGGCCTCTTAAAGACACAGTCAGAATGAACCTAGCATATATAGATGCATATCAAGCTCGGATTTAACTCATTGTATTTAAGAAATAAGATATAAGGGGCTAAATAAGCCCTTTTCAGACATGAACTGCAGACATCGGGAGTTAAGCAAACACTCTACATAATCAAAAGCTTTAGCCGAAGAACCAGTTCTGTTGATGATCTCATAAATCAAATCCGTGACCTTTTACACCGTTACAGCACATCGTCAGCCCTTAATGCCAAAAGCACTTTGACTTTGACATTGTTGATATTTGTATCCTTTGTCTTTGTTTCGTATGTTAGAAATTTCTTCATCATGCCCACTCACCCCCAGTTAATCTTCCGAGAAATGTTCCTGCTGTATGCAACTAACTCTGATATCTGCATTTTCACCTTCAGCCCCTCTGGAGAATTTCAAGAGAAAGTCTTGACTTCAGTGCATGTCTGAAACTTTGAGGAGCTGGTGTGCAGATTGGAACCATTTAGCCATTTCCCTATTTCCATTTGTGCCTGCAAATCTAACTGGCTAATACCAGCAGCCTACACAGGCAAATCATGCTGAATAAGCAAATTTCTTTTGTTGGATTTATATTTTAAACTACTTTTTGGGTATTTAAATATCTTTTTTTCAGCGTTATAGACACAACTTTATTGTATCTATGTTATTACATGTATGTTGTAAATTATATTACATTTTCGATGCCTGTAATATTATTACTACATCTTTTTACCCCCACTTATTTTCTTTTTAATTCATATATTGTATATTTTTCCTTGTTTTCATAATATTTCATTATTTTAGTTTTTCAACAAAACCTTTTATTAGTTTTCTCTAATTCTTGGCTCATAAGTGAATTGTGAAGCACCTTTATCTGCACTGACCTTTATGAAAAGTGTACAGTTTTACTGATTGCTTTCAGCCTGTCCATCACTGAGTTTTTCTGATCAAATAACAGAACTGAGATTCTCTGGAATTGCAATGACTGGACGTAAACCATGAACTATAACCATGAACGTAATTTATTTTAAGTAGAGCAGAGTAAGCCTGTCTACTGGGCTGCAGTATATAGAGAGCGTCCCATGCTAAACTGAGATGAGCCAAAAGGATCCTTGGCATCTGCTGCGTCATAGCTTAACTCTATTCCTGTCACATCACGCTAAACTCCAGAGGTAGGTTAGAGTTGTGAGGTTGTGTTTGGGGAACAATGTCAGCTCAACAGGTTAGTCGCATGGTTTTCTCTGTGAATGTTGTAGATCTATATTAGCTTCGTACCATCTATTTAAAAGTCAGACTTCTCCGCCTCCCTCCACTTCACAGTCTGTCATCATGTGGGGTGAAGGAGGTGCTTGTTTGTCCTTCGCTAAAGTCTTGATGTGTTTCCACTGAACAACCTGCAGAAAATAGAAGACACACTAAAAGGAGGGAGTTATTGTATGTCCTTCACCGGGCTTTCAAGAGACATTAAACTCTGCCACAACAGCACACTTTCAGAGAGACACATTAGTGACCTTTAAGGATCCTGCGATAACTGTCCAATTTTTGCTGCACTCTTTGCTCTCCAGTTGGGCGTCTTGCTGTACGTGCACTCTGCAACCAAACAGCGAGCCCATGTGCGGCCTGGAGGGGGGAATGGTCTGGTCTCCTCATCTGTTTTATTCCCACAGTTATAGAGAAGACAACAGACCGCCCTACTGAGGAAATCCCCTCTAAAAGGCTCCTAGGTAGGATTTGTGTGTATGTGAGGATGAAGGTGGATGCAGCGGAGATAAGCTTGTGTGAGGTCAGGGGCCATTTCATCATTGCCCAGCTCTCGTCATCGTGTCATTCTTCACGACACCACGGACCAGAGTCCCCCACAGGTCAAAACTTCCCCCCCTTCTTTCTTATGTTTGACTGTGTGAGGAGAGTTTGAATTCAAACATTTCTCTTGATTATTTAAAGCAGAGACAGATGGTTGTGCAGTCAGTTGTTTGGAGTGTGCATGAACAGAATTAGACCTTGAAAGGCATGGTGGGTGAGGGGGGTCATGTGATGTCTGAACTCAATTGCTTATTTAATGCAACATTAGCTAAATCAAGTTATATTATCCCATATAATAACTATAAGGTCACTCACAGAGCACATACCTCAACCAAGTTTCCTGATAAAATGCCCAGTAGATTTTGTGTAATCCTGTTTACAAACAAACAAATGCAGTGGGAATATCTGTATCAGATATTCCCATTTCTTCTCTTCTTCCTCCTTCTTTTTCTCTCTTTAGCTCTGATAAATTGAGGCCACACAGCTTAATTTAATTGAATTAAATTCCATAATGATTAATTCATCTTTTTGTTTTTTCTGTTTTTTTTCCCTCTGTATTTTTTTCTTAAAACAAGATATTCCCCTCAAGTTGTAGTAAGTCTCATCATGACTCTCAGAACAGCTCAGGCCTGCTTGTTCAGTTTTTGCACAAGAACACACAGTTTGAATTGGAACATTGAATTCACAAGTTTGTAAGGAATATTTTTACAGTTTAGCTCAAAGTTGCGGTTGGTTGCCCCTTGTCTTTCATGCTTTTTTGTTTATTGCCCTTCCACCTTCTTTAGCCTTGTCGCAATACGATGAACTGAGTGTAATTCCCTTTGGCAAAAAAATTCCAGCTTATTGAAGGTGTCTATTAAAGTCTGTGAGTGAGCCCTTACGTTTCACAGCTTCACATTGGCACAGCACTGAGCCCTGACAGACTTATGTCAGAACAAAATTACTGGGTATAAAAAAATACAATTGATTCCTTGCCCCTTTGCAAGTAGGAATTTGCCTTTCAGTTTTGTTCCCCCACGATGACTCATGTTCGACTGAGGCGCTCTTTCAGCTCTCTGTCTTGTCAAATTAGCATGCTCATTCAGGTGTCACTTTCCATCACTGACGATCGGAGCCAGAGACGATTATAACCTTTATAGTCATTTGCACTGGCAATGAATGCAGATTAAATCCATTCCCATTGCATGTTTGGGCATTAGTGGGTTTTTTGACCAGTGGAAAAGGGGGTTTCCTGGAAACCCACCTCAAAGTCTGCCAGTAATTGAGGGTGGACATTGGTAGTGGGGCAAGAGACATCAGACCAGTACCATGTGACTGGTCGACCAGGCCCAGTGTAATGACGTTTCCCCATTGGTCATTGTCCATTAAAATGAAAAGCAGAGAACAGTTTCTATTACCGAACCCCTTTAGTCACTGTTAGCCATAATATAGTTATTGTTTTTTTTATTGTCCTCATTAACTATGTTCCAGAAAATGTCTTTCCACAAAGAGCATAAGCAGACAGTGTGTTGTGATCACTGGCTGTATGCTATCTACCTTATAAGTATAGTATCCAGTTATATAATCAATAAGTGATGTTCTTTCATCATCATTGACTCTCTGCCAACCCCTGGGTCAGAACCTGCCGAGCTTAAATAAATAGCATTGCACCCTTGATGGTACACAACACCAGAGATAGAATACAACATATCATTTTAAGATGAAGTGGTTTCCTGAGGCGTTGATACATGGGAGTAATACTAATGCCATTTTAAAACACCCATTACATTACATTCTGAGGTCAAGTGAAGAAAAGACAGCAAGACTTTTGTGCTACCATTGGTCTGGACTTGTGTCCTGTCATGAACAGTTCCTCTTTGTCTCTTCCTCTCCGAATGTATTTTTTACTCATACCCTTTGATGTAAGCAAAGCCCTATGTTTTCCCTTTTATTCCTACACAGACAGACACACACACACACACACACACACACACACACACTCTGATGAGGGGACCGGCTACAGTCGTATCTCACACTCTCTCCAAACCACTCTCCTCTCCACTCCACTCTGCTTCACTTCATTTCACTCCGAAACCCAGCATTTCCACAGAGAGTGATGGAGGAGGGAGGGTTCAAAAACAATAATGCACATGGGAACCCAGGGTCCCCGGTGGGAGATTTTATTTGTTACATGAGCACTTAGCATTCATTATTTAATCGGATACACGACTCCTGATTGCATCAAGAGTTAAAATCAAATAACCCTGCTTGTCTCTGATTGTTATTCACATGCTCTGATGTTTTTTGTTCTGCGTCCAGGTTGGAGATGTTTAAGGGGGAGTACACTTGAGGAGGCCTGTAGGAGGATGCATGGGACAATTGACATGCTTTCACTGTGGCTGCTCCTTTGGCAGTCAATCGGATGTTCATCTAGCCATAATGGAGAGAGAGAGAGAGAGAGAGAGAGAGAGAGAGAGAGAGAGAGAGAGAGAGAGAGAGAGAGAGAGAGAGAGAGAGAGAGAGAGAGAAGTAGTTCTGGAAATGGAAAGGGCGTCATACCCCTGATTCAGCCTTTAAGCTGCTTTAGAGGATTGCTGGGGGGGGGGGGGCGTTCTCTCCCCCGCTTTAACACAGACAGCTGATATTGTCTCTGAACCGGAACAGGAGAGGGCAGAGTCCTGGGCTTTCACTGCGCAGCTGCAGACACAGGGCAGAGAAGGGCCAAGCTGCTTTGTCTTGGTCTCATAATCCTCTCTTGGGAGACACGTGACAGTGGAGAGCGCAGCCAGGAAGGTCCTGCTGCTCCCTGCTGGGGACGCACTGCTACGAGTTGGCCCTTGCACCCGGGGCGAACAACTAGAGTCAGACTGTGGGCTCTATTTTAATAGACAAGGCACAAGTGCATTTAAGGTGTGTCCATTCACCTAAAGGAGGGACATACACACACTCTCAAAACATCACAGAGTATAACACATATAAGTATTAAACATAGAAGTAGAATCCAAGTACTTAAACTGTAAGGAATAGTAAATCCTGGCGACCAATGTTTAAATAAATGACACCTCAAAGTATAACATTCTTTGATAAGACAGGAGCGCCTGTGGAGCAATAATCAGCGGTGATTGTCATCTGCAGCAACCCACTAGAGAAAGTGCATTAAAAAAATATACTATCCTGGAATCTGGATGGTCTCGTCTTTGCACATTTCAGTCTCTTTTGAGAAGGGAGAACATTAAAAAGGGCAGTCAGCTGTTTACGAGGGGTCCCTAATAATCTAGACACCCAAAAGAATTACACCTATATCATCATTAAGCTGTAGTATATTGAATTTCAAGGCCACGGTTATTGTAGCGATTTCCAGGAGGATTCTCTGAGTTTGGGGCTTTTGAGAGACAGACTGAGTTCAGATCAGGCAAACCACAGCACTGTAAAATATTCATTCAGTCACTTGCTCCTCTCAAGTTTTGAGCTGCAGAACAGTCCAAACGCAGCTGATTTGAGAACTGTCCACACAAACATTATAAAGCTGTGACAGGAACTCATGAAGACCGAACATTCACTGTGAAAGTTTGAGCAATTCAAAGAACATATGGTTATTAATGAGAATGAATGGTGGAAAAAATATATTCTGCAAAAATGTTGAGTACATTCAAAAACAAGGGTTCTCTTCCTTAATGCACTTAAGACTAGTTCAGAACTGTAAGCGAACTATTCTGTTATTCAACAGGACAGGAACAAATAAACAAACAAAATAAACAAACAAATAGATAACACATAGTTTCCAATTGTTTATTATTAAGAGAGAGCAAGGGAACGAGAGACAGAGAGACAGAGGGAGAGAGAGTACAACAGCGCCATGTAGTGAAGGTTTTCGCATTTTATGTGGCTGTAATTCTGTGATCATCCACGGGGTGGCACCGTTCGACAATAATATTATTTGCCTGGACATTCGCGATTGACACCGGAGAAAGCCGAAGCGGACCCCGGAAGCTCCCTCGTTACTGGTCGGTCTGTCAGAGATGTGCCGCCGCCGCTTTGTAGCCGGAGCTTCTCTGACATTACTCTGTGTTATGAAGACGCCCTCAGCTCAATAAACCCGGAACATTGAGGTATGTCGGGAAGCTGCTGTTCGGGAGGCTCGGCTTGAGCACTCGTCGCTAGCTGAAGGTGTTAGCAGGCTAACCCTGTTAGCTTCCGCTCGTGGCTAGTGAGCAAGCGACACTTACCAGCCTTCGTGTGTGTGTATCTGTGTGTATGTATCCGTGTGGGTGTATATGCGCGTCTCTCTGTCTGTGCGCGCGCGCATGTTGTGCTTGTGTGTGTGTAATTCTCAGTCACGACCTTTCAGTTACCATTGAAGCAGAGCGGTTGAACCCGGGTCTTGTTGGTAACTGACAGCTTCACTGTCATGAGGATTTGAGCAGATGGAGGAGGGGAACTGGGGAGCTTATGGGAGCTGGTGGGAGCTGATGGGAGCTGAGGGGCTGCTGGTGTGTGGAAGGTCTCTAATCTCAGACACACCTCACTCACTAATCTGCTGAGGTGCTGCCGTTTGTGGTTGTCCGGGTTCAAGGTTAGGCAGCCACCCTGTACCCACTGCTCGTGCCCATAGTGGGTACATGTCCGTGTGGTGACATGCATGTTCCTGCTGGTGTTGACTCACACCATGAAGGAGGAGGACCATCACTGTTCGATTTAAGGCCGATCCAGAGTGCATTGCCTCTGTGGTGTGGAGCTGTGCAAAGAGAGACCAGCTACACTGAGGTGGTCCAAACCTATGTGGGGGGAGATGGCCCAAACTTACATCTCAATAATTATTTTCATATCATTCGATAACGATAATCATCATTTAATGTCACAGTAATATTTGAGTAATACTCCTGAGTGAAGGTTGTGGTTTTAAGCCTGTCTTTATGAGAAACACTTTTACATTTAGTTTCCTTGCCCAAGTCAAAACACTCAGAACTGGATTCATTTTTGACCTCAATATTTCAAAGATTCTGTAATTACACTACAGACTGTCTCGTAGTGTCCCCACACTGCTACCAATGGCTGGCGTGATGGGTGTGTTTCCTGGGACAAAAAAGGGAACACTTCCAAAATCATGGACCCACATCTTTCAGTTTCATTGAGCCTGAGAGGAAGCAGCCGTTGTGCAACGTGTGGTAACATTCATTTTTGAAAAAACATGACCTCACCAAAGATTCATGTAAGGTTTTAAGTTTCAGCTCATTTAATCTTCATGTTTTTTTGCACATTCAGGAGGTATAAAAAAGAATCGATCAGCCTCCGATTTAGTTTTCAAATATGTTGCTGTTTATCAAGTGTTTGCTCGTTAAGAAGAGTTTAAAATGTGGTATTTATTGTGATAATTATCAATATCGACTGATATGAAAATGTTTATCTTTATATACTTTTTGGGCACGTCATCCAACCCCACATTGCAATGCTGTAAGCTATGACACAGTATATCGGAAGGTTTTTCCATTGTATTGCCCACATTTATTGGTATTCACTGTTTCATCAATCAGTGAACATTACAGCTGTCGTAAAATGGATGAGACTGCATTCGTTTGAGTAAGCTTCTGCTAGTGAAATGGCATTTGAGTCTTTGTGTTAATCTGAAGTTGTAAAGACTTGACACATTCTTCTGTATCTGCCTTTTTTAGGTGACGACCTACATGCCAGTCTGCATGTGTGATCCGTTTTCAATGCTGGTCCAGGAGGTAAACCACACAGCATGCTATTGTGAAGAGGAAACTTATTAGGTAGGTTGTCATTTGACTTGTACATCTTCTGGTTTCACAGTAAACAGGGAAAACAGCTTGCAAGGCTGGAAGAGTGACATTCCTCCTGTCTTCCGCCTAGTGAGCAGACTTCTAAGTTCACTTGCAGAGAGCCTTTACCTGATTCGTCATGTGCAGCCCAGTAAAATGTTTCCTAGTTTCATAACTGTCTTGTTTTGTTGAAAACAAACGTTGCTTATATGTAAAATCACAAAATGTTTTTTTTTTAAAGTCTCACATTGCCATTACTCTCCAGAAATGAAACACAATCTAAAGGGATAGAATATCTGAATAAATGCCCAGTTCAGTTAGGGGACAAATATTGAGTTTAGAGCTGAGTGAGTGACTTAACCTTGTGGTATTTGATAAATGTTTGTATCTCCAGCTGCTTTCAAACATTCACTGAATTCTGGATAATCTCCTGAAATTATCTGGAGGGGTTGTACGTGAGAACGCTAGGAGGGGTGTCGATGAAGTTTGTTGATGGCCTTTCGCGCTGTTACCTTTTCCTCAAGTTCTGGGAATATTGTACAGAAGCAAAGCAATTCTTTATGCAGGATGACAGTGAAGTGAGTGAGTAGCTGTGTTTGTCAGGGAGAAAAGAAGAAGCTGAGATGAGGGGGAGAGGAGGGGGACCGGTGGCTCTTGTGTTGTGCCCTCTGACGGGGAAGGGCAGACAGCTGGAAATGCAGCTGCTGTAGCTTTAATGGACCTGCCTTCCATTGACCACAGAGAAATCAATATGTCTTAAATTAGCCAGCGTTTTTCTGCCCTCGTAAGAACAACGTTCATTTTCATGTTGAACAAAAAAACAGCTGCGGTCAGCATTGGTGATTTGGCACAATCAACCCTATTTTGAATTGAATAAACATGTCATGTAAACATGGACGCTCTTCATTAGACACACACAGAGCCTCTACACAGCATTACACTTTGCAGGTCACAGTCTTCTTCACATTACTATAATTATTCCTCACACTTATTTTGTCACATATTTTTTTTGTCACATTTCTTGTTGGATTTGACTGAGATTAGTGTTTCTAGGGGATTTTAATTCAGAAAATGCTTGCTAGCATTTCTCCTAAGCATCTGTGGTTTCACTGGCATTCAGCTTTGTGAATATCTGCTGAACTTCATCCCAGCACATGTAAGACTACTAGCAATGTCAAAGCCAATCAGATCTTGTCTGTCAATGCATTAGCCTTCAGGGTAATGGACAGTATTTTGTGCCTTCTGGTGTAAACAGCATATCCAGGCCAACACTCTGTCCTCCTTTCACTGTGCACTGTTTACTGACCGAGTTTCTTTTTTCAAAGTCCAACGTTTCTCCACAAACAACACAAGCTGCTATCTGCATATGAATGCAGATACATCTAAAAGCCGATAGCAGATGCTTTTTGATCATTGAGTTGCACTTCTTGTGCTCTCCACACGGACTGTTTACTTGCCTGCAACCAAATTCTGCTAAAACCTGATTGGTCAAACTAGATACAAGATCTACAAAGCTTCCAGCCCGATAATCCTACCCCTTGCCCACAGATGCATATTTACACGCACAATCTGTTTAGAGATTACACTGCTAGTATTCTTGTGCATGTGCCATGAGTTATTCCCCAGCCGACTCCAGTTGATTGTTACTGATTGAGACCCTTGTTGCTCATATTTCCCCACTGACCAACATTTAGAATGGTCTCTGTTTTTTATCGTCATTGCAACAAACTGCTGTGATTAATTCAACTGAAGCAAAGTGTGAATCAAGCCAATGAGTCATTATCAACTTTCAAACCCTGAGACATTTCGTCCTTTCCGATTCATTTATTTGCCAGTTAATGCCAGATGATCAGTGACACAGATCTGACGATCTTTTTACGTACAAAATGAAATTCAAAATGAAATTCAGGTGAAATTCAATGACGTGCTTCTCCCTCATGTCATCAATTTATACTGTGGCAGCTGTTTTGTTGTTTTTGTTTATTACTCATACGCTCACTGGACTGTGCGAAACGTTAAAAATTTCACATCCTAAAATTAAAATATATCATTGCACTTTACTTGTATCTTTTCTTGACCATGCAAATTTGCAGGTGCAAGTTGTATCATCAGCCGTTGACTTCTTCTGCTCTATTGACTCTCTGCCAGATTGGCTGCCATGTGCAACAGCTTTTTAGACACAACTGGTGACTCTCATCCAAATTCCAATTCGGTACAAGCTCCTCTTTCTTATGTCTGGTCATAAAACTGTATTTTTCCTTTTGTTGTCGTCATACAAAGTTCCTGCCTGAATCTGTGCTCTGTGGAAGTAGGCAAAGCATAACCCACATTTTTCTTAAAGATCTCCAAGATATATGATGTCTTGGAGATCTATATGGCTTTATAGATCCATTATCTCATCATTGAGCCCAATGCAAAACAATCCTGCTGCTGTTCTTAATGAGTATATTAATGCATAATATGTGTGTTATATAAATGTCGCGATAAATTCAAAATTCCATTTTGAAAAGTACCCAACAAAAAACACACGTAAACACACAGTGTCCATCGCTGAAAAGCTTATTGTGTTTTTTATTGTCTTTACCTCAGTCTTCACTGAAATACAGGATTTCCCTCCAAAATGTGAACTTAAGAATATTCAACTTTCAAAGTTCACATCACATGCATTATGGAGTTGTGATTTTTGAGTTCCAGTCTAAAAAGAACAACTCCAATCTTTATCCACAACATGTCCCCACGGGGTGGGTGTCAGTGGATGTGTTTCCACTCTGACCTTGGCGTGCCCTCATTGAGACGAGGGCTGGCACCAGGGTCCAGTTTGTCTGAAACACTAGCCCAGCCATGACCTCGAGAAAATTCGACGGCAGCAACATTTCTTCATCAAATATTTTATCCTAATACAAATACACAATGAATGTAAAGTCAGAATTAACAGTAAAGGAACACAGTCTATGTATAAATGTGTCTGTAATCTGGCTGCTTATATTTTTGAAGGATTTTGCAACTTTGTTCAAGTGTAAAAACTGTGTTTCTGTGTCAATTATTAGATGTTTTAATGCAAAGCTACATTCTTGTCCTGGGGTTTTCTTGCAACATAGCCTGTGGAAGCAATTTTTAAGTCAGTAGTATAGATGTAAAAATCACAGTTAGCACTGCTGAAACCCACCATGACAAGTGAATACCGGTTTTCTAAAGGCGTTGCCAAAATAAAGTTAAGACCTTTTAAATACCACATGGAATGACATTTAAAACCTGATTTACCATCGCACCAATAGTAGGAAATATGTAGGAAACCGGAAGTAAGGATATGAACTAAAAGCATTTATTTTTATATCCCAGTTTTAGTGATTCTCAGCAGTACAACAAATTATTGATCAAAATGAGGATGTATAACGGGAGTGCTATGTTTAGCACCCAACTGTCCTATAACCATGAAGTCACTGTGTCTGGACATTGAGAGATGTTCTCTGCTTTGGTCTTTCAGCTCCACAGGCTTCTTCTCCTTTTGCATTTCAGTTTTATAAGCAATTCTGACAATTCTGTGATGGAAAGTTTTTGGATGCCAGCAGAAGAAGTGTGGTGTTTAGGAAGCAGTCTGGTTGGTTGGTCAGCAAAAGACTGACAGCTTGGCTCTGCACCCCCCTGCTAACTGGAAATGTCTCATTCAACTTAAATGCTGAGCAGAGGAAGCAGTCACTTTCCTTCAAAGCAAGAACACGACGTCAACAAATGAAATGCGCAGCTTCAGCTTAAAAGTCACATCAGTTCTGTGGCTTTGTGAAGATTCAACAATGACTACTTTTACGTCTGGTTTTCCTCTATGCGATTATGCAAATGCTATATTGTACTGCTGTTTTTTCTATGTCAATAGAGTCAGCTAAAGACTTGTTCAAACTGATTTGAAGTCCATGTTGCAGCTACAAGTGAAATTCTTCAGGTTGGTGTGTCAGTTTCTCTGGCTTGCCTTGCCTTCTCTCTTGTAACACAGGTTTTAGTAATGATGCAGAATCAGGTCTCTTTTTACACCAAAATCCTAAAACCACAGATTTATGTTTACCTAGCTCTTTGTTTTATAATTTTCTGCAGTCTCAGTGAGTCACAGCTCAGCCTGTCAGCAGCAGGTAACTGGGTCTACAGATTATTATTAGCCCGGATCTCTCATGCACATGTACTTCAGCTGCAGGATCAGTTTCCTAAAGGGACCCAGGCGGCCATTGATTTATCTTGAATCCCTGGACATGGTTCTCTAATGACCTTGACATGAAAACAAGACAAACCTCCAGTGACTCGCGTCTCATGTAATAACAGCTGCTCCACTCAAAGGGCACTAAGCTTGAAGAGTTGAGTCAATGTTGAACGACCTTACTTATACATTTACTTTTCCCACATGTTTTACGGTAATGTTTTTTTTACCGTACAAAAAGTGTGTTATAAGTGTTTAACCTTGTTTTAAGGATATATAATTGTAATTATAATCCCCTCGTTACTCAATTCCCTTCGCCACTCATTACTGTATATTTACTAACGCACATTATCGAGGACAAAATCTGCCAAAAAAGATATGGATAAATAAATGAATGATTTAAGTGCACATACAAAAATGTATTAACGCACGAATACCGAAGTTGATTCATTAAGAAATGAAAATAATAGGTAAAGTTTGAGAGGAAAAAGCTAATTATTTAATAATTTGTTTGTATATTTCTCTATTGATTTATTTATGCATTTGTGTGTGTGTGTCCATATGTGTGTGTATACATATATATATTTCTGTATTTATTTCTTTATTTCTATATATCAAGCTGTTGATTTATTGATACATTTTTTATGTGTAGCTAAGTGTGTAGTTATTAAACTAAATGCTGGATACATAATCGTTTTATTGTGAGTCCGAAGCCCTAAATTAAACTTTCCTTTGACTGTGTCCCCTCTCTAGACAGGATGCAGTCTTCAAACCACCGACTGCGAGACATGGAGCAGCACCACCCACTGCTGTCGGCAGGTGCAGATGTGGAGACGGGCAGCCTGGCAGCCGGAGTGATGGTTGGGAGTTCTCACGCGGACCACACCGCGGGGAACCGTACCCTGTGGTTCATTCAGGACAGCTGCGGCATGGTGTGTGCCGCCATAACCTGGTTCCTGGTGCTATACGCCGAATTTGTGGTGAACTTTGTCATGCTGCTGCCCGCCAAGAACTTCTGGTACTCACTCCTCAACGGGGCCACCTTCAACTCACTGGCTGTGCTTGCACTGGCGTCACATCTCCGCGCCATGTTGACTGACCCGGTAAGGATGTTAAAGAGAGGATGGGTGGATGAGGTTGAGGACAGATTTGCAGAAAGGAGAGTACGAAAACAAAACAGGGTTTGAAAGTAAATAAAAGGTCAAATAACCATGGAAAACGAAGGATACCGTAAATTTGGAGAGTTACAACGATGGTTCAGCAGTGATACTTTATTTACTGTTGAAACAAAAATGTTGCTTTGTTGTGTTAGGACTAGTCTTACTTATATAAAAAATCTATTTATGGATCTTGAGAAAGAGTTTCAGAACAAGCTGGAAGCAATCCCTGATGTAGTCTGGGTACACTGAGCTGAGGGTACTGTGTAGAGCAGCCTTCTACTGTGTCGACTGCTACAACAATTTAATTTCATCCGTGTTTGAAGTTTTTCAACCAAATATCCTCATTAGAAAAATGTCTGTTACTTGTTTATGTTTCAACCACATCTGAACGACTGAATGCTCTTGGACCTTTCATTTAAGGATCTCACAACGTTTATTGATCCCAACAGAAATGTTTTTCAAATTTGAATCAAAACATTGTGTGCATTTCTACTTATCTCTTCAAAGTTCAGATAAATGAATACAGTTTCTGCCAACCACAGCAGCTTATTTTTTCTCTTGTGTGATTCGACACCTTGTCGGGATTTCCAAGCAATCGATTATTTGGATTCCTAACCTACTGGGATGTGTAATGACACAGTCAGAAGCTTGAGCCTGAGAGATCATCCTGCCGTAATTAACATTGTGACTAGTCTCTGTGTGCGCTAATCTAAAAAAACTAGGGTTTTGACTCTGCTCTAAGTGCAAGTTTACCCTGAATTGTGTCAAGCCACAGAAATTAGAGATAGTCAGTGTATCTTAAATCTTCAGTTGAAATGTTAACATCCAGTTCGACTTGACTCTCAAAGATCTGTAGTTATTGAACAAGTCGGTTGTGATTTAAATCCTGAATTAAGACACTTTCACTTGTGTTAGCCTGTGCCACCTAACATTTCTTGTATGTTTCTTGTCAACTTGTTTCTTGTAAACTATCAGTCTTTGTCTTTCACTGACTTAGGGGGCAGTTCCTAAGGGCAACGCCACCAAGGAGTACATGGAGAGCTTGCAGCTGAAGCCTGGTGAGGTTATCTACAAGTGCCCAAAGTGCTGCAGCATCAAGCCTGAGAGGGCGCATCACTGCAGGTCTGTGGAGCTGTCTGTGAATGTGTTTTTCAAACATTTTTATGCACATATTTTTGTTATTGATGACATTAGCATTAGCCGTCAGTGTGTGATGCATTAACATCTTCTCTCTCCTGCCTGCAGTATTTGTAAAAGATGTATCCGGAAGATGGATCACCACTGTCCCTGGGTCAATAACTGTGTGGGAGAAAAGAATCAGAGATTTTTTGTTCTTTTCACTGTAAGTACACAGAAGTACTCATGGAGTTCTCTGTTTAATTCTAATAACAGGGTGTGATATGGATTCAAATTTTTTTTTCTTTCTTTTAGATCACTTAATGTTATTTATTTATTGTTTAATATTTACATGTGAGAATACCATTTATCTTGACTTTCACATGCTTTTTTTCACATTTATTTATTAATCCACATTTATAACTTTTTATTTATATCGAACTAAAGGGAAAAATAAGTCTATCCTAAAATGATCTTGCTCTTAAGTCATGTTGAAATAACTAGCTGCAGTTCATAACTCTGCAGTGTAGACACATGTCTACATGAAATAGCCATTTGTTACTGTCCTGACAACATCAGCACTTTTTTATGGAATCATATGCTGACTGGTAAATTTTTATGAAAGACATAAAGCCGTCACATGTGGCTGAGCTGTGCAAGGTTAAAGCACGGCTCCATTTTAATTTTCCTCTCCTTTCAGCCTTCAGAAAATGCGTAGATCACCTAAAAAACTGAGAGTCTGAAGGCTTTATAATTTGATGGTCAACATGAAATTAAAAAGCTGCATTACTACAGTATACACAAACCCACCTGGTGAGAGGGGAGTGGCTCCTCCTTTTTGCCTGATCTCACCGTCTCCCCCTCTTCTGTTTTTTCCCTCAACAGATGTACATATCCTTGATTTCTGCCCATGCCCTGGGCCTCAGTGGAATGCACTTCTTCAGCTGTATTAAAGTCCAGTGGAACGGTAAGGTCTCTCTGTCTCAAAGCTTCAACTACAACATGAGTTTGGGTCAAACCCAGGAACACAAACATTGATGGAAGTGCAGCTTAAGAGTGAGAAACACAATACAACAAGTGATTTAAACAGTTCAGAGAGATGAAAAGACAGTCGGAGCCGAGTGTGGAGGAAAAAGAAAGAGATTCTACTCCAGTCGTAAGAGCAGCTGCTGCTCAGGTCACTGGAGTTGTGATTCTCTTCATCTTTTCTTCCTCCGTGTAGGAGTGAACCAGAAAAAGGAAGGTGATATCTCATTCTTAGAAATTGAATTAATGCTGCCCTCCACAGAATGATACTCTGACTCCGCAAATAAATATTTTCCACCACTTTGTTTTTCCAAATAATCCGGCGTTCCGGGCCAATGCGGGAGACGTAAAATGACAGTAAACATAGTAAGAACTCCAGCTAGTTAGAAATGGATAATGGGTTTGGTCATGATGGAATAGTTACTGTGTGCACATCCAGTCCAGTATGGGTAGGTCAGGCTGCGACAGCAACTAGACAGGAATGAGGGAACACACACACACACTGGATTATTAGTTCCCACAACTTAATTGGACCTAAAGAGGCAACATTTCAGTGTGGTAGTTTGTGACCCAGAGAATTTCACCCTTTTGTGTATTTTGGCTTCTAGGTCATTGGCTTTTGGGACATTTCATATTCAAGATGAATTATTAATTTATTGTGTGTTTTATTTGATATTTTAATTGTTCTATGCAACATTTAAAAAAACTTGTCTTCTTTCTCTGATCAGAGTGCAGTGAGTTCTCTCCAGGGGCATCGGTGCTGCTCCTCATCTTCCTCTGTCTCGAAGCCATCCTCTTCCTCACTTTCACAGCTGTAATGTTTGGTACACAGATCCACTCCATCTGCAACGACGAGACGGTCAGTGCTCTTTCCCATGTTAATGAAGTTGTTTGTATTACCAGGTAAATGAGCCAAAGCAAATAGCTTGGCTACTTTGATGAGGAATCTTTCGTTCACAGACCTGTTTAAATGTCTTGCAGGAGATTGAACGTCTTAAAAACGAGAAGCCCACGTGGGAGCGCAACGTGAGATGGGAAGGAATGAAATCTGTGTTCGGGGGTCCACCATCTTTGCTATGGTGCAATCCTTTCACGGGTCTGCGTCTGCGGCGCGTGTTGCTGTTGACCCACGGCCGCCGCAGCGGGTCTGAGTTTTCAGTCTGATCCAGCTCATCGACACTTGATCCTCCATACACCTAGATTTCTTGTACGCCCTCTCCTGATCTCGGGCTTAGATGGACCCCTGCTCCCTGAACCTGTCTCTCATGTGTGGGTGTCAGGCAGACTGGCTGCACCAGTGGGACCCCAGTGAATCAATCAACCACCACTGAGATTTGGAATCCTCTCTTTTACACGCTGACGAGTCTGCTGAGCAGCTGGAATATTGTTTTTAACAGAAGCAGCCCTTTGGTTTGTTTGTGTCTTTAGGATAAGCATGCAGTAAGTAAAAAGTGAGTCTTTAATTCCTTGTGAGACTATCCGAGGTGTTGTTTGAACTCAGCGTATGTACCTTCATTAAACAACTCCAGCGGTTTGTCTTCGCTGCTACGCACACGAGATTCAAGATTAGGGTTTTGATTTTTTTTTGGAGATGAGATCAGCAATATATCCTCCATCATCACTGGACCCAGACGAGGGAATCAAAACGGGAAAATACTTGAAAGTGTTGTGTCGGACCTAGACAAGGGGATCGCAGTGAAGGACATGCATCACTCGAGTGGATCTTGAGAAAGCAGCCTGGACACGGAGCACCATGGACATCATGAATTATACTGTGCTGCCTTGCTTTGCATGTATGACAATTCAATCAGTCAGTATCTCTGCCAGAAAAAGAGGTTTTTCTCTGTCTTCAAATGAATGAACAGGCTACTGTGAACACAAGCCTTATTCTTATTCAAGAGGACTGAGTGGCTTTACCTGTCTCTTCATCTCCTCCATCAGTTTTCCTGCCTCTGCCTGACATTTTTTTTTAAACGTAAAACAAGCCAGTATAAATGAATTCTCCTTTTATTTTATTTTTTTTAACCTGCTAAAGCTTCTGTAAGCTTCATCACAGTGACAACACCTCGACAGTTGACCTTAATGACTCACTACGGAGGACTACAGTAATTTTGAATATTCATGTTGGGGGGGGGGGAATATCACAGTTTTGTATAAGTCATATACATGCGGTAAATTTTCCATTCCACTGCTCTTACATGCTGCTTCACGTCTCACTGTCTACAAGTGATGGGTGACCCACAGACCAATGATACGCCTCCCTATGTTTTTTTTTTATATATATATATATATATATATATATATATATATATTACCAAGTGATTCAGGTTAAACCATGGATGCTGGAAAGACCGAATGTTCTGAAGTTATAGATTGGTTTAGTAGGAATCCACAGGAGAGAATAGTTTGGGTAAGAGTTCATAGCATTTAAATCGTGGAAAGCAACCCGACAACCCCCACCTCAATTCAGAGCCAAGTCTCGGACATGGTTGCTTAGCATGCTCCTTGGTCACCGAGTGGTTCAACATTTTGAAAAAGAGAATTTAAAATACCCGTCCGACCTCCTCTGGCTTGTTGTGAGCTCATTCTTATCCCCAGAGCCCAGCTCCATTGTGTAGCCTGTAGAATTATAAAGGGGCTGCTTTGCAGAAAGAGGCGGAGCTACAGGGCTCATTATACAGACTGAACATAGTCTCTGTGAGCTCAGCAGAGGCTTGTGAGGCCTTTCCTACCTGACTCCAGAAATGTCGGACCTGTGACATCATGCGGCAGGACAGAAGCAGATACTCTCCCAGTGTCGCTAGGACACTTAATCCATGCCTTCAAAATCATTCTGTCAAGTTAATTTATTAGCTTGAAAGATTTTTGTTATTATTGCCATATTTATGAAAGTGTTTCACACTTTGTGACGACTGTCTCCTGTTTTTTTACTCTACATAAGTCATGGGCCTGTTTGCACCGGATGAATGTGGCTTTTTTAAGTCAGGAGTTCCAAGATTTAAAGTCCAGTTCTGACTGACGGGCCGGTATAGTGTTGTCGAATCAAGATTCTTAAAAGTCGTTTTTTTTGATGGCGTGTTGGAAAATATATTGCTGTTCGTTCTCATCTGTGGTCGTCAGGAGAAGAAAGTCCTCTGTTTACACTAAATGATGATATCTGACGTTCTATGGCCATGATGCTTTTAAACAAACGCTGTCATTCGAATGACTGATATCAGGGGATTTTATTCATGCTGGCCTCTTATTTCTTGTTTTATTCTGCTAGGCTGCATCACGTCAGTTGACTGGATATACATGTTGGAGAATCACTTTCCTGCTCAAGCAGCGTCATACTGTGTCAGTATTCATCAAGTCCCTTGTGCTAACGTACTCAGTGTACTTGTTAACAGACGTAAAAATCCTAGGCATTAGACAGATTGTATTGTATTTTAAGGCTTCTCAGAAAACGACATCATGCTGTTAAGCTCTGTAGATGCACCGATATCTTGCTGATAAATCGACCGCTGTTAAATGAATACTATTTCCGAGTATTAAGGGTAAAACTACATCCAGAGCCACTCAGAGGCCGATAAACTGATTAACACAAAATGCCTTTACACTACAAGAAAATATCTGAGCCCTGACTTAATGTAACAGTGGCAGGAGTAACACACAGCTTAACTTTAACTAATATCTGAGGTCTCAGAGCTAACGGATTCATATCATGTGACGAATGGTGTAAAATGTTTGACCTGGCTCTGTTGATGTTAACATCTACTTGACTAGAGGGTAGTCCTGCTTCATGACCAAACTCACATGTTAAAATCATCTTGTCTTGAGGTGGGATACTGTTACAGGGTATGTAGTTTAACATTCAGCAATAGAATCAATTAATGAGGATTTTAAAGGGTCATAGTGGTAAATGTATTTTGAGCGATTCTCCACTTTTTTGTTTGACTAAGTAAAACAACGATCAACATGGAGAGAGAGCTGTAGGACACGTGAAACTGAGTAAACCAATATAACACTACTCTGTCAAAAGGTTTTTCTCAGACTAGTTTGGGATTTTTGAGCCTAAATTCTCAGATAAAGATCATTTTGTGATGTATAGTAGAGATTTTTAACAGGCTGGAGGTTCCACCACAGATTTACCATCATTACCAACATTGCCATGAGAAGGTGCAAAATGTTTTATTTCCTCCAGAACAAAAGTCCTTCAGCTTTATAAAAAAACTATAAAAGTTACTATTAACAATATATAAATGGAATGTTTTATTCAACCTTTTTTAAATTAATGTGTCACAATCTTTAAATGTCTTCTATCTTTAATGTCATTCTTTTGCATAATAAACTTGATTAAAATCAGAGATTGTAATCGATTTTCCATAATTAGCTATTTCTTATGTTATTCCTGAGTTTTGTTTCTAGATATTGTGTAAAGTGTGGGCTTCACTCTGACACAACATACTGCTGATCTATCAAATAAAACACCAGCCTGGTAGATTATTTGATATCCATTTAATCCATCAGAAGATGTAGTATAGATGAACTGGAGAAAATGACGGCTGCGGGAACTAAGAAACAAGATGCAGTGAAGTGTGAGTGAAACATTTTGTGTCCCAAAGGTTATGCAAATGCTCTTCTTCGAAAATGAGCCACTTAGTATACAACTGAGTAGAGTCCATTCCTCCATCAACAGTTCTCTTTTAGTCAATTAAGCTGCACCACTTTTCAAACACTCATAAAAGTCGCCAACAGATGAGTTTGTTCATCAAGCTCCCTGAATTATTTCCTGGGAAAAGTGAATGTTGTAAAACACCCTATCTCAAAATGATACAGAAAATAAAAAAATAAAAATCCCTGGATCCATTTACTGATCCGGAGCTTCACTAAAATGAAATGGTTTCTCTTCTTACCCCCGCACTGCATCCTTCCACCAAGTCACATGGAAATCTGTCTAGCAGTTGTTGTGTAATCTTGCACACAAACAAACGGACAGTGGAGAAAGCATAACCATTGTGGTGGTAGAAAAATAAAATCAGGCAATAAATCAAACTCTGAACATTCAAACAAAAACAATGTTGATGGAGATATTACTACAATGTGATATGCACCGACTGTGCAATGAGGATTGAACAAAACTTACCTGATACTTAAGCCATAGTATTATAAATCAAATTAAACGTCATCATAACTAAGAAAATCTAAATCAAATCCTTTGAGAAGAGACAAACTTTTGTCCAGTGGGGGGCGGTGTGGTGTTTTCTTCTGTTGAGATCTGCCAATTAACATCCAGAGGAGGAAGTGGTGTTCCCTGGGTGAGGACTCTCAGGCCGTACGCTTTCTAGAGCCTTGATATAACGCTGTGTCGTTAATGTTGAACACGACAAATACTGAATCCTCTTGATTTCACCATACAAACTCCTCATTGTATTTTCTCCACCTTTAAATAGGGTCGTGACCCTGAAAAACCAAACTAAGGGAACAGAGCACCTCTCTCCTCTCCCCCCTCGTCATCAGCTGCGCCGTGAACGCGGCTCAGCTTCCGCCGACACGATGTGAATATGGCGGCAAAGGCAGCTGCGGACGGTGTCAGGACCGAGGAGGAGAGCATCGTCAACCGCTGGATAGTCGACTACTACCTGTCCCTGGCTCTGCAGGCGTTCGACCGGGAGCAGTTCACCGACCTCTGCAGCATTAAACATGTCGTGGACAGTAAGTGAGCGGCCGGCCGCCATGTTTGGCTCCCGTTCGGCGCCGAGCTGAACTTTGTGGAGTTCAGGTGTCGCCACAACTTCACACTATTCTGTTTACCGCGTCAGTTTTTGCGACGTGGCTCCAGCTGCCTTTTAATTTAGTTTCATTTTTTCAGACTTCGTATTGTTATATATCACGTGAGCATGCCAGTCCTGTCCAGTACTCAGGTTTCCAGACTGACAGTGAGGTTCTGGGTCCCAGTATAACATAAGATGATCCTTTTATTAGTCTCACAACAGCAAAGACATCAGCCAAAAAATACACATCAGCAAAGTAGTCATAAATGCAGGGGAAATATAAATATAAAACGAGTTAACCTTCCATATTTATATGTGGGAATAGATTCATTGTGACTGATTGTAAATGAATCGCACAGACAGAAATGCACACTGGTCTACTGGCTGGTTTCTCACTCTTTTCCTGTACATCATCCAGGATCCTCCTGAAAGACATGGATTGGACTGAAGACCACAGAGTGTGTATTATGAACTGTGCATGTGTGTTCAGTAGAGGTGACCTGTGTGTTCATTGTCTTGTCACAGGTGTCTTGGATAGGACTCTGGAGTCCACGGATTCAATGCCAACAAAGATCCGTGTGTTGGAGTTTCTCCTCCTGATAAACGAGGGTGACAGACTCGGTGAGACTTGATGCAATCCCTGAGGGACCAGATCACAAGTGCTGTCTGATCAAATTCAGTAAATATCTGGATGCAGCCTGTTGTGTCCTCAATGCTTCCCCAGATCTGATCACTCAGACCATATGGGGTCTGTGACGCGTGTGGCTTCATTCCTTTATCTGCGTGAATGCATTTGCGGGCCTCATAAGAAGGAACCAATATTTAGCTAACGTCCTCTGACGTTAGCTACTCTCTCTCTCGCGCGCGCGCGCGAGCGCCAACACATGTTTTCATTCACAAAGATTGGCATTGGACACATCTGTTAACTTAGACCGGTTGAAAGGGTAAAAACATAATTTGATCTTTTGCGCACACAAACAACGTCTCGGCTCTTGTTGATGTGAGACAGTTCAAGTAGTTTAGCATCCATTCAGTTCTGCTAGTTCATTGTAGCTTGACACTCCAGTGAACATTGCTTTGTTCTTACCTGCAGATGTGTCGTCCGAGTCTATAACTGCTTTGGAATCAGCCTTAATGTTGCTTCAAGGCCTGAGCAAGGACTGTAGCCTCCCACAGCAGGAGATTGACAACGTGTGCACTTCAGTTAAAGAGATGGTAAAAAAAAAAACATTTGTCTAATTCATGCTCTGCACTGGTTCAACTCTTCCATTCATTTTCACTTCTAGTCTACCTTCCCAAATCAAAAGCCAAACGGTTTACGGTTTAAATCATAATGCCAGTGCTACAAAATTAACTGACTTATTATTTTCGTCTTTAGATCGTGGTGCTTCTCATCAAGAGCAATAAATTTGACAAAGCTAAAGAGATGCTGACCAAGCACTTTCCCAGATCAATGGTTGGCAAGGTGAGTCCACCAGTGTCCTGTTCACTCAGGGTCTCAATCATTTCAGTGGGTTGAATTAAGATTTATGTTCTTGGCTCCTGCATGTGATGGAAATTTGACCTGCTGAATGAGGCTTCTGAAATAATGAGATTTGAGAATAATTTTATTCCTTGCTCTGTGTGTGTCTGTGTGTGTTATCATTTCCATTAAAATATGTACATTGATCATACTGTGTATAGAGTTTTAGTGATTGAAAGTGTGACTGCGTTCACATGCAAGCTAGTATACTGGTGTTCGAAGTATCCAGTTTCTGTGTTAAAGCCGGTAGCAAGGTCATATCCCCAAGAATCACTTCTATTTTGGGTATCATGTATACAGGGATATGAAACGCCAGATTTCTCAAGCACCATATAAGAAATCTGGTGTTTCATATCCCTGTATACATGATAAGCTAAATAGAAGTGATTCTTGGGGATATATATATATATCATCAAAACCAGGATCAGCCTCATAACAGAGATGCCAATGTGTATGTAAACAAAGTCAATGAGGCAGTAGGTGTGATGTTGACTCAGCAGATAATCAGTAAGTGGAGGAGATTCTGTGCTGAGCTTAATTGTGTTTGTAGTGACACCACAGAATAACGTTGCTGCTACAAACCAAATGAAATACTGTTTGTGTTCTATTCTACAATGTTCACAAAGATGCATTCTTTCAAACGGGTTTAGTGCATGCTGTGTTTCACCTTACTGCTCTTGTGTCCTAGAAAGCTATATTCATGGGTCTCATCAATCAGAGGAGTAAAACACATGAGGTCATCCAACAAACTGACTTCCGGCAGTTCAAGAGAAAGATGTTCTCCTTCTGCCAGAGGCTCTGCCCGTTCTCCGTTCCTTTTCTTCACAAGGTGTGTTGGGGTGTTTCAACGGAAATGTTTACATCATTAGAAGCTGATTTGTCAACAACACTCACGTATATTTGCATGCATTGTGAAAGTATTTTGGTTTAGACCCGATAAGAAACCTTTTGCCTGTGTTAACCTTAAATGGATTGTTCCCCAAAAAAAATCCACTCATTAACTACCCACCCCTAAGCCGATGGAGAGGTGGGAGAAGTCAACAAAACACTTGTGGAGTCTCAGGGGTAAACAGTGCTGCAGCCAAATCCAATACAATTGACGTAACTTGTGACCAGTCCTTTAGAAAAAGTACAGACAAGGCCTGGATACTGTTTGTGTGGTGTCTGTAAACCCAACATTCAAATTTGACTAGAACTCATGTCATATACACTGTGTTACTCTGCTACCAGAGTACGGATGCTTACGATAATGAGGAAATTTAAATGTTTCGGTGACCCATACAAAATGTTCAGCCAACACACAGATATGACACTGTTGTGTGTTTGGGCTATGTACATGAGTTGATCATTTTTTTGTGTTATCTAGGCAGCAAAACAGCTGATCGATACCCGACTCTCAGAGCAGGATGACAGTGCAGCTGGACCTGATGAGCAGGCGCAGCCTGGCCCGTCGTCCACTCCACAGATAAACACTGCCCTGGTCGTATCATGGTAGATGCTCTCTTTCGCTCCCGGCTAACTTCAGTTCTTTTTATAGAAGCTCATCAATAATGTGAAAATACCAACATTTAACTTTCATCCTCATTTTACAAACTGTCTCTAGCCCTGTCATCACTTTAAATCAGTATTACATGCTTATATATACTGAAACAATTCATAAATGTACTCTTCTAATATCACGAGAATAAAGGTTATACTTTTAACCGGGTTAGAGCCAGACAATTATTTATTGTCGCAAGAATTCACTTCAAACTCCTTATCTTGTCTCTTTCTTATCTCCCAGTAAACATAATATTATCCAGAGGACCAGACTGGAGGCAGCCTACAAGATGCTGGCTTCACTATCAGATATGAGGACATTTGCTCAGCTGGAGGAAGAGGTTGAGAGGGAGGAGCAGGAAAGAACAGCTAACTTTCTTCTGCGCCTGTCACCTAGTTTGAAGGAGGATGCCAGTTTGGACTCGGAGCCGGACGGTGTGTTTCAGAGAGGCTCGGGCAGCCCGATGGAGGCTTCAGTAGCAGACCACCCGCCACAAACGGAGGCTGCTCCTCACACACAGGCAGGTTCACTCTCAAAGTCATCCCCAACACCACTGAGGACCAGGCGGCTATACACTGTGGCACGACTGGTGGTCGAGCCAGACAGCCAGTCGAGCTCACAGTGTACAGTGGCCTCACCGGAGCTAGACACCCAAGTCCTTGAAGTGGAGTCACCACAGTCGCCGACTATAGCCGATGAGAACTCTTCGCAGAGCCTGCTGATAGACAACGAGGTCACCAAACCCTCCAGGAAGCCGCGCACACAACCCTCCGGTCTTCGCAGCAGGTAATTAACAATAAATAAATATATGCAGCTCAAACTAGGGGACCCACTCCCCAAAGCTGCAAGTTAGTTGAGATGATGGTTTTGACTTTAGTAGACTTTGAGTCACTGTCTGCTGAGGTCTGGAACATGAGATAAGTTTATGATGTCTCGAAGTAGCATGTTATGATACATGCACTCATTAAAATGGTACATTCATGAAAACACATTCAAATATTACAAGCTCTGAAAAAGTTGTACAATAGAGGAATTCATTTATATTTTGTACTAGTTGGCCAGTTTCTAAAAACTAAAGCAGTGACTTTTACAAGAATCATTGATATTACATATATTTCTAACAATTCCTGAAGAAAAAAGCCTAATATAAAGGGAAACGATTTGTATGCAGACTCTCATTTTGTAGATTGTGTTTTTTGCCTCCGGACCTTGTAGACCACATCGTCTCATCGTGAGTAGTTTGCATGTGCTTGTGTATTCCTCTGTGAGTGTTGGTCACTAAAACACTGTTCTGTCACATCAGAGCCTCGACGAGATTGACAGTGTTGTCAACAGACAGCGAGAAGGAGCTCCCCGTCTCTGGGGCAAACGATGAAAGTGATGTGGTGGAAATCCATAACCAGTCCCACAGTTCAATCAGGAGGTAAATCTGAATGTGCATCACCTCACTCTTTATCTTCTTAAGAGTCTATATTTGATTTACTTTGAGAGAATATAATAATTTCTGGCAAAACAGATCTATTTCCCTTTCCTGTATAATGTTTGACTCCACTCTCGTCATGTAGCAGCTCCCCCAAGTCACAAAGTGGAGGCAAATCATTAAACAGTGATGAAGACCAACCGGAGACGTCTGCCTGCTTCATAACCCCAAAGAAAACTGAGAAGTCCAGAGTTTCTGTCACCAGGTAAGTCCAGATACATTTTCAAACCTTATGTTGTCACTATAGCTGTTTTCATAACAGGGTTCCAGAAAATTGAGTCTGGACATTCATGCGAAGCGTTGTATTATTCAAGTTCACACATTTTCATGCTGCATTATGAAAGAGCTCACTCTGACATTTTACTAAGGGAGTGGAAAAAGTCCAGAGCAGCTGACTGCCATTTGTGTTCTCACACACAGCACATCTGGAACATGTCTGGATTTCAGTGCATGTTTGAAAGAAGCTTGTTAGTCTTGAGTTGAGGATTCATTATGTCTGACAAACTGCTGCAATTTAAACAGCGATCGACAAAATGACAGTGACAACATAGAGTCTTCGTTGGACAGCTCGCCCAGTGTGTTCCCTCGTCACCCCCGCCCTCAGACCAGCTCCACTCCACACAAGGACTCAGCTCAAGATAAAGACCCTTCCCGTTCAAAATGGTATTTACGTTTACACCAGTTCACTCCTACGGCTAATTAACTGAACAAAACAGAATAGTTTTTTCTAAAGATAATTCATTCGATTTTTCTAGCTGCCATTTGGATTAATGCAGGGTTTTTAAAATTGCTTAAAATGTCAATAAATTAACCATGTTTATTAACCTTTCACAACACACTACCCAATCATACACAGAATTAACCAAGATTTGCTCCACAACAGTTAAATAATTGCATTGAAATTGTTTTTTATTGACATTTAGTATTTTGAATGACCATTATGGATCAGGGTGCCTAACACTGAAACCAAACCTTTGTCCTGTTCATAGGAAACGACTGTACAGTACCGCAAAGGAGACCAAGGAAACGTGGAGCGATGAAGAAACGCATTTCCCCTCCAGGAAGAACAGTGGGAATATTTCATCACCTTATCTGCCTTGTAAATGTTGGGACAATCATGTTCATGTAGTAATATATTTTCTTTTTCCTCTGAAGGGTTGCAAGAGAGCACCATTTCAAATTCAGGCCACAGGAAGAATGTAAGCATAATAAGACTTGTATTTGTCACTCACAGGTACAATTTATTTCATTACATTAAAAAATGGGAGTCACGGAATTTAACTACCCAATAAGCAACCACTGGTGTATAAAAAGGATAACATTGATTTGGTTGATTCTCTGCGCAGTGATCCAGACTTTGTTGTGAAGTGTGAGCCCGCCCTATGTTGCTTTACAATGCCACGTCAACAGCTAAAAGCATTGATGCTTGTTTTCGACCTGTGACTGCAGCAGAAAAGTGACAACATGTTCCTTTTGTGTTGCAGAAGTGGACCGAAAGTGAGACTGCAATGTTGAAAGAAGGGGTCGAAAAATTTGGAGAGGGGAACTGGAGTAAGATAAAGTCAAAGTACTCCTTCAATGGTCGAACAAACGTCAACCTCAAGGACAGATGGAGAACGCTGAAGAAGTTAAATAAGGTCTAAAGTTCAAGAGGACTTGGTGCCATTAATGGATTGTTATTGTTCAACTAAGTCAAATATTTACTTTATCCCTGCATCATGCCTGATGTTTGTACAGTTAACCTAGTTGAATAAACTTTGATTTCAGTTTGTGATATTGGTTGCTTCCTAATAAACGATGCATTGTCACTGCAGACCTGTATTCAGCAGCAAGATCACCCAGACTAGAATATATACAAAGACATAATGGATTTATTGGAAAGATGACATTTACAAAAGCATTCTGCTTAATTTTCACAATTTTCAGAAAAAGAGGCTCTCAAAGGGATCATGTAGATCGCAGGTTAGCTGGTATCACACGTTGAGTCGATACAGGTGTTTGTTTCTATCCCTTGGATGTCCGAAAATATGAATGTTACTGGAAAAGGAAGGCTTGACTACTGTGCATGTTTAGGTTAATGTATCTTCATTCCTGATGAACTCTCCCACATCAGTCTGGTGGAACACGACAATGGACATGGGGTCCACTCGCCGGCACTCCTGTGTTGATTTAGCTGCGACTCCGAAACCCTGAGAAATGACAACGGGTTCAGAAATCTCATTGGTGGAGGAGAACAAGTTAAACCTAATTGGCAGAATAGGATCCTGAGCCAACCAAAGTTTACCTCAGCAGATGCATTCAATTCAGGAGTAAAATTATTGGAAGAAATGGCACAGCTCTTATTTGAAGTATGTTAGTCATCCCAACAAAAGTTGCAACGTGCAGCATCAGCGGGATTATAAGCAACTGCTGTGATCAAAAGTATCATTGTAACAGGACTTACCAGAGGCACGTCGGCCATGGAGTAGACGACAACACCCTGATACTGCACAGTGTTCTCAGTGATTCTCCCAAGTCCGGATTTTAGCACATGGTTTCCATAGAGGAAGGACTGCTCCGCTCCAGGCTTCACCCAGACCTTGAACTGAAGACACGAGCAGAGATTCCACGTTATTCATATGTGCAGGAGTTCATCCAATCTCATTTCAGTCAGTGATGAAATGTTTGAAGGTTAAACAAAGTTGAGATGCACAGATATTAGTTCTCAACCCAAATCTTTGTATTGTCATCAGGCACTCAGCAGGTGCATACACTACCTCTTGATATAGTGTTAACTAATTAATACTAGAACTCCAGAAAACCAGTGATGTACAAACAAGTGTAAACTTAAGGAATCAGTGTCGTGATGCAGGATGTCTGTGCGTATCTTGAATTTAGTTGCTCTGTAAAACCAGGACCAGCTCTTTGTACTTCAGTCAATTGTTCATTACTTCAAAAGGGTTTTCTGGGTTTCAGAAAAACTCCCCACGAGTATCAATGACGCTAAAATCCAAACTTGGCAGCGCCTCCCCCTTTTGGGGATATTACGATTGCAGGTCATCTACCGACATGCAGACGATACTAGAAAACGATGGGCTCCTCTGACAGATTAACCCAGGGGCACAACTTTTAGTGATTGTGTTCTCTCTTGGAGCAGCATCGGCCTTGTGGTATAATAACACTTACGCTGTTGTTTTCAACAACAGGCATATACAATGTCTCTGTTGTGGTTTAACACTTTGTCCCTGTAAGATTCCACTGACTGACAGACAGGCTTAGGTCCAAATAATCATTTGGTGGAGAGAGGAATTGTTTGTTATTCTTGTTTAATCCTCATCTTCATCTGCTTGCCTGAAATCGGATCACAGTGACTATTTTTCCCGACATTGCCGGAACCGGGAACCATCATAACAACATGCGTGAAAAACAACCTGAACTGTATAGTCTCATCACACCCTAAGAAGAGACTACGTCTACTGTGTAGAATTGACAGTACTCTGGGAGGATGCTGTTCATGAAGAGGGTGAGCGGAAAAGACTGCTGTATGCAGAAATGGCATCTGAGGCCAAACAATGTGGCTGGAAGCAATAGTTTGTCCTGCGGAGGTAGGCTGCTGTGGTTTTATTGCCACATCTACAATCATGTTGCTCAAAGATTTGGCAATCCAAAGACAACCCCTGTGCCAGACCATAAAAGAAACATCGAGGACTTACGAACGCTCTAGCCAACGTCTCTGGTTCTGAAGGAAAGACCCCAACTGGGAGCCAAGATGCTAGGGACCCACACCCAGGTCTGATCAGCCTGTGGTGGGCCTGCCTTGGAAGAGGTTGTTTTGTCATTAAAAGGCCAAAACACCCAATGACATTAAAGGGATAGTTCATCCAAAAATGAAAATGCCCTCATCAACTCACCACTATGCCGGTGGATGGGTGGGTGAAGTGTTTGAGTTGCTTAAACACTTCTGGAGTCTCAGGGGTAAACTTTGTCAGAGCAGAATCCAACACAATGGAAGTCAATGGTGATTCCTTCTTCAGAGGTAATAAAACAACAGAAAAACCATACAATGCCTCCATGATGCTGGTGTGGTGTAATCCAAGTGTCCGCAAGCCACGACATTCATATTCGAGACAGAACAAGGTAATTTCCTGCGTGTTTTAAACTTAATGTCCGCGGACATCTTCCGATGTGGAGCATTCAGGGTATCATAAATGCTATCTTTTCGGGAAATGTGAATGCCAGGGCATGCAGACACTTGGATGACCCCACACAAGTAGAATGGAGGCATGTTAATTTGTTATACTGCCGTCTTATTGCGTCTGAAGATAGGTCACTAATGTCTTTAACTGTATGGGATTCAGCTGCTACACTGGTGACCCCTGAAAAGCCGAAAGTGTCTCGTGGACTAACACTTCACCCACCCCTCCATCTGCATAGGGGTGAGAATATAATGTGGGAATTTTCATTTCTGGGTGTACTATCCCTTAAAAAAAGGCACAACATCTGCCAGTTTTTGGCAACGTATTCAAACTAGTGCGGGAGACCTTGAAACCTACAAGGTCTATTCACCATCTAAGCCTGTGCTCTGAAGGTGAACTGAAGTGTTTTGTTGTTTTTGACCTTCTATCAACCAAAAAACGAACAATCCCGAGCAAGCACATTCATGGCTAGTGAAAATAACTGTAGATTACAGCTGTGATAAGAGATGATCCAGAGGTGCAGCTGTGTTTTCACATCAATCCAAAGTGCAGCTCGGCTTAAAATAAAAGAGTCACCTCACTATGTGTTTTTACGGTCACTCTCTCTGATTGCATGTCTTAATCAAACCTCTAATGACAGTGTCTGAGGAAAGAGAAGCTGTGGTGGTGCAGTCACCTTTGCATAGGGGGCCAGATAATCCAGGGCAGTGATGTGCAGCCGGAACTTGCTGGTCTTTGTGAACTTTCCAAAACAGGTTCCCACTGACACGAGCTTGTCCCGGGAGATGTTTGTGGCCAACTTCAGAATCTTCTCACTGCGGTAAAAAGAAGAGAGGAAAAACAGGGGAAACGGTCAAGTGAACGATGTTTGAACATATGATCAGAAAAGACGCCATTCACGTGAAGCCATCCGCCATCACCTCATGTAGTAGACCCGATCGTTGTGCAGTCTGAAACAGTAGGAGCCGTCCGGTCGGTCCACGAGCAGCTTGATGTTCTCACCGATGCTGTCGATGAGAAAAGACACGGATCTCACACACAGACCAGCGTGCTCGTGTCTCTGGTACAACCGGGAGTCTCGCTACATCAAAAACAAACATGTCCTCCGCGTTCACTTACTATTTCGACAGCTTCTCGAACATGGTTTTCGTCTCATCGTCTGTTAGCGGCCTCATCTTGACTATTTCGAACCCCACGTTTCTCGGTGAATATCTGGATCTCCTGTGAGCAGCGTGAAACGTGGGTCAACACGGAAGCAGTCACACTGTGCAGCGGACTTCCTGTGACGTAATCAGGGGGCGCAGTTCCGGCTTGTTTTTCTTTAGCATTCTTTAGCTTCAAGCCGTTCGAACGCTCCTGTCTTCTGCTCCCGCTAACCGGCCGCGATCTGGTGAGTTCATCCGCTACAAATGAATACAACTGTAGTAAATGTGTTCCTCATACGGCGGGTAAACAATAAGCGAGAATGTGGGTTTGTTTTATGTTTCGTTTTGGTTCGAACAGTCAGGCCAAGTCTCTCGGAAACGGGCTCGGTTAGCCTGGTTAGCTAGCTGTCAGTAGGGGAAAAACCTCGGAGCGGTAGCGTTCTGATGCGAGCTAACTCCACCGCTAGCCGCCGCTGCTACCGCTGCCCCGCTGCAGGCACGACGCTGCTCCACTTCCACAGCCATTGAGTTTGAATGAACCCGGAGACGCTGGGTGTCGCCTCGGTAGCTCCCTCGCCTCCGCCCGCTGGCTTTGTCTCGTCAGCTCCGACTCTTGAGTGCGGGCGGAGGACTTGTTTGCCGCAGCGACGCGAAGTTGCATAACCTCCAATTGTTTGTAAATACCCATTACGTCCGTTTAATCCCGTGTTCAAAAGGGCGATCCTGGCAGCATCTCCTCGCTCATTGAGATAAACACGGGGCGTGGATCTGCTGCTGCTGCCGCCTGGTGACACGACTCACCTGCAGCCAGAGCCCGGTGACAGCTCCCGTGTCAGCTGCAGAGCCCCAGCGAGAGAAAGCGGCTCCGTCGGCCAGCTGTTTGCATCTGTCACAGCCTCAGATCCTCCTGTCAGCCCCTGGATGAGTGACAGGACCGATCCTCGTCTTTGTCCGCTGAGATCCGACATTACATACACCCAGACGACCCGTTTTGGGCTTGTCCTGCCGCACGGATGTTTGATTTATCCTCGGGGTGGTTTGAAATGAGTCAGCTGTGTTTAAACTGCATCGCCTACCGCCTGACCACATGGTTCCAGCTGTGAAACACAATCTGTGTGTGTCTTCCCTGTGGCCTTCCCAGTCCCAACATATTCATTTTGTATAATAGCCATCTTTGTCCTTCTAAATGGAGCACTCCAGTCGTGTTGTAACATTTCAGGCCTTAGAATTGATATCTCATCAAGGCTGTAGTGTGAACAACAGCATACTGAATATAGGTAAACATCCCATTGGATAAAGAACATTTTTAGCAAAAATGTCTATGAGCCGAGAATGAAATGCGCCTGATAAACTGCAAAACATTTTACTATAACGGAAACTATCGTGTTTTTGGCTGAGCTGCAGGTACATCACTGTACCTGCCTTCAGTTACATGCATTTAACCTCAGCAGCTAAATGATCAGTGGTGCCCACAAGTTTCAAATCCAGATCTGACTGCATGACAGGAAAAAGAAAAGAAAACAGTGTCAACCCACTTACTTACAATCGTTATACCGTCATAATTGCTGATATGACCAAAATTAGTTTAGTTGTTTCCCCCCCCCCCACTTATAACTTCAACATGTTCACAGGAGTGTGTTCCCCGTGTTGGGAGTACAGTTTTCTCGTGCCCGCTGTTTACCCCAGAGAAACCAGTGGCCTGTGTCTGTCGTCTGTTTCCTGCAAGTGTTTGGGGCTCTGGTAACACTGAACAGGAAGAGAGACTGTGAGACGTCTGGACTGAGAGAGGAAACTGCTGCGGCTTCTTCGTCGGCCTCAGAATGACTGAGTTCTGGGTTTGTTTCAGCTGCTGCATTGCAGAGCAGCCACAGCCTGTGAGTATGAAATTACGCTGATTAGCTTTGGAGGATAAACTGCTTTTCTCATTTATTTTATGTAGCTGTTGAACATACACCTACAGCACACTGACTTTTATTTCACATGTGCATCAACATTGGAAAGCTACCTTAATCTCAGAATCACATCTCGGCAGTTTAAGTTAATGCAAATATACAGAATTCCTCTGATATTTAGGGTTAAAATATACCATGAACTTTGAATTTAGACTCAATGTCTGTCTGTAGCACAACCTGCTTGTTCACGATGGCCCCTCACTGTGTCCTGTAAATACCCTGATGTGTGAACTGAAATGTTAAGAATTTTCACTTTAACTGTATAAGACTGTGGTGGAGATCTTTGCTAAGTTTCAGTCGGCCTTTGGTCTTTTCGGACACGCCTGTTGATCCTCTGGTCTACCTCTTCACTCGAGATTTGACTGTACAGAATATTCCTTATTCTTAAACAGTTTCTTATAGAGATATTGTGGTTGTGAGTATTAAATTGCTCCTTCCATGATAGATTCGACAGAAAATTGGCAGGGCCCCCAGCTGAAAACACCCAACACTTATCTAGATTCAATAAGGTTGGCCAGTGTGGGAGTGAACAACCAGCTGTTGTAACACATTGTAGTCAGCCAGTCTTGAACAGATAAGATAAGTGAAAAGGAACCACGATGTTTGTGTTACAGCACAGGCCTTACTGCTTTAAGTCAACAGCTTGTGACTCATATTTAGGATCTCCACCCTTAGTTATTACTAATATTGCCTTGAATTCATTTCATACTAATTTTCAGAAACGACGGCGACGGATCGATCGGTCCATGATCGGAGAGCCAACAAACTTTGTTCACACCACACACGTAGGATCGGGGGACATGGGCCTAGGATTGGGATCGGTAAGGTTTTCTCCAGAATATTCAACGAAAAGTGCGCAGCAGTCTCAAGTTTCCACCTAACTAACATTTGATGTGTGTAGGTGGATCTCGTTCAGTCCCAGATGAAATCTAAAGGGGGCTACGTGCACGGAGGGTCTGAAGGTTCACAGTTGTAACGAGGTGAGTGACACTGTTTTTATCCATTTGTCCAACTGATAATCAGCCCAAGAGTTTTCAGTTCCTCTTGCGGGGGTGTTCATGCTGAGAGCTGCTTGTGGTTAGTAAAAGGCTGACTTTGTTATTAAAGGGACACAGTTACCGCCAGTTTTTAAATGTAATGTATAAGCAGTTAAAATACATCCGAGTGTTCTTTTATCTGCAACTTTTAACAGGGCAGTGCCGCATTCTGGGTAAACACCGATAATAACAACCAGATCATCTTCAAAGAGAACACATCTGTTTCTCATGCCTTAATGTAGGTCACTCATCTGTTTTAATAAGAAATCATAACCACGGAATTTAGGCTTTGGGAAATGCTGGCCTCGGCGTCCGACACTCTTTCTGAGTCAGAAGATAAATACTGACCTTTCTAGACCTTCCAGTCAACAGGCCTGACTCCACTCAAGCTGTGTCCTAACTGATCATGGTAAATCATAGCAGCAGCTATTTGTGCTTTAACTTTACATAGTCATGTTCTAATTGGGGGAATTCTTGTCTGTATGAAGGAATGTACACTATGTCTTCTTCTCGATAAGCTTGGTGGTGATATAACCACTTCCATTTCCCGTGTGCCAGTGGCTCATCGCTCACTAACTGAGTGATCGTAAATTTCTATGTTTTTCTTTTTGTTTTCTTTTTTTAAACTGGCCTGCTGTGGGCAGTGGCTGTTTTTTTTTTTACTGGCCCCAGACGCCTGGGTAATGGTGGAGGTTGCCCCGTGCCTTGGTTTTTAAACTCCCGTGGCCATGGTTACTTTCACCTTTTCAATTTAGGATCCAGCAAACCTTAGATTGTAAATAAGATGGACGCCGCATCTCCAACTCCTTCCACTATCCAGAATTCAAGCCAAAATAGCACAGATAAAAATGCTGCCTTCTTGTAAAGTTGAAGCCAATGCTTGCGTCGTAGTGATAAGCGGATGGAGCCCCGGTAGTGACGTCCTACAGATATACACGTTCAACCAACCGAGACTCAGTCTCAGCTGTCAATCATGACGTTTCACCATGTTTCTATAGTACAAAATAACTACGCTTTAGGGAAAAATGTACACTTGGTCATACATCAGTGACATAAAAATACCTCAAATGACAGACACCATATTGGACGTTAATATATTTGATGTGCACCTTGACTCAAAATTTTGGTCCATGATCTATGACTCGTACTGCAGCCAGACACCAGCCAGTGTTTGAGAGGCTTTGGCTTCATTGTTGGGGAGCTGTCATGTTGTCCATCTTTATACACAGTGTATGGCCTGAACATATTCAGCCCTATGATATCAAATATATATATATATATATTTATATATATATATATAGATTCCTGCTTTTGTGGTAAACATGTGTGATTTGCACTTAACGCACACGCCACCTATCTGCCACGTATGACATCTTAACGCTTGTCCCCCTTCTTTCCCCACACAGCCCTTCCGTCTTGTGGAAACTACTGTTGTTGATATGAGGAAGCGTTTTCAAAAAAGCAGTTCTGTCTGTGATGGACGCAGGACCAAAAGATGAAACTACTGCTTTTCCATAATGTTGTACATATTTTTATTTTCCATTCCTTTTTGTTTTAATGAAAGCACTGCTATCCATTTGCTGCCATACTGTTGCACTGTAAAGAGTAATTGTTAAAGAGTAGATTCGAGGGTTTAGAAAGCTCATAAATCTCAGTCAGATGTATGCTTGTGTGTATGCATGAGGAAAATTATTTTCAAAAATACTTGCTGTTGTAGCCCATTTGGATGCCTGTATTTATTATCTGATTTGTAAACGGACCTCATGGTGGCTGGGCCACGCTGGAGATGTGGAACATTCAGTTTCTGTCTTTCTTCTCAGAGGTTTATCAAAGGACAGGTCGCAGGTAGCAGAGCAAAGAGTTATATGTTCATTGTTTTATTCTGAAAAATACTCAACGATTCTCTGAGTTGCTTTCAGGGTTGAAAATTGCTGTTTTGTAATAAACTTGAAATGAGTAGAGTACACTGGACCATACATTGTACACTCACACTTGCTTAGGAATTTTGCATTTATTTCAACTGTTCTTTTTTTATATTCATCTAGATTTGAACCATATAGAATTTTAATAAACTATGAACTTCTTAATCTGCCTTCTGAAGTCATGTTCATTATTTTTTTTACTAGTTTGATTTCTTGCCTAGTCCTTTCAAAAAGATTCATATTTTTATAAGCATTTTTTGTTTTTCAAGATGTAAACTTTAAAGTAATTAAATCCCAACCAGCTTCAGGTTTCGTACAGTTAGTTTACCCACTATGTGTAGAATCACCATCATCCTCTTTTTGCTTGACATTTGTCAGATCAGTTTGTTAGATTTAATGACTTATTGGACAAGTTCTCTTCACTTAAAATCATTTATTAGTTCGGCAGAGATGTTTTATACCTCCTGAGATTTTAGTTGTTCTGTGTCTTTAAAAACCTGGATGTTGGCTCCCCTGAATCTGAACCATCTTGTGTTTGTAATCCCATCGCTTTAGTGTTAAAATGTTGTCATGCAAGTATTTTGTCAACATTTAAATCATGTATGTATATAAAAAAAATCCTTTTGAATGGACCATCAGTTAAATTTGTACCCGTTTTTCTTTCTGTCTCAAGCAACATAAAATATTTTAAACCTTCTAGTAGGAATACATACCTGCAGCCCTTCATGTCTGATTTTGTTGATCGTCAGTTAATGCTCAGCTAAGAATTAATGTTCTCTTTTAATCCACTGGCTGCTACGTCTGTCGTCCTGCACAGTGTGGTCGTACGTTGTCCAAAGTTCTGATCCAGGCTCCATTTTTCAAACATCATTAATCAGTGTAGTCAGAGGTATGGAGCTCACCAGCAGGCCTGGATCTATAATTACATGTGATTGTTTGTCCTCCATGTGCATCCTGTGATTCAACAACAGAATGTAATTGTATTATTAAGTCGAACAAAAAAGTCTGTGTGGATTGTAAAACGAGTGCTATTGTAAACTATTCATGATACAAGAATGATAATCTTTGTTGGTGCCATGCAATGGAATAACAGATATTGGAAACATATTTGTAATATCTTATAATTTACAGCCTTAAAACTGCTGGTAACCACTTTCCCCGACATTCACAGACACGTTCAAGGATGTGTTTATTGCCACAGAGATCTATGTTTATTGTTTCAATGTTTCTGTAGTAATTCCTGTGTAGAACCAGATCTAAATAAGTGTAGTCTAGTAGGTGTTTTTGTTTCCAGCTCTTGGTTATATGCTGTGGTATTCTGCTGTGTGTGTGTGTGCAGACCATATAAATGTGACCAGCAGGCTGTGTTGGTGGATTGCTTGAATGTGATTTTCCTTCTGGGATTCCTGTCACAGGACTTATTTGGACTCTCGTGACGATGATAATGCTATTGTAAATACGCAACATGAACGTAATGGATCCATGGTTTTATTTGTATTTGGGGTCGAACATATTTTAGGTTATTATTCTTTTTTTTTCCTGAGGATCTGCCTGATATGTAGCTCCCACCTTGAGGGAAATTCATCTGACTGCATTTTTTCAGAATAAACTATGACAAATAAATATTATCTGTTGATGTTTTACTGACTGAGTGGTCCATGTTTTCAGTTAAGGTCCAAATCCCCCGGGTCTATGGGGATGAGAGCGGAAGACTGAGCTCATTCTGCTGAAAAACACATATATATATATATATATATATATAAAAAGTGAGGGACTCCTGTAGAAACCAGTGGGGGAGGAAATGCACAAATATTTTAGTAAACTAAAACTAATGCAAAATAATCCACTGTAAGTAAAAGTTCTGCATACAAAATTTCACTGGGGTCAACATAGTTTTTAAAGTATCAAAAGTAAAAGTTGTCTCTTCAGAAAAATGGCCACAGTGACTGATATAATGTTATTGCTGACACTTCTGTACAGTTAATGCAGTTTTATGTGTAGCATTGTGTAAGAGGGCATTTTACCTCTGCCAATGGGTTTTCATTGCTGTTTGTCTGTTTAAAGGAAAACAAAAAATGATTTACACAATTATCTTAAAACTTGGTGAAAGGGTGGGGTACGCGCCAGGAATGGACCTGTTACCTTTTTGAGCAGATTCGATCAAGAAGGGGCAGCCATGATTTTATTTAGCTTTCTTTAATATTATGAGAGAGAAGTCAGGCTTGGCCGAGGTACGTGTTCTCCGGGTGGAGAGGAAAGAAAAAAATCCAGGCTGGGGTAATGATAGGCTGCATAACATTCAGATATGCCAGTATACCTGAAGTGCCACTCCACTTCAGAGTTACACTGCCATGCAAGTGTAATCAGTCCATATATCTGCCATTGTAAACAGTACGGACATCACAGGCATAAGTAAGGAGTGTACAAATATGAATTGTATTTGGGGTTTTTGGTTTCAGGGAGTTAAAACTAGGAAACTGAACGTACAGTGTACACATATATTTTTTAGAGTCTATATGAAGGACCATTTCCTTAAATATAATAACCTTCATTAACCTGTCAGCAGTGTTTTACAAGCAGTGTTTTTGTAATCACTTAATATATTACATTTCATGAGATGACATCATTGTTAAGTGAAGCTTCCTTTACAGGTTGAGTCAGATCTCTTATTAAGAATTCCACAAACAGAGCAACGTAGGCATAACAGCACAGCCACAATACATGTTAGCTTCTTTTAGTTCAGCGCATGTATTAGGTAATGGTAATACACACAGCCTTTTGTTCATCCATGACCTCGGGCTGATCTAGGCTCTTCCAATGAACTGGGAGATGACGCAACTGTAACAACCCATGTTCCTGAGCTGTGCTGTCACTTACCATAATGTCTTTATAGGATAGAAATAAATGCAAAAAATTCAGATTATATAAACATAGATCAAGTTGATCTTTATATTGCTTGGAAACATTAATATAACATACAAAAAAGTATCTAAAGGAGAAATCATATTCACTATACAGACAAAAAATACATATATGTCATTCTTTAACTCCACTTAGCACACAATCCTAGTAGCATGTACTTTATTTTACTGCCTGCTATCTTAACAAACTTAGGCAGAGAAGAGCAAAGACAGGTCCTGCTCTGAAATGAAATGATATCTGTTTACTCTGGGAGCTGTGGTGTGAGCTTGGTGTCACTTCAGTGAGTTAGAGCCACTGAACCATGGTGAACCCCAGTGAAGATGATGACACTTAGTGAAAGCTTGGCTTGGAACTGGATCCTCATCTCAGCGTGCTCAGCACAGACGATGACCGACTGATTGATGAAGCAAAATATCCGTGTCCGCTCGACACCTCTCCTGTTTCTCTTTGTCAGTGGTCAGCTCAGCAGTGTTGGTACCTAGTATTTGTGAACTACAGTTCGGACTACATGTTTAGCCAAAGCCTGACCCGATGTTTCTTTGTTCTAAAGACAAAGGAGAGCCTCCAGAACTCAGTCTCTCAGGGTGATTCAACTTCCACTACACACCTAGTTGTTAAACTTCAACTGGTCACAACTTTCAACCACTATTGGTCACTCTGGGCCCAATGACCCATGAGGTCACCAGGCCAATGTAAGCCCAGTAACCTCTTTCTTCTCGCTCTTTCGACTTAAAGAGTCTCTCCTGGAGGAGAGGTGTGGTGTAGCTCTCCGGCTCACCCAGCATGAGAAGCTTCCTCCCTATCCAAGCTCTACCAACATTCAAGCAGGCCTGCCTGGAGCAGACTGCTGAAACTTTCCAAAAGGCGGAGACATGAGAGCCTGCCTGAGAACTTCAGCACGAGAGCTGCATCGCACAGCAGAACCACAACAACAAGAGCCACAGACTGGACAGACCACTTCACTGGACTTCAAACAGCACATCAACCTTTTCCCCCATTTCATGGATGGGTAACACAACTGGGCTTAATACGTATACTGGGCTAAGCAAAGACTGTTCAATTCTAATCATGTCCTGTTTATAAGTTTGATTTGTGTTGTTGTGATATTTGGTAATAAATTATTTGAAAGTTAATGTTAGATGAAGCTAACTACATTCTCTAACCTGTCACCAACACAGACACACACATCTCCCCAAACTTAACACACACATGTGACCACAACCACATGGTGTAAACATTCCAGGGGGTCCTTTGTCTTCATAGTTTTTCTGATAACCAAATTTATTGACGGCCCAAAGGCACTCTATTTAATGGTGTCATGCTTGAGGTATCATATGCACAACAGCAGATGGACAGGAGGAGGAAACAGCTGAAGGTTAGAAACAACATATAGTATGTATATTATATGTTCAACAGGAGAAGCACTGGTCCACAGCTACAGCATCAGGTTTTGCTGATTTGTGGACCAATCAGAGAGCTCCTTCAGGTAATTCGGACCAAACAGATCAGAGTGGTTCTCCTGGTGCAGAGAGTACGAGTTATCATCACCAGCACCTGCAGAGCAGAAAACAGCAAATTCACACCAATGCAGCAAAGATTTCTTACTTTGCTTCATGTGATTACACACACACACGCACACACACACACGCTTAAACAAGTACCTTGCACTTCTGTTATTTATTCAATTTATTTTTCATGGTATATCCCACACTAATATTCCCCATATTCAAGCATTTTCTATATTTATCACTCAGAATATCTGAAGAGATAAATGCAGATGAACATATTTTGTATAACCAAAATGCCTAACTTGCATAATAGTAAAAAAGAATGCAAATGTAGAATTGAGTTTATGTGTTGCGTGGTGAGAAATGTGCAGGCTTAAAGGGGAAAGGACTTGTGTCTTTCAGCAGGATACTGACACAAAGCTCACACACTGCAGCACCAAAGAATGTCTGAAGAGGGTTAGGGTTAGGGTTTGAAACTGACCGGCACCGAGTCCTGACCTAAATCCTATTGAAAACCATTGGAAAGAGCTCAAATCTGCCAATAATAGGAGTCCTACTGACTGAGAGCCTGAAGCCTATGCAACGGAGCACAAAGTACCAGCAGACAGATGGAGGAAGCTTCTACATGGCTACAGGAACCATGCAGAGGTTCTGATAGTGGTGTCTGAGTACATTTTGTGTTGGTATATAGTCACTGTTATAGAAGGTTCCTTTTTTTTGTTCAGTAACCTCGCTCTATCATTATATATAAAATATTCTGGTTAAATACAATATTAAGATGGATTAAGATGCATTTATTTATCCCAAACACATGCATAGACTTGCACAGGCAGGTAGAGAAATTTAACTTCTGCTTTTAACCCATCTGGTGCAGGACACACAGAGCAGTGAGCGACCATGTACGGCGCTCGGGGAGCAGACGTTGGGGGAGTAAGGTGCCTTGCTCAGGGGCACTAGACAGGATAGAGAGAATCCTCTTGGATTTTTGGACAGATCAATCCAGGTTCGTCTTTTGTTGTCTCTCCGTGGAGTCGAACCAGAGACCTTCTCTGCCCATAGTCCAAGTTTCTGCCACTAGACCACCGCCTCTCTCTATATATAATAATATTGGTTCATTTGCATCTATTACTTTAGTTATTCTAAATTGTGTACTGGAAATTCCGCAGTGCCAATAATCCAGTACTAAATCTGTTTATGTATATATGTATACATCCATGGATCTATCTAAATAGTATTTGCACAGTATACTTTGATATGTGTGTATATGTATATAGTCCCGTACAGTGCCAGTGGTCCCACAGTGTGTGTGTTCTCCATTTTCTCTGTTCCCCACTTTGGTTCCAGAGGTCGGCGTTGCTCAAATGGTCCATCAGCTGGAGCAGACACAACAGGATGAACTGCACAATGTTAGTTCAGAAGAATACAACTTGCTTCTGTCAGTCAGTAGGTTAAAATGTTGGATACCTTAAACACAGCCTCAGTCTGTTCCTGCTCCTCTGGTTCGGCCTCCCACATCCCTGCACATTAACATAATAATAAGCATCATCTTTATGAGGCAACATCTTTTAGAATCGACATCCTCGACAACAACCCTCACCGTGAGCTTGAGAGCTGCTGGATACGTCCTCTGCAGGGGCCTCAACCCTCTGTGTTAGGTCTGAGTTGAGTCTTATTGTTGTGGGTTGCCGACTGTGCACGGTGTTGGTACCATCACCTGAACTGGCCTGCCTCTCTCTGTGCCTGCTGGACCGCAGCCCTGCTGGTGAACAGGTCAGACCCTGAGGTTTCTGAAACAGACTTGAAGTGAAGCGGACGTTTTACCGTGCAGGTCCTACCTCTCCTGCGCCGGTGGGCCTGGGTACTGGGCAGCATCCTGTAGACTCTGTAGGCGTTGCTGCCTCTCTTCCTGCTGTGCTCCCGCAGCTCACAGATGTCCGGAAGAGAGTTCAACGCACAGCGGAAATTTGCCTTCCACGTCTTGGGATCTGGCTTGTCTTCGCCTGGATGGTAGCGTCCTAAAGCGAACAAGCACGGGGACAAAGACTGGTCCAATACTGTGCCTGTGTGTGTAGTCCAGGTACTACTAATGTGGTGGGGACCTACATCTATTAACACATTCTTATTATGGGGGTAAATCAGGTCCCTATACATGATTCATTACATTTTAAGGTGAAGACATGTTTTAAGGTTAGGTGTGTGTGTGTTCTAACAAAGAGTATTGGCTAAAGGCACACATTTTTAGTTTGTTTGTTGGTTGCTCTGTTATTTAGCAAGTTACTGGATGGATTACCAACTGTGGTAAGGCTGAAGGAAGAACCCATTACATGGAGAAGCAGCATTCAGTTGTTGCGCTCCACACATTTTTGGAACAAGCTCCCAGAGAACTGCAGGTCAGCTGCAAATCTTGGTTCTTTTAAATCAATCCTGAAGACTGTCCTGTGTGCCACTGATTGTCAAATATAAATAGTTACCTTTTTTTAAACTGCACTGTTATTTTCACTCTTTCTTTTTTATTTGTTCATCTTTTATTCTCTATTTGATTATTTAATTACTTTTTAAATTCTTAAGTCTTATGTTGCTTTTACAATTTGTCCTGATGCCTTTTATATTTTATGTAAAGCACTTTAAATTGCCTTGTTGTTGAAATGTGCAACACAAATAGACTTGCCTGGCCTTGCTTCAATTTTGGCACAGATCTGGATCAGGGGCCAAAACAGGATTTATTCTTTAATATTACAAGATAAAGCATTTTGTATCATTTTAATTGATTCCTCAGAGAATAATTAATGGATCAATTCAGACTTGTTTAGGGGACTGATGGGTTGTTTATGAGGTCATATGCAGATCTAGTGAATTTAAATGTGGCTTCATAAGGGGACTGCTGGGCCTTGGCAGAGGTTTGTGCTGTTTGTTATTTGTTAATCGATCAAATCAGTGTGAATCATTTATAACTATATATTGTTATTGTTAACACTGTCTCTAATATAGTTGTAATTAGTGACAATTAATCTGTTGACTGATAACTCAGCTAAATAAAATAAGCCTCAGGTACATGAGCTGATATCTTAATAAAAACAGGCAGGACAGATCACGTATCATCGACTGAACAGTCAAGTGACTTCTTCTACTGCTGGGTTCTTTCTCACATTTGGCACCTCTGTGTGATTTGGACCTTAAGACAGACCCTGGATCATTTACAGAACACAAACAAGGAGCAGATGTACTATCAGCTATTTTAAACTTTACACAGCAGCTATTTTCCACTCTGAAAAACTATATTGATGATCCTTATATGTTCTGTGTATTATCATTTTTATTACCTTACTATTCTTGCTGCGGATTTTATCATTGTTATTGAGCGGTTGAACTTTGCCTGCAACATGATCCTCCTGCACATTCACAGCAAGAACAGTGGAGCTTTCCCATGTGATGTGATGCTGCTAAAGTCACAAACCATGACTTTCCCAGGACAGGCGTGTGTGTGTTTGTGTGTGTGTGTGTATGGCATCTATGCTCAGAAACCATTAAACCAGAACATCTGGTGATGAGATGATCAAACAAAAGCACCTTACATTAGATTTATTACATGAAATTAATTAAAATTATTAAAGTGGTTTCTGTTCAGAGAGTAAACCACAAATGAGCAAAATCCAAAGAAAGTTGTGTTTCTAATCTGGTTTTAATAAGCAGGTAATTTTATACATTACTTTTTAAAGTGTCCTGAACACCATGAGAAGATGCCAGTTGAATGAAATGAAAGGATTAGCTCACATAATTTGTAATTAATTATAGTTTTACATATTTCGATCAGTATGTTGCTCACACTAAAACAAGGTGAGATTAAACAGGGTTTAATCAGCCCTGTCAGTGGAATTAATCTGAGGCGAATTCTGTGTTGAATTAATTCACAAACACTGATGTTGTCATTGATTGCTTTCGATTCTCATCATTTGGCTACAAAGTTTGATGATGCCAGGAATGTGGTAGATCTAGAAAGACCTGGACTAAACTAAACAACCATGATTACTCTGTACTGGAGAAAGAGCTGATAGGAAATTTCCTTTCAAAAAATATTTAAATACAAGATAGGATGCGGCTTACTGAAGATTCTTCTTTAGACTATTATTTATTAATATAATAAAAGTAAAATTCCAGTGTATAAACTTAAATACTCTGGAATGAAGGAGAGGAGTCCAGACAAAAAGCACATTTAGGAAAAAACAGTGTGATGAAAGTGCAGTTGTGGGCTCCTACCAGTGTGCATGGCCCAACTCCTGAAGAGAGTAGCATCTCGGTCAATACTCCAGCCATGGCGAGCAGCATGTGTCCATGGGACTTGGAAGATTTGTGCTGACTGTGGAATAAGGAGTAAAACATCAGGTTGTATTGTTGGCAGATGTATTTTCTGACCAATGTCCCGCAACATTTTTTTGCTTTCAGGTGTACAGTATGTGGATCTGCAGTTGTGTGAGTGAGTGTGTTGGTGTGTGTGTGTGTGTGTGTGTGTGTGTGTGTGTGTGTGTGTGTGTGTTTGTGTGTGTGTGTGTTGTTGTGTGTGTGTGGGGGTGTCTTGGCCTCTGAAGGTGAGATGCAGCACTCTACCTGGTCCAGCCAGCTGACCCCTGGATACCTCCCAGAATGAATCTGCTCCTCCAGCCACGGCCTCAGCCTCAGCCGGCCTGGTTGCTGCATGCTGCGGTCCAAGCGTCAGGGGTGCAGGAGAAGATCTTCCGTGGTGCAGGCGCGTCACCAGCTTCACCAGAGTTTCAGCAGTGACAGAAAATTTCAATGGAGCTCAGATTAAATCAGAGGTTACTCTCGGACACCATTGCTCCTCCCCTGGATTCTTCCAATCAAAAACCTTCTTCGCTGCTTAAGTGGCTTCTCCACTTACAGGAAATACATACATATCTTGTTCTCATGCGCGTGTAAAAGTGCATAAAACTATGAGTACTAGTTCACAGTTTTTCAAAATAAAATGAGCGCTTAATCAGATGTACAATATATCTGTATTTGGCTTTAATTCTGCACAGGTCACCTGCTGAGTTAAAGGCCCAGTGTGTAAGATTTAGGTGAAAGGGATCTATTGGCAGAAATTAAATAGATAATAATCCTAGTGATGTTTTCACAAGTGTGTTTTCATCGTAATTGTACCAATTGTTGTTTTCTGTACCCAAGAATAGACCTTTTATATTTAAATACTCTCATATTTACATCTGGAGCAATTTTGGAGCGAGTTTTTATGACAACTGAAGGCTACTACTGCTTCTCCTTAATATTTGAAAAGGGAGGGTGAAGTGAGCGGTATTGAGCTGCGACATGCAACCTAACCACTAGATGTCACTAAATTCTACACACTTCACCTTTAATATCAGTGATTGTGCTGTTTTTCAGCGATGGTGTGTATTTATAAATATGGCCACCAGGAGGATGCTGAGTTACAGTAATACTGTAAGACAGATGAGCTGCTTCACATGGTGCTACCATATCCAATGTACTAATGAATCAGTAAGTGGATTTTAAATATGACTGGGCATTTTTGTTATTACTGTGAGACACAATAACAAGTCCAGCAATGTTTGTGCCAGTAACCTCAATGTTAATTTCAGATGTGTCAAAGACAAACTGAGGTCGATTGAAAAATCTTCTTTTGTTTAACAAAATAAATAACTCAGAAGCAATAACCAAAAAGCCATGATCCACAGGCCACGGTGTTAGCAACTTTTATTTGAACCAAAAATAAACAACAATAGTAACATTTACCACTGACTCACACGTTGTCTTATCAGGAAAGCGATTTCTCCCTCAGTGTGGTGATAAGCATAGACTGCTGTGTGACGCTTGTGTGGGTTTCTATGAAAGCGTGTCAGCAGTTCCACAGAAGAGCTATGAGGAAGTTGCCAGGGAAGCATGACGGCTGTTTTTCAAGGCTTGTTCAAACACAGACGTTAATCACTTCTGCTCTCTTGAATCCTTGTATGCAGATTCATGGCCAAGACACAAAACTTGAATTTGAAAAAGAGCCTTAGTTAACCATGACATGCGAGATATAGATACATGAATTCCCTGTGGCCTTTTTTGTTCAAACGTTTAAAGAAAGCCTTGGTCTCAAAATTACTGCATGTTCTCTAGGAAGATAATGTTTTTATGTACAAACTTTACAGCTGTTTAACATCAAAACAAACCATGTCATGTAACAAAATGTCCGGAGTAGCATAGGATTCACAAACTACTAGTTCTTTAAAGTTCAAAAGTTAATTCATCATTACGGAAGGGTAGGGTCAGGCATAAGAAGAAACATGACAGGATGCATTTCGAGAATAAAGTGGAAATGTCAAGAACTAGAACTAAATCAAAGGATTTAGGATTTAAAGTAATACAGTGGTAATGTCCCAAATAAAGTCAAGTCGTTTTTTTTCCATCAAATCCAGTTAAAGGAGTGACTGACAGTTATGTAAGCTGCCCGTTTTAACAATCTTTTCAAGATCGTGTAGTTTCTCCCTTTGAATTTTTTTTTGCAGAGAACTAACAAGGATCATCAACCTGTGTTTATGTCCTAAAAGAGAATTCTCTTGTTAATAAAAACCATTTTGTGCAATTTAACCAATTCATTTATTTAAGCATCGATGCAGTCATGTGGGCCCACGTTAGTAGTTTGATAAATTCTTTGACTTCATTCTTGAAATATAAAATGCATTCTGTACATTTGACTCTATCCTCGGAATGCAAAATGAAGAAAAAATCTTCCTACTAAAAATGTTTTCTTGACATTGTATTTAAATTTCTAAACAGTAGAGAAGCAGACATTATATATATTACTCATATAAATGAATGGAAAAACAGGAAAGCATAAAAAGTCAGTGCTACACACTCTGATAGCCGCTGTCTGTGAAAACTGCCATGGGCAGGTCAGCAGAGAGCAAAGAGAGAAAAGGTCTTTGAAGCTCAGAGAGAAGAGTGAAGGAAACCTGGAATCGCCAGTGAGATGATGGTGAATGATTCCACTGGTAATTTGTTTGGATGTTACTCTCCCACAGGCTGCCCCACTAGAGTTTGAAATGACTGGTAGGCATCATCCACTTGAGGACAGCTTTGTGAGGCAGCGGGCACGAAGCTGGTATTGTCATCACGCATAATGACCAGCTTCCTTTCTTGATTTGGCTGAGTCCACCTACCAGCCCCCTCGTCAACGCTCTCATACCCAGCCTCAACTCGGGGCGCAGGATAACAGGAGGTGGTTGTGTCTGTGTCACTGGAGATTGAGAACAAACTGGAGTCCTCTTCATATGATAATCGCCCTGAATCTGCATTGCACTGCTGATACGACATCTCTGTAGCCATTGGAGGTGAACCTGACAAAGATAAATTAAGAAGTGGACAAGCTGGCGCACGTTGATCGGGGCGGGTCACCATCTTATCCTGAACAGGACAGTAAGCAGATTCACAAACCATCTCAGCCTGTGTCTGGACTTCAGAGCGCTCCGTCGTTATTTGATGTGGCGGGTTGGGAATGAGAATTGAATAGCTTTTATTGTCAAATCCTGATGATCCAGAATTCACCTCCACAGCTTTCACTCCACAGGGAGTGCAGGGAGCGGAGAATAAACCAGCGGCTTGATTGGATTTATTGAGAGGATTGGAGGTAAGAGGTGATACCGGGCTGATACCGGGTAGCACTTTACTGAGGGCATCAAGACGACTGGCCATAATGTCAGGCGCTTCTGTGTTAGCGTAGCTGAGACAAGAGGAGCCGCTGCCGATTCCACTGCTTTGCTGTAAGTTCCCGCTGCCAAAGTCTGTCAGTGATCCCTTTGACCTGTTAACCGAGAAACAGGTTTAAAATAATATGCCAAAGTGCTCCCATAGACATCCCACAGAGGGAAATGTGTTATACGGCTATTGCTCCAATGCAGCCATACTCACCAGGATTTGATGTCATCTTGAATAAGGGGCTCAACACTGACAGAGGAGGTGAAGGGCGACTGGGGCTTCAAGAGCTGGAAACCAAAAAGATGAACAAGATTAGGGCTGCAAATGTGACAATATTCCGTTAAGGCTTCGTTTGAAACTGCACCAAATTATACCCACTCATCGATATCAGTCCCCTTAGATGTGCTCGTTTTTTTTCCCCTTGATTATTATCCGAGAAAATGTTACAGAAAGTGAAGAGGAATTCCTGGATGTGGCCCCTGATCCTGATCAACAGCCAAATTGAAAGGCTGTTTCCTGGTAATCCGTTCAGTTGGTTATGTGTAATCTTACCTCCTTGGTGGAGATAATAAATATCTATACAACAATTGGACCTGCAAGTTGGTGATTTGTGGGAGATTGCTGGGTGTCTCACCTCTTCAGCAAATGGACGTATAATAGGAAGTTTGGGATTTGGACAATTGTCCCATGTCCTCCTCAACCTAAAATCAAACATGACAAAAACTAGGTGACAAACATGACAAAGGGATTTACAGAATTTAAAAGAAAAGCATTTTTACCTAATTCATTCAGAGATTCAAGGTGCTGACAGAGAGAGAAGAAAGTAAATGTTTTATCTACACAACTTACTTTACAAAACAGTAAAATGCAGCAATGGCGATGAGGACTGCAGCAATACTGAGACTGAGGATGAGAGCCATGAGCAGGGCAAAATGGGAGGCCGCTGGGAAGTAACACGTATGAAGGAAGTTACAGTTGGTACAGATGAAATCGAATAAAGAGAATTAAATATAGAGAGGTACATGCCTTCAAACCTGGTACCAGGCTTGTGTTATGTGTCACAGAATAACAGCTTGAGCTACTGTTCAACACCTATAAGTTTCCTAAGTACACTGCGTCAGCAGATCCTGGCATCATCCGATCTTTAAAGAGCCTAATGATTTAACATTTACTGCAGTTTGAGCACATCGTGCAGCAATGGCAGGCCCCAGTAATGTTCATCATGTCCCAGTTTACTGACTCATTCAATGTTTACTCACATCTATTGGTAGTTGGGAACTTAATTTGTGCGGAAGACTTTCAAACATACATGGGATGTTCACCATCTTGTCCTATGTTCTAAAATGGATATGTCCATCCTTTGCTCTCCAGGAGCATGACTATGACGCTTTCAGGAGGTGAATAAGATAAAAACCTTGGTAGTGCATGACATCTTAAAGGTTGGATTGGTAAAATGTTTGTGATACACTTTTTATATTATTTGTTGAAATTCTCTTCACGTTGCAATAATGTGTGATAAAAAGTCAACAGAAGAGGACACTTACGGGTTGAGAATTCCACCTCTTCGCTGCTGTCACTAAACTTCTCGCTGAAATAAGTGTAGGTCCTCACAGTGACAGCATATGTCGTGCTTGGCTCTAAAGCTTCACCGGATATTTCATAGATATTCAGGTTGTCAATGGATTGTGGTTTGAACGACTTAGTGACCTGGAATACAGAAACAAGAAATCAATGCCTTTGCCTAGTCCGTGTCATTATATGTCCAGGACAATCGATCTCAGAGTAATACAGTGGGACGTCTCTCCTACATTTTTTGTATCTCCTTTTTTACGGTACATCACTTCAGCAGTCAGGCTGCTTTCGAAATAGTTCGGCATGTTGTTTTTCCACTTGACTTGGAAATTCCCGTTGACCTCGTCTACTGAGATGATTGTTGGGACTTTGGGCTTAACTGTCGAGGAACAGGGAAAGGACAAGTGAGACGAAAGCATCTTGAAGATCCTCCCTCCTGTGTTGCACCCATCCCCTGTTAATCCTTCCTTCATTCAACAGCAGCCAACTTACTGCTTTGTAAGACATTGATGATTTTGGACTCCACTTTTTGGTCTCCTCTCCAAACCTCTACTGTGTGAATCCTTTCGGGAACAAGTACCATTTTGAAAGAGCAACAACACTGGAAACTGCACATCTCGGCAATGCAACCTCTGTGGGATACGAAAGAATGTGCAACAGGCTGTGAATAAATCATGTTTCTAGCTTCTCAGTTGATTTTAATAGTACATATGCAACACTTTTAAACAAGAATGTAAAACTACAGTTTCAATATAAACAATCATCATTATTATTATTATTATTATTATTATTGTTTTGTAGCAATTTAAGTTAGCACAGCACACTACTAGGCTTGGACTATCTTGTTTTTATCAACTATGAAATATTTCTAAAATATGATCGTTCTTAACTCAACAAACTAAGACACAGCGACAGTTTTAAGTGTCTTCATCTCATCCCATCTGAATTATAGCAACAGCTGCCAGGCTGTTAGCCCGAAACAAGATGTGATCATATCCCCACACACACCCCTCTTTAATTGTGTTTGTTATGTTTGCAACAGAACTAAGCTTAAAATGCACAGTTGACTACAGAAATACACAGGCTCACTACTGACTAAGTCAACAACTCACCTCTTTTTGGTGGAGAGAGACACATTGTATTCAGAGCAGTTCTGCGCTTTAAACTCACAAAACATATGTTCGTCATAGTCGTTGGTGCAGTCCAGATGTGTTTCCGTATCAACACCTGTATGACACAGACACCACACGGTGACGGCAGGTAGAGCGGTCAGGTTATGCTTGTTTAAACAACGATCTACATGTGCAGTATATTACACGTACCTGGGAGAGATATGACAGTGATCGCTACGATCAGCAGCAAAATAGAAAACATCCTTTCTCGCCTGAAAACAAACCCAAACACGAATCAGTTTCTTCCTTAAAAACAACAAATAACTCTGAGACGTGTTCGGGTGACGTCGATGTTGCCTACCTGTGTAGATCCGCGCTGGAACGTAATTTATTCCATCAACAATCCAACCATGAGTCGTTTACTCATGCTCAAAGGAGGAAGTGAGCACACACACACACACATACACACACACCGTCCTCCTGATTTGGAAAGAAAGCACTTACTGTAAACGTTGCGCCATCATTTCCTGTGAAGTTCGTCCCACTCACTCAGTCAAAGAGTACAGAGAAGGCAAGATGCTTCACACACGTTTCACTTTTCGCTTGAACTCGAAAGTGTGGGATAAAATACTTCAAATGGAGGAACCCAAATAATTGGGCAGAATTAAATAAGCGTTGGACCAGGGATATTTATATGAACGCGGAATAGCTTTAACCATACAGATGAAAGTGTTGGGAGAATCCACAAACTGCACTGTAAAAGTTCTTGATAGTACTTGTGCACGCAGTGTGAGTAGTCTTGTTACAAAAATGCTAGGTTCATAAACACTTACGAAAGAAATGGGTTTTTTTGCACTTTGGCAGTGGATTACTACAAAACGGTACTGTAAAAGTACGTCATTTATGCATGTAAGACTCATAAACTACTTATGGAAGACATTTTTTTTTATCCCACATCCAAGTTAGACGAACACGCTGATGTTTGGTCTGTAGATGGGACTTTGTAATTGATTACTCAAAAACTACACACAAGTATTACTTCACATTACCCGTACAAGTATTTTAAGATTAACTGGAAAGGTGTAAGGCTCATAAACTACTTATGGAGGAAATATGTTTTATTCTATATCAAAGTTAGATGGAAAGGATGAATTGTGTTCAGTAGAAAGGACTTTGGCTGTAGATTACGCCAGAACCTCAAAAAAAGTTTTTCCTTTTGCGAAATATTAGGTTCTAATGTATTTATGTAATGGATGGTTTCATCAAACAGTGGTGCAATAATGACAACACGTCCTGTGATAGGCGAATATTGAATATTTGCGATTCTTTTTAGGTAGCTGTTTAAGCTGCTCTGGTCTGAACTGTACAGTACTGATCTATTTATTGTCATGGAAACATTTGTTGTTATTTTTACAAATAATTATTTTTACATGTACAGCTGCAATAACAAACTCAAACTCAACCAATGCAGCACCTGCACTAACGTTATTTATGGTGCAATTATCTAAAATGATTTAAATACTGAAGTTACTCACATTAACATTCAAAGTCAAGTGAAGCATCAATAGCATTACACTCATAGTATATTATATTATTATCTATTGTATAGTCAAATACTTATATTTACACCTCTACTATATATCATATCATATTATATCATACTCTTTGTATATCTTTATTTGTATATATAAGTCTATATACACATATTTATACATGTGTACATGTTATTATTATTATTGTATTTACTATATTTTTACTACTATTATTATATATACTGTTGCTGCCATTATTACTATATACTGCTATTATATTGGTATAATTACTATCATATATAAATATATATTATGTTATATTATATACTATATATACTGTACTATTTTTATATACTGTCTAACAATAACATTACCAGCATATCATCAGTACTATTACCATCATCTTGCCACTGCACCTTATCTACCTATTTATCTTGTGTTTCTGTTTTTATTCTTTCTACCTCAATATTTTTAATATTATCCTATTGTATTGTATTTTGTTGTATTGTATTCAAATGTATCGGCTGCTATGACGACTTAATTTCCCTTCGGGGATGAATAAAGTAATCTATCTATCTATCCATCTATCTATCTAACATTGATGTTGATTCTCCAAACACACAAATGTGGATTTATAACTATAATGAACAATCAAACGGTTAGCATCATCATTTCAGAGGGTATCTTGCCTGGAGGCTAACCTAAGTCAAATATATAATTTAACAAGCCAGGTACAGAGACACTGATCACCTGCTCATCAATAGATACAAAATAAAACACTGCATTCTTCTTCCTACAAAATCTGCCATACACACATCTTTAACTTCTCAGTCAGGTCAATCAACCATACAACAAACCATATTATTCATCTGATATGTGACTCAAAACTTGTCATGTTCAGTGACTGGGATTGGCTCGTTAGCTCAGGTGAAGCTGAGCAGACAACAGGCTAACAGCCAAAGTAAAGGGGAGGTCACCTGTCAATCAAGCCATCCTTTTGCATAATTTCAAACCTCTACTGTCTAAACGAGGAACATAGGACAAAAGGTACTTCAAAGGGAGAAGACATGGAGGCAAAGATCCAAGCAATCCCTTTGAGTTTGTCTTTATCAAAGGAAACGGACGTCAAACACATCACTATCTAATGGTTAACTAACCATTAGACAGAAGAACAGAATTCTGCAACACAGTTTTACAATTTTGACACAAAATGGAAACTGATGAGCACACAGGTGAGTTGGAAAAGGGGTTCATGAAACCTGTGCTTGACATTGTAATTTACAATGTTAATATTTGAAACAGGAAACACTATGGTTAATGTTCTCTTTGATCTAACGGTTAATTATGTCCACCAGAGAAAATCAGGGCAGCAAAGAGGCAGAGCTATCATGTCACCATCAAGACGAAAGATGAGACCATACACAAGCTGAAGGAGCAGAACCTGGATATAGCCAAGGAAATTTCAGTGAGGAATATTGTAAGTTTAGTGTAGTCCACACAAAAAGTAAGTTTATCTCTACCGCTTTGTGTATTGACTGTTTATTTTGCTTTTGCTTCCTAGGCTGAGACTCAGAACGTCGTTCCTTTTCCTGACAGGGATTTTGATTGCACTGTCTTTCGCATTCCAGGAAAGGTAAAATAAGGAATCAATAATACAGTGTCCTTTGTGGTTCATTCTTACTGTACTATACAATGCACCTTTGGCTTAATAATACCTTTGTCACACCAAAGGTATAACTCCAATATATCCTCAAACAAGGTTTTTCCCCCTTTCACTGTCTGTATGTCTATTTCTATTCTTTCACCAACACCTTTCCTTGTAATGCGTTTTCCTCAGAAAGCTGAGTCAACAGCGAGTAATGATATTAATATTAAGATGAAGCATCTCAATAAGCTGAAAAACACTACCCAGAGATACCAGCAGCGCCTTGTCCTGCTGAGGAAGGAGCACCAGCGACTGAAACCTGAGAATGAACATTGTCCACCACCTCCTAATTTCCATGACCGTGAGGAGGAGGAAACAGCTCGGGTACTTTTGCCTCAATATCTTGTAGAGATGTGCAAAACATGAAAAAGGCTTATTTCTTCATGATGACAGACGAGTCCTGTCGAAGATTTAAAAAAAAAAACTATGTGTGTGTGTGTGTGTGTGTGTGTGTTCTCAGTTCCTACGGTCACTGGAGATCCAAATGGAGAAGACCGGGTTTCAGTGCAGTCAGGCTGTGTTCAACCTGAGGGATCACCAGAAACTCATAGCTCTCGTCCAGGTTAATACACCATGCACATTTTAACCTTAAAATAATGCTGTGGGTCACATACATTTACACTAACTCACTGGAAATATTTCTTAATGAGTATTGTCTGCACCATTGTTTCCCACAGGGGTATAAAAAAACACTCCTTGTTGTCGAAAGATAATAACTGTGCAATCTGTCTGAGGATAACAGTGAAAAAACATATATATCATCAGTGTTTGTTCACACACTGCTAATTAGTTCATTTTCTTATCACGCACAGAAGCCGTAGTTCTGTGCTGCAGTGCTCTGCAGGGTAATACTGGCCTGTGTGACACTGATGTGCCTTGAACAGGGGACATTAAGTGAGATGTGACACGATGACTGTGGAATAAAACTTCCTGACCTAGTCCAGGAGAGTCGTTGACCTTTGTCACAGATTTGCCTCCTCTCTTAACCTTTTTCAGATTATCTTTCTTTCTGCCCCTCACTTTTCCACTCTCACCAATTCAGGGAGGCAGTATGACCTGCAAGAGCCGGTCAGGTCATCTGGATACAGAGATCCAGAAGAACAAGGCCGCTCTTCACCAGCTGCAAGCCAAGAACAACAAGACCCAGCTTGCCAACAAAGCTCTTCAGGTAACTTGTGACCTTTTCTCACGGTGGGGGGGGGGGGGGGGGGGGATTCACTCCCCACCACTGATACAAGTTTTATTAGTCACAACCTACGTGTTTACAGGGGCTTTAAAATGTTTATTCACCTACCCTATTTCATTTTAATGGACACAGCCTACAGGTTTGCACACATTAGCAATCCCAATTACTACACAGTGTGCAAAAAATACCTCCCACTCCCCAAACCAATGCTGCTCTGCCTTCTCTGTCCTTTTGTTTCTTCAAAATAAGTGCAAAGCTAACATCTTAGTGGGTTAAAGTGCATCGTTTGCTCACAGAGTCCTCCTGCGTTAAGTCATTTTTGTTTTGAAGTGTAGTCATTACTAGTTGGTTTCCTTCTGACCTTCCTTTGATTCCCATCTCTCCTTCCCCTCCTTCTTCTTTCTGCTATAGGCAAAGTCCCAGCAGCTGAAAGAACTGTACGATGAGGAGGAAAATAAGAGGGAGCTCAACCTCATCGCCCACAGGAAAAAAGCTCAGGAGGCTGCGCGCAAAGACGTGTCTCCTGAGTCTGATGACGACAAGCAAGACACACACATATTGGTACATACTGTGCAAGTCTTACAACTTTGGAATATCATTATAGTGACTGCTTTTAATTCGATGTTATTCCCTAGTTCCCTCTTTGGATCACATACTTTGTCACTGGCCAATCATTTTTTGCAATGATAATAATTTGCTTCTAAACAAGAAACACTGTGTAAGATGACAATGAGTAATTGATATTAACACTCTTTCTAAACTTTGCTCCCTGCAGTATAAGGACTTCAAGACCGTCACCGCCAACATCGCACAAGTGACGAAACTCATCCGCACTTTTGAGGCTAGCTTGAAGAACATCAAATTGGTCGTTGGAGAATCAGAGAACCAGGTACGGATGTGGACAGAGAAGAAATCAACATTATTACTGAGTTAATTATCTTTGGCCCTGACGACCTAGCAGGCGAGTGGCTTAGTGGCTAGTCCTGTCAGTCTGGCCCCCAGTTACATTTGAGAGCTTCTAACTCTGTATGCTCCTATGTACTCTAAGATTATATTATCAACACTCGTGAGTAGTTCCTAAATCAAAGCTGGTAACTGAGGGTGATTGGGCTTTTGTCACCAGGGTCCAGAGGCTCTGGAAGTCCTTGCCTGAGAAGATTAGACATGCCAGTATTTTGTCCGTTTTTTGAATAATTAATGAAAACATATCTTTATAGTACAGTTGGTTTTAACTTGTACTAATGGATGTTGAGTGTTTTCATATTTCCTCTAATGTTATCCTGTTGTTGTTCTGTGTTGTTTTATGTATTTTTTAAGTGATATAGACACTTATATTACTATTATTATTATTATTTCAGCTGTGGAATAATCACAAATATTATTGCATGTCTCCTGTGTGTAGAAGTTAGTGGGAACTTTGATCCAAAAAAGGGAAAGACACTCACAGCTGGAGAAGCAAAAGAAAGAGAATGACGTAGTCCTGCATGGGCTGAGGAAGCAGAGGGATCTGCTGCTCTCCGAATTCAAGCAGATTGATTTCTCCTACAGCCTCAAACTCTACAAGTGAGACAGCGACACAATTGCAAATGGAAAATGGAGGCATGTATGCAGCTGTGCAATTCTTGTTCTGTCTCACAATTCTTGTTCTGTCTCACTGTTCTGCTTTGACAGTGAACAACAGGAGCTGGCAGAACAGTCGAGGTGCTCTGCTGTTGCTGTGGAACTGCGTTCGCATCTTGATTTGTTCACCAACATTAAAGAGAGGATAGGGTACCTGGCAGACAAACTTCAGCACATCACACTGGTAAATATGACCCTACCATTTTTAACTACATTCATTTCCCCCAATGTTGATGGCTCATAACTCCCACTTCTCTCCAGAGTGAGGACAGAGTGACGAGTGCGTCTGCAGACTCATATGAGCTTGTGTTGGAGCAGCTGTCCATGTGCGTGGAGAAGCTGCAGGTACTGAAGGATGACCTCAAGGGGGGAGATCTGGCTGCTTTGAGGAAGGAGATGAAGGAGGTGAGACAAGGCTCAACAAATGGTCTGGCTACATCCCACTGGTTTAGGTTCTGGGACAGTTTTTTCAGTTTTCACATGCAGTTCTTGAAACCATGTCCAGATGGTTTTACATAGATTTAATATCAGGCTTGTGTCAGTCTTGGGGACTTGCATGGGCAAGTCCCAAGATGTTGGGTGGGCCTAATATACTGTAATCATTAACAGAGAAAATATTTTGTGTTGCCATAGGCAGTAATGTTGATAATGCAATATTGACGTATGTAATGGTAGGCCATCACTAGACATTACAGTGAGTAGCAACGGTATTTCCCTGACAAATTCTGATATCTTGTATTTTATGAGCATATTTGAATAAGGTTAGTCTACCAAAGAAACAGATGCCAAGCCTTATGGAAATAACTATTTTTGTAGATAAACACCAATTCCAAAAAGTCTGCATTGACAAACATAGAATACTTTATCATTGACTATTTGCACTTTGCGTCTGTGTGTCTCTCGAAACAGATCAATGACAGCATTGAGAAGAGACTGCCATCTTACAACACCCGTATCAATCTCCCAGAACCTGGTCTGGAGAGACATGAAGGAGGAGGATAATGGTGGATCCTTTATCGCGTTGGCATCAGATAATGGTGGTGGACCACGACCGAGGTGGCAGCTGATGATGGATCCTAACTGGCGGCAGTGGACAATTACTGTGGACTATGGTGGCATCCAATCTTGATGGTTGATCATGATCTTGCTGGCTGCCGACCATAGACTATGATTGCAGCAGGACTGCTTGACATTTAGTATTTTTCCTAAGACACTTGAAGACCTTCAAGTATCTGACCTTCAGTTATCCTTCTAAATGTTTACCCTCATCAATGCTGCTTAAACCTTTATCCTGATTATGCTTTCCTCTACACGTGGCATCTATTGCACTTCAGGGCGTCCTGGGGCTCACATGCGTCCTGGGCCTCACATGCGTCTCTCTCTGAGGTTTCTACATATTTTTACCCTGTTAAAAGGGTTTTTAGTAGTTTTTCCTCACTCTTGTTGAGGGTTAAGGACAGAGGATGTCACACAATGTAAAAGCCCTATGAGACGAATTGTGATTTGTGAATATGGGCTTTACAAATAAAATTTGATTGATTGATTGACTCCTGAGAACCGCTGATACCCAAGCACACAACATGAATTGAGTGAGGAGTGCAGAACAGATTCAACTTTACTTTTCTGATAACAAATAATTCAACTCATATTTAAAAAGTTATCTATTGTTGATATATGAGGGCTATTATTTATGGAAACTTTTCGAGTTAAGAAAGTTTTTTGTCCCTGCAGATATGATTTTGTCTTATTTTATTTTATTTCTATCATTGGTATTGTGATGTATTGCATGTTGTTGTTTTCTTGTTTTACCTTTGACTCTGTGAAGCAAAACAAAACACAGATACAAAATATAAAATGCCTCCTCACGATGTGGTGTCATCCAAGTGTCAGTAAGCCCCGACATTCCAATTGGACATCATAGAATGTATTAATACATTTCTATGAATAATCTACATTATCTTATTAAAAGATTGGTAATATGGACCTTGGCATGCATAAATCAATGTGATTTAGGCTTTTGAAGCCTAATGTAAATTTCTCAAATTACCACGTAACCTGTCCCAGATTATCTAATTTAAGGGAAAACTGTCTTTGATATCTTTATGTTTCTTCTTTTTGGGTTAGAAAACATCCTAAGGATTACAGAAAGGTATTAATTTCGTTATCAGAATAAGTCCCAGAATTCGGACAAATGCAAAAGTGTCCCACATTACCAAAATTATAGCATTTCATGGCATGTCGACAGAATAAACATAAATTATGTCCTCATCTGGCTGATTCTTACCTCTATATTTTTCTTTCTTCTCCTCCTCTATTGCGGTGCTTTCTGAATTGTGCACCTGATAATTGAATCTTTTTTTGATTCATCTTTGACTCTAACCGCAGTCTATCACCGCAGCGTGTACGTCAGGGACACACCTGAGCCGGAAGCGCAAATTCTGTGCGAGCCGCTGCCCGACTGTTCACACAGGGAGCCATCCAGGAGGATGTTTTAGATGCTGGCTTGCCTATCCACAGGCAAGTGGTGGCATCAGCAAATGTCCATACTATGCTGCCGAAATGAGGAGGTTTTTATACTTCTCTTTGTATGCATCACGCTGCTATGAGGTTGTGAGGTTGATGTTGTTAGGGTTTGTTTTTCTCTTTTTGTGCATCCAGCGGCGTTGAGTATATGCTAGTCAACTCGCCATGGCCATACTACTACGACCCCCTTTGGCACAGGCTCTGGTTGTGACTTGGATTGCTGCTCTGGCTGAAATCGCTGCATGGTATCTGATGTGAATCAACCTCCAGCCTGTCATTTTGCTGCTGAGAGAGGGAGAGGGAGAGGGAGGAGAAACATTGAGGGAGGGCTAATAAGGAGATTGAGACCATTTCATAGTTTAATACAAATATGCTTTAGGGGTCCAAGCTAATTCAATATTGCACATTGCTAAAGAGGGAAGCTGACAGGAAATATACTTGGTTTTATTGGACTATTGGACTATTAGCACATCAACTGCTTGCTTTGGACTATCCCTCCATTTGATGTCTGTTCAGAGTGACTGGTTGTACCTCAAAACCTTCTGGAGCTGTTTGATGATATTGGCACAGAAGCACATCATTTTTTTCAACTTTACTGTAAATTACTTTTGATGCGACCAACTAAAAAACTGTTACACAAGTACAGTTCTTTTTTTAAATCCATTCTCACAGAAGGTTGTGATGGAGCAATGGGCTTCTGCGAAGAAGGTGCGCAGTGTGCCTCTGCACAGAAGGTGCGCAATGGGCTTCTGCGCAGAAGGTGGGCAGTGGGCTTCTGCGCAGAATGTGCGCGTGCAGTTTCTTTTAATTTAATTTAATTTAATTTAATTTAATTTAATTTAATTTAATTTAATTTAATTTAATTTAATTTAATTTAATTTAATTTAATTTATTTGAAATTAATTTCATTTCATTTAATTTAATTTTCCTGCACCACTATAGTCATAACAATATACAAGCACCGAAGTTTGACGTAGTATTTAAACTATATGTCCTTTAATTTATGAATAGATAAAAACAATGTCAATTCAAAACAAATTTGCTCAGCAAAGTTTTAATAAAAAAAGATGGCCTTCAGGCAGATAGGCTTTTACCTCGACCTCAGCTACAACAGTAATCAAACAAACACTCAAAAAACGTCAATCTCTGACAGTGGAGGGAAAAGAAATCAACGATGTGAAACGATGAACTGATCAAAGTAGAGTCATTTCAGATCTTTTGACACCATGTGTGCCCAGTCATAAACACTGCCCCCTGAGGAATAAAGATGCCCATGAAGAAACCAGTATGTCTATGGTATTATTATGAAACTCCCTGGCCGGATGTTGCGGGTGTCTCGTGTGTGACCAGTGTGTGACCAGTTTGTCCGACCCTCTTTTACAAACAGCTGTGTGTGCGGGTTGAAATGTCTCACGACGGGTTTGATAGATCTCGCACTTTAAAGACCTGGATCGCTCTGAGGCGTCTGGACAAAAACGGTTCGTAGATTTCCTCCCGGTTCTGATTTATTTAACGATCATTGATCATTTCTCTTCTTTGAGGTGGGCGTCCGTGTCCATGGCAACCAGCCCCGTTATCGCTCCGAAGACGACGTGGAGCACGAGCGCTCATTTGTTGTGTAAATTCTCAAAAGAATCGAACGTATCCGCGATATTAGTTACTGTGATGGACGTTTTTTTCTCTTTTATAAGACAACGGGGGTCGCTGGTTAATATCCATTCAAGCTCAAGAGGACAACCACAGCTGCATTTGAATGCTGGGAGTTACTGGTTGATAATCAAAAGAGGTTGTGACGCGATTAAAAGAGGGGACGAAAAGCCTTCATTTATTGTGAGACAAGTATTCCGGTGTTTGGGTTTTCTAGATACCTTGGAGAGAAGTGATTTAGTATTGAGGAACTTAGATTTTACTTATTTTTTTTTAATCTGAAGGGTTATCATTAATCAAAATCGGCAGACGTAAATGTTGATCATCTATACATCTATAAATAATAAAAAGTCATGAAAGACATTGAAATCAAGGTGAAAAACGTGCACGTCTGGTTCCAGTTCATGTTCAACACGTTTCTGTGCAGTCATCAAATACCAGATAGAACAGGTACCAGTCCAGATAGTACAGGTACCAGTCCAGATAGTACAGGTACCAGTCTAGATAATACAGGTACCAGTTCAAACAACGTCTTTTTGTGTCTTAACTAACTTACAGTAAGCGAGACACACAGTTGCTATGTTACGGTCATGGTTCTTCTTCGTTTGGTTGATTGGAGGGTAGCAACCAGCGTCAGCCCCCCCCCCCCCCCCCCTCCTGCCACTCATCTGACCTGTGAAGGATTTAATGAAACCTAAATAAATCTATTATTTACAAAACATGATCACATTAAACGTTGGCATATTAAAACGTGTTGTGTGTGCTGTAGATGACAGAGTGGTGGCTCTTCGAGAGGTATCCATCCCTCCAGCAGCTGATGTAACCATGATCATACAGGTAAGGTCCATCCATCCATCCATCCATCCATCCATGCATCCATCTATGCCGACATTCCCTTTAACCATTTTCTTCGCAGCTGCTGAATGTGTCAGTCAAATGCCACACAGTACTTAGAAATGTGGACCTGTTCTCTTCTATTTTACATATGGAAAATCAAGAATATAAACAATGAATATTTATTTAAAAATCGCAAACAAAGGAAACTGTGATGTGTAAATACTTGACATCTTTTGCAATGTCTCCATTTATTTTTCAAGATCATCACCACTACCTTTGGCCTGAACTGTAGCGATGTAATATTCAAGGTACAGTGACATATTTGTCGTCATGCATATATATAAAATTGTTATAAAGAAAGAAAAATCTGAAACTAAAATACCTGAAACTATTGATATGGAATTAAAGTGGTTAAAAACACAATGAGCTGGATACAATTTGTTTCCTCTGTGTGCAGATCAGGAACCATCGTGGCTGTCTGATCCCTCTGAACAGCTCCATGCCCGCTAACAGCAAGCACATGTGAGGAGTCTGTAGTCATTTAGTCCCATATTTCTGCTCATCTATTCATACCGTAATGCTGTTATTAACACTAATTGCTGCTATGTATTGTTCACAACAGGCCTTATGTGCTAGAGGTAGCCAAGATATTTCAGCATGGTAAGAGCCGATTCAGTGTTTTCTTGTGGAGAAAGTTTTGTTCTCTGGGCTTCTACATTTCACAGCACTGTTCACAGCGAGATATTTTGAGAAATACATTTACACTTGGTAAATACCATTCTCAAGGCTGAGCTCAACTTTATAGCAGATTATCTTAAGGGCTAGAAACAGAGAAGAAATTCTCCCTCAATGCTGTCCAAAGGCAACAAATCAATCCAGGAAATCTAGAGCTATTTTATCAACAGAGTATTTATTATTTGTTATTAAATTTCAAATTATATAACAAAAATGCTATTTGATAAGTCTTATAGGTCGCTGTGGTCAAAACCAAAATGGACTGACATGTATATAAAGTTACAAATTAGGACACAAACCAACACTGTTTTTGCACACATAGCCAGGTTGCAGAAGTATAATAGTCCTTCTTTACATGTACCTGACTCATATGCCCATTTTTGCACATTACACCACTGATGAAACAAATTCAACCCGAGGAAAAGGCTTATTTTTCTGTACCCAGTGCGTCCCATGCCCAGAACCATTCCCATGACGGTGATCAACAAGAGCATGAAGACCAGGCTGCAGACTATTGACAGGAGGGTATGAAATGGGATTTATTTGGAGTGTGTAAATGTACCAAGCAGAACATCCAAATTCCGATCTACATAAGCACAACTTCATTGCTTTAGACTATTCTTCCATGAAAATACCAATTAAGTTATTTTGTTGCAGATTCAAAGACTGGAGGACCTTCTGCCTCAGATCAATCTCAGGCGCAATGAAAAGCTTGGCCAGGTATTTTAACTTCAATCTCGACCTCTTACAACAATGTTAAAACGTGAGAGTGATATTTTACATCCATATACATTATAACATCCACGTGACTGTGGCCTCTCTGTCGTGTCTCAGGAGATTGAATGTCTCAACCAGAAGCTGAGGTTTCTTCAAAGGAGAATGCAGGTGAGGTAATCGGATTAAACATAACAAGCATTTAATAATGTAGTGATGATTTTAAATCACTTTTATGGTAGTTGTGATTCAATACATCTCCTATGTCCACGACCAAGAAGTAAATGTTTATACTTCCAATTTTACCTCTAATCAGGGCGTCTAATTGCACTGATCTAAGAAACTCTTCCAGGTATTTTTTATATTTATATTTTTGTATTTTACATTATATCCTCCAAGGTTCTGCAGCATTTTTCCGAGAAATGGAAATTTATAGATTGAATGTATTCGGCTACCAAATGAACCAGATTGACCAAATGCATAATTGATCTTGCCAAGCAGAAAATGTGATAAAACCCTATATTTTACTTTTCTGTGTAATGTACTAAATAACCCTGCAAACAGCAAAGATGATGGAGCCTTATACAGACAAAAAAAATTGCCCGAAAGCTCACCATTAGCTCAGCATTAGATAATATGTGACTCAAATGAACCAGGTAACATTGAATGTGTTGTGAGTCCAACTGCTAGTACTATATTAAACTTGGCAGAAATACCAGAGTAGACGCTGATCTCAATTCAACACTGCCACCACACTTTTTCAGTTTCAATTTTCATGTCACAGGTTGCGGACTCTCACAGCTGGAAGGGGGTGCTGACCAGGGCTCCTCTGTGGTGAACCAACACTCACATTTCCCACTTTGTAGAAAACACAGGCCATCTATAGAACTGTGGTCACACTGATCATTCACTGCAGATTTGTATCATGTCACTATGTCGGTTTGGATTATAATATGGATGTCCTCAGTTCAAACGTGGCCCACACAATAATAGAGCATGTTCACATTTGTACTTCAAATTCAAATATGTGCAGTGAACAGTTTAGATGAAATATGGCCTGTATTTAATAAAGTTCTAATTCTGACACAACTGAGGTTTTTTCTAAGTATTACACAATAAAACACATAACATTTATTCCTCAAGTTATCTGGAATGATCACAAGCGCAAAGAAAAACAGCCATTCGGTCATAATCGGTCACCCTGCAGATGCCAAATTGTAAAGTTTCTTAAAATCCTGATGGTTTAAAAGGTGCATTAGGTTATTCTGCAAGAGAATAGAAATGTTATGTTTAAAACAGTTACCGTTGTGTGAAAATGTTATACTTCTCTGAGAATAATTTTTGTAGGAAATTAGCAACGTTAAAATATATTAATAATGTAGAAATAGGGATGAAATAGAAAGAACATGGCTGTAGACATTTTGCTGTTCTGCTGTAGATGATGGAAGAAGATGTATAGATTATAATGGATTTGCTAAATTTGGACAGAATTAATATTTTATCTATTTATTTGAATACAGTACTAAGACCGAGGCGCTAAACTTTTGTTGTTGTTGTTGTTGCTAATAACTATAGAATTGTGTGTGCCACAATCTGTTGGTTAAGTTTTATTACAATATATTATTCATACAAATAAGTTATTTTCTTTGAGTGAGTTATTTAATTTGTTAACTAATTATTGAAAATACAGAGAAATAAGTTATGAGACAGTCACTTAGGTTTTTTGTTTTCCTGTTGATATAGAAGAAATGTTAAATGTAGGCTCAGATAAATAAATAATCATTTATTATTGATTGGATATGTGAATAGTATACAAGGGATTTTTTATTTTATTTGATTCTTATCTTTTCAATTTGTTACTTTCTATCTACCCATCGAGCCACATAAAATACTTTATAATGTACGATTCTTATCTTTTCAATTTGTAACTTTCTATCTACCCATCGAGCCACATCAAATACTTTATAATGTACGTCCAATAGGTGGCGGTATTGCACCTACAAACTCACGGGTCAACTGCCAGCAATTCAAAAGCAAAGAAGAAGAACATAGTAAACACTGGTTGAATGATTGAACCGCAGGCAGTCACAGGGACTTTAGACTCATATTCTTCAACTTTACATATTTGATTTTGTCTTTATTTCTATCGCCATAAGTACTCTCCGGTACTGAAGCAGCTACTGTGACAGACAACAGCCGCTCGTTTCGAAAGACGCCTCCGTTAGCTCGAGGTTAGCATGCTAGCTGCAGCCAGGGTAAACTCTCCTCAGAGTGGATGTCGGTGAGACGGGCTCTGGTGGGCTGTGTCGTGTTGTCCGTACAAGACGCCTGTGTGTTTTATCCCTGCTGCAAAGGCTGCTTCTCCAGGATCGATGTCGATCAGCGGGAACCGACGAGGTAAAAACACAACCGACCTAAGGAAGAGACTTTGTTCACTCCTCAGGAGGAAACACTGGGTGTTCACAAAACTGAGGAAATCCCACGTTCCCTTGTCCGAGTCACGTTATAACGCATACCAAATCATTTATCTTGTCTCCATTCATTTCATGTTGCTGCGGATCTGAATTCGTTAACAACTGAAATGAATGAATCCGTCCATGATGTAGGTTTGCTGGGACACACCAACCTTTTACCTGCAAAGCTCACGTAATGTTCAGTCGGGTACGAAAGATCTCAGAACACTGAAGCTGCTCTGACATGAAATGTGTTTCAGACTCTATGTGATCTCACACTTCAAGGGGTCTCACACTGCGGCCATGATGTCCGTCGTTTGTGAAAACCACAGTCCATTGTGTAAACATTTTGAAAATTGATGCGTCTCTATTCCTGGTCTTACGATACAGATCCATTGAGCAGAAAAATAGCTGAAGATAAATGTACGAAGTTTAATGAAACTTATTATGGACGTTTGATTAGATTTCCACACAGGACATTAACAAGCACACTGTAATGGACATATATATTTGTGTTTTTACTGAAAATGAACAGCAAATTTGGCTACTTTTTCATTATGGAACTCGCAGCTTGCTGATATTATATATTATTATTTTTAAAGCCTTGAGAGGTGAAATATCTGCGTCACCTCACTCTTCTTTATGGTCGGAATGTCCAGGTACAAGTGTTTTACTGTAGATTTGTAGAGACAATTTGAGGCAAACTACTTTTTCATTTCAGCATAAAGACACATCAATTTGTAAAGTGTGGCTGGCTTGAGGTGGTTTTCACAAACAGACCACATGACCACAGTTCTCAAACTTAACTTGATCTCAGATTTAAGGAGGCCTCAGACTTAAGGTGGTCTCAGTATTAATGTAATCTCAGATAAGGGGATTTCCTGTTCAAGGTGATCAAAAACGTAAGATGGTCTTAGACTTTTGAACCCTAATAACTCCCTCTCGCTCACCCTCTTGTGTCGGACCTGTCTGCCCCTCGCAGATCCAGATGTTCCAGATGTGGTTACAGCTGTCTTAGGGAACAGGTTGATTACCGATATCGTCTTTCTCTGAGAGTGATCCGGGACAGATGCATATTTGGAGTAACAGTATTTGGAACCTGCTTGAACCCATTCTTTGGTATCCATGCGAGTGGATTACAGAGGTCAGTAACGTTTTTTTTTGTAGTTGAGCAACATGTTTATTTATTCTTATTTTTAAATAGAGGAATAGAGGACGAGTCCATTTTAATTCACATTCATCGTACAGTACATTTCATGGTACCTTTTTTATGGATTTAATATCTTACATTAGTCTCAGTAGTTTGGACCAAACATAGAACGAGATGGACCTGGTCTTTATGCAGCATTACTTCTGGATTTGTTGCTTTTTTTTACCAATTAGGTAAAAAGCAGTGTGCATGTTTGTTGTGTTTGTAATTTTGTAGGTTGGTGGAGACTGTAGATGGACAAGCTGGAGCATCAACCAGAGCCTCACTGTTGGCGAAAGCTGTCAAGGACTGTTTCATTGGCAGACATTTCATCTTTGGTATTAAGGTAAAATTGTTATTGTATAATGGGCACCTTAATGGTGTTTGCAGAGTATGTAACAATGCTGGTCAGGACTGTCACTTTCAAAACCTGTCACTCTCACTTAACAATCTTGTGAGAGCCCCCTGCTGGATCTGGAGGCAAACTACTACAGACTATCTGATGTGCTGTACTTGCATGTATATTTTGAATTTGAACAGGTCATTACAATTCTGAACAGGAACTTTTCCTCCCAGGTTTCCCATGTTTGAATTTGGAATGAAAACGAATAATCATAATATAAGTTTATAATGCTAATGTCATGACTGGTTTTCTTGGTTTCCAAATATTATGTGTATATAACATGTCTTCACATGTTAAGACATTTTGCAAACTTCATTTTATCCAACATATGAATCTCTGATCTCAATCATAGGTCTCATTACAGGGTTGAAATGTAAAAGTCCAATCGACAAATAGTTGCACTCTTTTTCGACCAACCTCTTAAAATGTTACATTGGATTTTGTTTTTATGCCGCTTGACTTCTACCATCCCTATTCCTCAAGGTCACCGGAACAGAGAGTGGGCTTCGGTTTGGGGGGCCTGCACTCAGTAAAGATGGAGACAGACTCCAGTTTATCGCCAGTCAGATGATTCTCCCCAAAGCCTCAGGAGGTGGAGGCTGCTCAGTGGTCAGCTACTATCGAGCCCTTCTCCAGAGAGCTGCAGAATATGAGCTGGAGTCCAAAACCTCCAGACCCTTTGAATCAACTCTGCTGCTGATTCGTCATCTTTCTCCATCCAGCAGCTTTAATAACTCCTCACATTCGGCCTCAGGTCTTCTTCTCCGCTCCCCAAAAAGGTAATACAACTAAGGACCTACTAATAACTACTGCTTTTTATCTGATAATTCTCAACGTTCTTTATTAAAGGGTCTTTAGAGGGGCTGAAACAAATTACATATACATTTGTAATTAAAGTAAAACAATGCAAATTCTTCTGTCCCTAAGAATTTTGTTCATTTGAGGAAAAACAAAGCAAATTTAATGTGCTGAAATGGAAAAGAATGAATGATATAATAAAAGCAAAAATTATTTCAAAACGAGGACAATCCAACAAGCCTTCACTGAAATCATGTTTATGTGTTGTAACACGCTTCTGACACCCACTTAAAGTCTTCTCTTAATTCCTCCTGTAAACGGTTAGTGGTCACTGGTTAGTTTAACAAGCTTTTGATCGTCATATTTCACATGTACCTTTTCAAAACGTTCTTACTTTTTGGAGATTTCATGATAGTTGTTTATTTTCCTCCTAGGTCAGAGCACCAAGACAGCACCCTTTCTCCAACTCCTCCATGGGAACAATCACTGGGACTAGTTACTTCATCAGCAGAGCAGGAGGAAGGCTGCGGTACCCAGGATTATAAAGGAAATGAAAGCAGCAGCCAGAAAACCACCCATCATGTACAAAGAGGCTGTCTGGATAAGAGCAAAGTCACAGAGGAGAGAGCTCCCTCACCTCCTTTTTCTTCAGAGCGAAGATCTGATAATAGTCAATCATTTTCCAATTGCCCAAACAAGTCTTTTGAGAATGCTGTTGAAACCACCCCCCTTATAAACTCTTGGTTCAGATCCTCCCAGCCTGGCCAAACAAGGGATTTACCACTCAGCTGTAAAACGAAGGGGTTTTCTACGGGACAACTCACCAAAACCTTTTCATCAAGCTCTGTGGTGTGGGAGGATTTGCCTTTTTCTGAGAGTCTCACAGAGTTTTTGTGCGGGGAACACAACGATTTTGACATTGTTAGTGAAACTGAGCCACATCTAAATGTGCAAAATCAGAGCGAAACGGTGAGAAACAACCAGAAAATAAGATCTCAAGACAAGAACTTGTCAAATGACTCAACTTATGTTGGTCAAAGTAACACACATATAACAGAGAGCTACTCATGGATGTTACAGGATATCACTAACACGACAAACAACGTTGGTGACAAAAATGATTTGTCTGACCTCGTGTGCAAGGACAAAATTGGATATGTAAACAAGAGTCAAGTCAAGAGCTTGCTGTCTTCTGAAAACCAAGAGGAGCAGCTCGAAGGTGAAACCTACGATTGTTCAGTAGACCTATTCGGTTGCTCTCCAATGAGGAACATTAACTCGCCCGACACACATGCAGAAAGTGTCAGGATGACCGAGGAACGTTGCCCTTTGCGCATCAAGCAGCACCTGAGGAGCGAAATGAATGTCACACATTCAACACCGGACAAACAGAAACTGAGAAGTATTAAATGCACGAACACAGAAAGTTTCATTCCACCAGGCACAAAAGATCTCCACTTCCTCCCTTCCGCTCAGTCCACCCCCATTGTAAAAGTAGATGCTGCGTCATCCTCACCTCCCTCCTCATCCTTCTACTCGACACAAGGTGAATTCAGTTCACGACCATGCATTCAAGATATGTGTGGGCTTTATAGTGAGCCTCCCCAGTGTGACATAAAAAAAACAGAGAAATGCACCTCTTCTCTTTGTAAACAAAACACTGTCAGAGCTAATCAGCTGTCTCAGTGCGGCAGAGAGTCTACAAAAGAGAAGCTGTCGTGGAGCAAGACTTCCATCAGACACGACCATGAGTTTACACCAAAAAGGAGGTTCTGTAAACCAAACAAGCCTAAGAAACTGCTGCAGGCTCAGCAGCACCTCAGGGTCCAGAGAGGGAGTCCCAGCCTGGAGACTCCAGAAAGGATTAACCTCAAACGTGACTCGAGTGTTTGTGATGTGACTGAGGACAGGGAAGTGGGAACTCCTGCTGCTCAGGGAGGACTGAGTGCAAAGCTCAGAAGAAGAACAAAAAGACACACTGATGACAGCACCAACACTTTGGTTTCTACTTGGAAAGCACAGCAGGTAGAAGGAGTCGATTATAAAATAAATCTGTTGGAACGTCGTCTGTCATCGCTCACATCTCAGAGAGAACTTGCACCAACGGAAAATTGTGGTGATGAGGTGGGTGATGAACGGAGTCTGGACGGCTCTAATGATTTCCTCCCAGATGATGAGAACCAGGCATGTGATTGGTCTAGAGATCTGTTCTCAGACTCAACCTAGAGTAATATATTTCCATGCAAAATGCACTTGATTCAATGATCCAAAGGGCTTTATTATGCATTTAATGGCTACTGTTGTATTGAAAATAGTAGTTTGACTTTTACCTCTCCTGCTGCTGCTGATCCTCCAGAGGGATCTGAGAACAGAGAACATGTATTTAACACTGGCGACTGGAGAAAGGCTGTTGAAAGTCTCTGGAGGAGAAGCCCTACTCGACCCACTTTTTGCCATTTCCTCTGTATCGCTAACCAAATTCAGACACAGATAACTGAACCCTGGTTATTAGGTCATCGGTTCTCCTCTCTGTACAAGAGAAATCCTGACAGTATATTTATAATTGCTGCGTAAGCAGCAACATGTTATCTCATTACTGATCAAGATATGTGTCTAGGATACATTTTCACACATGCTCATATACCACAATACCAGCAAACCAATTTGAGAAGCATTATCGTCACAACTGTCTTGTCAGACAAAAGAGAAGTGTAAAGAAATAAAGAAGTGATGTAACACATTGTTTTAGATTTTTATTCATGGTCATTTGTTTGGTCTTGGGAACATCTTTCTTTATCATTTCCATTGCAATGGCAGGAGACAGCTGATCAACATCTGTGGATAAACCATCCCACCTGCTTTCATGATAATATTATGACTCGTGGCTCGTGGCTTATGGAGACATCGTTCATTTTCTAAATAGCCCATATTTATGATGGCTAAATAACATCAATAACAGTTTATGCAGTGATAGTAATTAGGTCTTTGATCTTCACTTTTATCGTTTGACAAAACAAATGTTTGTACAGCTGTCCTTGTTAGAACTCAGCATTTCTTAACATGATTAGTTCATGGCTTACCTTGACCTCACATTATATCACTAATCTTAACCAGGAGCTCTGAAATGGCATTGTTTACAAACAAACTCTTTTGATGTTGATGTTTACACCTCTACACATTCAATGTTATAAAACAAAATATGCCTTGTAGTGCACATGAGATGGACAGAATTCACAATAGACTGTAATGTGGTTTACACTGTTATGTGGTTTGCACTGTAACTCTGTAGCTGTTCAAAGTTATGTGAATGAACACACACAACAGGTGCAGAAATCTCCCAACTGTTAAATCCCATTGACTCCTGCAGCCTCAAGCAAATTCATGACTAAAACGTGCATTAAATCAATCAAGAGGCTTTGCATTTACAATTGATTATGGGTTACAATAAACTAGGTCTCGTGGAAACCTTTTTCAAACTATTGAATGATCTCACTGGAGAAAATGAGGGGAAAGCCCATGTTTTTTAAATGAGATATTCACCAATGAATATGGTTTTAATGTTTGAAGGACCACAGTTTATTTTTGAAAGGCAAGAAAATCTACTTTTTAACATTTAGTGCTTTTACCAGAAATGTCTTGGGAAGTAAAACCTTCATCAGATGAAGTTGAAAACCTTGCGTGAGTGGGATAGTGGGAGCATTACGTTTGTGTGCCCATGACACGTTGTTAGTTCCACTTGGAGCAGCAGACAGCTGTACCCTCCGAGCTGGCATCGCTGACTCACAACCTCATGTGATTTCAGATTGTGACACAGTCAGGGTAACACATGTGTATGATAAGAATGTTTTCTGATGAATATACTAAAACTAAAGTGCCACTACAGACTTTATTAGACATTTTTTTTTATTTCAAAACCCTTTTTATATTAGATAAGAGAAATGCAGTATGACTTGGGATGAAAGCCCCCAGTTGGACGATGTAACATGAGCAGAAATCTGACTTACCTACTTACCGACTTAGACGTAAACGGCAGGAGACTTTCTAGTGTGTGATTCGAGTATATGATGTAACGTGTGTGTCTGTGGTCCTGTGTGGAGGTTACGGTATCTTTTTGCCATGTGTTTTTAATTTTGAACTCTACTAAAGTAAGTATGTGTTTGTGCGTTTGTCAATCAGGGTTATACAAACAGGTTACACAAACACTGCTTGACAGATTAAACATGGTGGAAGTATGTGGATAAGAGAAAGGGAAGAACACAGTAAACCTAGGTGTGGATCTGGATCAGGTGGCACATCAGGGAATTACATTTTTTTTGGTTTCTTTAACATTGTAGGATAGGGAACATTTCCCTTGATATCTTAGGTTGAGATTTAGAATATAGGGCGAGATGATAAACACCCCTTTGAGAGTCTCTGGTCAGGTCTTAGGGTGGTAGAGACAATATGTGATGGGACTGTATGCCACTATAGCCCATGTCCACTAACGTCTCTCAGTCTCTGGCTTTCTCCAAATTACACCACTCCTGGTCAGGGGAGGAGGCCACTTCTGTCCCTGTTCCCCCTCACGGACAAATGTTGTCCTCTGAATTGCGTTTGATGTTTTTGATGGCAAGGCATCGGTAGCAGTCTTCTTTGGAACTCAGAGTGGTAAGGATGCATCTTCGTGCAGCCATATGTTGCTCCAAGCAGGAAGCTAATTGTGCTTGCTTACATCCCCCAAAGGTCCTTCCAGCTGATCGTTCTGTTCTCTATGCCCCTGTCTGGCTTGAGAGACAGCCTTTGCTCACCTTGCTGCCTCTTCCTGACATGGGATTTCCAGGACTACCAGTTTTCGCCGCTCTGAAGGAGTTGCCTTGTTCCACAGGGGTCAACTCTGACCTAGGCCCAAACCTCCTATTTACTGTTGAACGTGGCCCACAATGTCAGTGTGTTCAAGTGCTGCTTTTGCTTTTAGATTTCACTCTGGGGAATTGATTGACTTCTTAGAAAGTACTGATCAATGCAAGATCCTTGCTCTTTTTTGATCAAGCACTTCTTCTTTCCTTTGTGTATTTTTAGGCCCTTTGCTGATGTTATTTTCCTCCAGCCAAATCCTATAATAATGAGTGGATCTTAATAGAATAAATCTGGCATATTTATTAAACCACTCAATCCATTTTATTTGACAGGGGACAGTTATTTACGAGTGCGACCAATTTTCCGTCAGATCTAAATAAAAATCTATTTTCATATCTCATAAGGCGGCGGTTGGCCCTTGGCGGAGTTTTGCACTCTCTTAATGCCATTCTAGTTATTATTGGAACTCCGACCATACAAATTGGAGTACAGCTGTGGTAGACATGGAAAATGCTTTGTCCTTATATGTGTAATTTACTGGGGGAGTTGGTCAGTTGGTTTAACCCTTGAAATACTCCATAATTGTTAATAGATTTCCATGATATTTTTGACAAACACATCCATAATGATGGTGACCCCCTGACTTTTCCTCCAGCTCCATTAGCAGGTTGACGTTTGTATTTCAGAGTGAACAAAAATGAATTTGCATGGAAGAGGTTTTTACTATCAACATAAGAGGCTTTAAACTTATTTTTGCTTTTAAAAACCCAGAAAATGTCAGTACATCAGTGTGCCTGCTCTGTTTCAGCCATAAAGATAAGAACTAGATGCATTTATTCAGAAAGGTAGTTCCCTGCCTTCGGGGTGTGTTGTTGCATTCCTTCTGCTTGCATAGAGATTATGTTGAATCCACCTTGCATGTGAAAAAAGATCTGTGCTGGAAGGTAGCACAGAACGTTAGCTATGGCACAGCCAGACTGTTTAATGTTCTGTCAAACTGGCACGCAGCTGCCTGCTCCACTTCAGTCCGTTTGATGTTTGCTATGTGTGTGTGTTTATGTCAGTGTGTGTGTGTGTGTGTGTGCCAGGACATTTTGGCATCAGTTGCTGCAATAATAAAAATGCAAATGTAGCCTTGAGTATCAGTTTCAGGCATTTACAAGTGCAATTTTTTAAAGTCTCAATGCACATTGAGGCATTCTTAGATTTGAGGGAGAAGGCCTGACCTGATTTTGGCTCTTAGGGAAAATGCCCACTCATCTCTTTGTCTGACCTCCTTACGAGAATGATTGCATCAGCATTGGCCACTTGTTCTGCCTGTTTTGATCCTGATAACTTTATTGTTATTTCAACTACCTCAGCAACAATGTCTGGTTTAAAATGCTGTGTTCGCATGCTTGTTAAAAAATTCTGTTTCACACGACCATCATTTTTTTTAAATGTATATTGTATTTGCATTATTACAATCACTTCATTTGATTTTGTAAAGTGTGTGTGCTTGTGCGCAAGCCAAGGAAGACTCTCTTTGCTTTGCATATATAACCTGTTTTCTTTCATAATAATCTTTATTTGTAAATTTAAAAATCACACGTCATATATTTTGTTTGTCTTTTGTTTTCATGCCTCCATAGTGGTGACAGCCATAGCTGGGGGTATGATGCTGACCGTGAACGCGATATCTCACGGAAGCCTGTAGGAAATTTCTTCCAAATTTGGCACAAACGTTGACTTGGACTCGGAGCATTATTTGGAATTTGGTTGTCAAAAGTCAAGATCACTGTGACCTCACCTCCTTCCCATTCTTGTCAACACAATCAGGAATGCCTGGGGGAATTGTATCTTGCACTTAACGTCAAAACCTCGTTTGGACTATAACTCAAGCATTAATACCCTAAAATACACTTCATACCTTTGATGAAATTCCTTCGTCTCAATTATAGGCATCAAGCAACTTGAGTGGTTGACGGTGGTATATCTACATTTATATATAAATCTCCCTCCTATCCCACATTGGGGTGTCATGTTGTCCTCAAGCTCGGCTGCTCTACCAGAGGCCTGGGAGTTTGAGGGTTCTGTGCAGTATCTTAGCTGTTCCTGCACTCTTCTGGGCAGAGGCTTCAGATGTTGAGCCAGGGATCTGCTAGAGCCCCTCACCCAGTTTTAGGGTCAACCCTGCTCCTATTCTGTTTGGCTTGGTTATGCTCTTTCCCTCTCAGGAAGTGGCAGCAGAGGGGAGGGTTCACCCTAATGCTCCTTCTACCACAGGGATCACAATGCATTTCACCTTCCACATCTGTTACAGCTGTTCCTCCAGCCCTTCTACTTCTCCATCTTCTCATGCTCCTTTTTCCTGTGACTGTTTGCTGGGATGGCCACATCTATCCCTACTGCCATCTTCTGATCTTTGTCCACTTGCACCATTTTCCGGTTGTTTAGCCAGCAAGCGGCCCAGGTGACGTCTGGGCCGGTATAACTCTACTGTTTACTACTATTACAACTACCCTACTACTATCTTGTATGACAACTTAAGGAGGCAAGAGTGAACCCTCTCCTCAAGAAACCCACCCTCAACCCGTCTGACATAAACAAACACAGACCTGTCTCTCTTCTTCCTTTCCTCTCGAAAGGAGTCGAACGTGCTATCTTTAATCAACTCTACTACTATCTTCCCCAGAACAACCTTCTTGATCCTCACCAGTCTGGTTTTGGGGCAGGCCACTCAACTGAGACTTCCCTCCTTGCTGTCAGCACCTTCTCACTGCTGGATTTGCCTCTCTCTCCTCTGTGGTCACCCTTCTCGACCTTCGTGATGGGCTTGACATGGTCAACCACCATGTCCTTATTTCCTCCCTTCACGATCTGGGTTGGTCTTTCTGCAACTGCCATCCGACCGCTGCAGCTCAACTGGTCTTCAACCTACCAGTTCTCTCACACTCATAGACTGTATATAAAGAGCTCAAACTACAACGCTCCTCTGCTCCCTTCACTGCTTACCAGTGGCTGCCCGCATCCACTTCAAGACACTAATTGTTGTATATATATATATAAACATACACAGTTGGATGGCCTAGGGCAACCAACTTCAAACTCTAAAAAAAATGTAGGTAATAAAACTTGAAGCTTAAATGCATTTACTTTAAGACATATATTTTAAAATAAAGTTTAAAAAAAATGCAATGATTTGTCTGATTGTAAGTCCTGTGTCTTTTCTACTTTTCTTCTGGATGCTGAAAATAAGCTTGCTCTTTCAACAATGACAACACAGAGACTCTATCAGTGGAAAGGGGATATGGCTGGAAGGTGATAATTCTAGTTGTTCAATTTATTTGACATTTTTTTAGATCCGACACCTTGTGCACACAACACACTACTTGGCACCAAAAGTTGGAAAGTTCACATTGTGATCTGATTTTTCCCACAGGACTAATTTTAAATGGGTGACAGTGGAATGGTGTGTGGCAGTAGTATTTCCATTGCACAGTTGCCAGGGAAAATAATGTCAGCCTACTACTGCGCTGTGGACAGCCAGAGGGGTGGCAGAAACTTTAGAGTGCAGTGGAGACAAAAAAGCGTGACAAGCACATGGTGTGCAGGGTGGAGAGATGGCTTAGTATGGAGTTGTCAACAAAGCGTCAGCTGAGGGTTGGGCGGCTCGGCTACGTCCCTGTGTAGAATTAAAACAGATAGAAGAGGACAGATTTTCTTCTTTGGTGTCTGGACAGTGGCTTTTCTGTAACTGTAAGAATGCAGAGGAAAACTAGGTTGACATGTAGTATGTTCTGCACTGACAACCATGGTTATACCGTAGTTTAACCTTTAACTCTACAATTCTGGATTAGTGCAATAGTTTTCTTCCTCAAATGTCTAAACGCATAAGTTACATCTTTGTCCTTCTATTTTGTTATTGTACATTATCCTGACCTTTGACCTTCCTGCAAGAGAAATACAAAGTAAAACACGCTCGCTGAGAGAATTTAAATAAGTTTAAATAATGCTGAGGTTGCAAATACAACATCGGACTTCTACTCTTCCATCTTCTCATGATGTGAACAGCTAAAGTGGATCTGTTTGACATAGTTCTGTGGCCTCCCACTGGTGTTTTGTGGGCGGGTCTCAGCGCCCCTCCATTACAGGTCATGGAATCTCTGACGTTTGATGCCAGCCCTCCTAATATGCACCTGTCCCTTTACGTCACGCCATGCTCCCAATAAGAAAAGCGTGTGATTGTTTTCCGAATGAGACAGTGTGCGTAGATAGTTGACTGGGACTATATACCCTCCATGGAGGTTCTGTTCCCATTTCAGCTGCAAGCAGACTCACAGGGAACTTCAGATTGCACACCACGGGATACTGTTATTTTTTTGCTTCTCTTCAAATATAACATGGAGGTAAGAGGATATATCTTCACGATTTGAATGTTTATGCTATGAAGATAATACCGATTATTATGACGGCTTTCAGTGATATGTAAAAAAGTGCTCTTACTTCTTTGTCTTCATTATTGTACAAGCTGATTTAAAACATATATTGACTATATATTAACTTACTAAGTATATTGAAATTATGATAGGATCTAATTGAAGTGCTTAATACACATTTAATATTAATGCTCATAAATTATTCAAACTGGAGCATAAGCGATAAGGCTATGTTCTTTTAGTTTTTGCTCAAATCTAATGTTATTTGTCCCATATTCACAAATCACAAAGAGCTTAACAATTTATATAAGATGTATCGTCTGTCCTTAATCCTCGACAAGGGTAAAAACTATTAAAAAAACTTTTACCGGGGAATAATATGCAGAAACCTCTGGGAATGAGAGATCCCTCTCCCAGTGCAATAGATGATGCGTGTAACAGAGCAACAAGATAACAACATTTAAAACATGCACGAGACAAATAGAAAAGTATATGAATGTTTAAGCTGTTATGCAAAGAGTGCTCTGTGCCATTCTTCAATCTTCTTACCTGAGCAGAGCTTCTGACTGAGCTGTGTTCTCTCCAGGCTTGTGCCCAGATAGTTAGTAGCCACACAGCATCTCTGTTGATGAGCCTGAACCTCCAAAGACAGCGAGCTCAGTTCTGTGACTGTGTGGTCAGACAGAGACAGAGCCCAGGTCAACTGTATCCTGCACACAGGTGAGCAACATGTTACCAACCAAACATATGCACATGTACAGTAAACATTTTTGAAATGTTGTTTAGATTTGGAGTTGTACTTCTAACTTAATAATGTTTTTGCAGCATCACAATTCTAGTTTCTCTTCACTCCTGCAGGTGTGTCCTGGCCGCTTCTAGTCCAGTGCTTTCATCTATCTTGTCCTCCTCTGGTGCCCTGGTGGAACTGCAGGCACCTTGTCTGACTGGTTCTGTGCTGGCTCTTCTTTTGGACTACATTTATACTGGGACTTTGCCATTCTCACGAATCCAGCAGTACTACTACAGCCTGCTCACTAGCGCCTGCTACCTGCAGATGGATGAACTGCAAGAGGCTTTGAGGGCATGGCAGAAGACTAAGGCGAGTGATGCAGATAAAACAAATGTTTCCACCGGAAATGAGAGTGAGCTGTGTAGAAACGTTATCTGTACAGCTACAACAAACTCCTGTAGTAGGCATCTACCTTCAACATGCAGCGTTGACGCATTAACAAGACATGAAGAAACAGGAGGGCCGCTGGAGAGAGTGGATCATCCGTACTCATGTGATAAAGTGCAAATGCATTCAACGAGTTTGGATTCCTGTATTAAAAGCACAGAAACAGATACAAGTGGTTTAAATGGTGCGAACGGCTGTAGTAGCAGGTGTATTTTAAGTAACTGCAGCAGTATATCAGAGGACGGCCCTGATGGTGTCAACACTGGAAAGTGCACACCACTTACTTATCTGACACCTCAAGATTTCATTCAAAGAATCCCTGACTCCGCTGAAGAGCGTGTAGTGTCCGAAGTGGACAAAGAGGTGCAAAAGGATCAGTTTCATTCAGCTGGCACAGAGACCTGGCAGAAGAGCACAGACGAGGAGCTGGAGAGGAGAGTGGAGGGCAAGAGAAAGTCATCATCACCCTCTTCTTCATCGCCACATCCGTACTGTGAGGCAGTGCCTGTCATACGCCACAGCAGCACAGCAGATATGCACCAGCTGGCAGAGGTGCCTCCGTACCATTCAATATCCAAGGTCTCAGTCGATTCCAGCAGAGCTGCCATCCCACGATTAGCAAGCAAAGACATTGACGACATTGCTCAGGGTGTTACTCCTAAGCAAACAAATCACCATGGGGAACAGGATCAGGATGACGGAATCTGTGAGTACGTGACTGGAACGCAGAGTTTGGATTACCAAAATAGCTCAGATCAATGCGCAGAACATGGTAAATGTTACAGATCGAGTCGAGATCAACCCGACACGTTAGAACAACAGTACAGCAGCAATGGAGATTATTTTATGAAACAAAATGATGAACATAAGGACGATGGATTATCCCACAATACGGATCATAATAACCACTGTGTTTCATTTCAGAGTAAACATCACTCTAAATATATTGGAGATGATTCGGTGCCACAGAATAAAATGTGCGGCCAATTCATCAGGGGATTGAAGCATAAAGCTGAGCTCAGTTTCGATGATTTACCCTCCAAGCATCAACATCTGAACTGCTCAGACGGTCACAGCGGCTCAACAACAGCTGCAGCAGAGGAGCTGCTCTCCCAAGATCTGAGAGACGCAGCCCCACTTCCTATGGAGATGTCAGACACAGGAAGTGGCTCTCAGGGGGAATCCAGTGACAAACAAAGTTATTCCAGCAGAGCCCCGGCTAGAATGGATAGACAGAAGCTCCATTGTAACCTTCATGAAGCAAAGAAGGATTGGTTCCCCACACTGCACAGAGCCCAGTCAAGCACACACGATACTGCCTCTGCCCGGCAGGAAAATAAGTCTGACAGACAGAAAAGAGCCACTGCTGCTCTGGATAATGTCCCTGGTCGTCTGTTTGACTTTGAACGACACGCATCACTGGAACTCTCAGAAATCACAGAGCCACGCTTAACGTTTACAAAGCCAAGGGACAGCAACATGTCTGACCTCATGTGTGGTGTGGTAGGACAGTCATACCACGGACAGCTTCATTACCACTGCCTACGCCACGAGGACACACGCTTATTGCACAGAGACTCCGATCACAAACCTTCTCACGCTGATTATTCGAACCAGTCCAGCGATGAAGAGGAGGAGGAGGAGGCCAAAACAGGTCGCAGGTCTCTGAGGCAGCACTTTGCTACTGGAACCCCCGACCAGGTGCTACTGCTCGACATTAGTGCGAAGCCTGCAGAGTTGCTTGTGGCTTACAAACACAAATCAGACGACATGGTTTTCTGCAAAAATGACATATTTGGGGGTGGGGTCAGTGGGCAACAGGATGACGCTGCATCTGTAGCAGGTGTTGAAAAGAGAAAAAGTAGGAATGCAGCAAGACTAGGGGCTAAGAGTTTCGATGAGTGCAAGAATGAATCTTGGGTTGGAAAGACAAATTTGGAAAGACCAAATGACGGCGCCATTCAAAAAGCTGTCCCCAACCCTGAGGAGGGTGAAAGCCAGCGCGGCATGTTGGCACCATGTTCACCTCCTTGTATACCAGACTGTGTACAAGCCTCAATATCATCTACCTTGTCTGTGTGCATACCAGCTGCTCTCTCGGCCAGCATGCCAAGAAATACATCATCCCATCTGTCAACACCACTCCACCAACCTTTCCAGTGTTCTCTGTGTGACCGCTCCTTCAGTCAGCGCGGCTCTCTGAATAGACATGTGAGGAGCCACCTTGGGGTACGGCCCTTTCCCTGCCCATGCTGCCCTATGACCTTTTCTCGCCAGTACCGAGTCACAGAGCACATGCGTGTGCACCAGCGGTTCACCCATGGGAATGACTTTCACAAGACTTCTGCATCATCGATTTGAGGACAGGTCACAAAGGTGAAATGTATATTGTCCTGTCACTCAGGGACAGTCTTCATTCAAATGTTTTGCTCTGTTTGCATTTAAGTTAAAGACAATTATACGTTTATTCGACATTTTACAAATACACAGAGAATTTGACAGTATTATATAGTATGAACTGAATTACTTTCTCCTTTAATGCTCTTGAGTTTACATAGTTAATATTGATTTGTTACAGGGATCTTGTAAAGCAGTTGCTTTTCATACAAATGTTGTAGATTGTCAGGCAAGTGCTGTTCAAAGTAAATGATGGATTTATGTTTTATGTAAGTTTTGTTTGCACCTATAGTCACTGAATAAAATGCTGAAAAGGCTGCGTGTGGGAGACACAGTGGAGCCCAACAGGGGGCGCCACTGTGGCAAATGAGCGTGCGACCAGGGTCTCACCAAAACAGCCAGGGACGAACCACTCGCTTCCAGCACTTTTATTAAATTAGGTGAAAACATAAACTCATGAAATGCTAAACTCAAGTCAGTCTCAAACATAATCAAAACGTCACCTAAAACGCATTTTTGGTGACACACTCATGGTGACAGTTGCACAGGAAGGACACCCACTTCATGATATTAATACCACTGCACTCCCTGTTCTCTTTTGGTATGTCTCGTGTTCTATCTCCTGTGAAGAGAGGACAGTGTGTTAAGGTGTCACAGTGTTTGAGTTTATTGGAGTCGCTGTTTAAAGAAGAGCTTACATAGTAACAAAAAAACACATTAAAGTGTCATGGGCAGCCTGAGGTTTTCAGTTTTAACCGGATTGTCATAGAAAATCCACACCGCCTGCTGGCTGCAGAGTAAACTGCAGGTCCTTGCTGACGATACAGTAAAGCAATAGATCACATAAACACTACACGGCCACACTAGTCAGACATACATACAATCTGTAATGCCTTGTATATAAAGCGAGTTAGTACTGGTTAGTATTTAGGGCTCAAGGATCTTGTTGCTTCATAGTTCTTCTCTCTTCTCACGTTGTCCCATTTCAGAGGTTTATGTTGCGGCCTTCATTCTGCTGGAGTTTCAGGTGGTGCAGCCGTCATCATGACAACAGCCTGGAGAGAAAAGTAAAGTGAAGGTTCTGTTCAGATCTGGTGTTTACGTCCGTCCTGAGAGATCCGATCCCAAATGGTCAGTGTTCGGTTGAAAGTGTCTCCTGATCTCACTTACCCACTCTATATGTTAAAACAAATTGTGTTTGCCAGGACCAAATTATGTTGTTGTGACCTAGTATGAGTTCAAAGATGTGTATTTGTTTTTGTGTGTCTGTGAGTCGGCAGAGGGGCTGAGATAATCCAAGAGCTGTATGCAGCTCTGCTATGAAATATGATTTTACCCATTTGAAAAAAGTGTCAAACCTAATGTGGTGGTCAGTGATGACATTGAGAAATGTACAAATATCTTCATTGTATTGTGAAATCTGTCCGAGACGTTAGAGTACGTGGTTCTTCGTATGTTGACCAAACGCATTTTCGTTCACACAGCGAAAAACAACATGTCCACATGTTTCACAGACCAACTGCTGATGTGATCTGAGTGATCAGATCTCAGGACACATTAGGATGTGTTCACACCTGCACTTAGCTTTGACCACTAGTGATCGGATCACTCAGGAGGTATGTTGGCACAAACTACTGTATAAACAAGGTCTAATGCTTGACTGAAGTCCTCATTGGTCATGCTGCATCTTATGCTTAGTAAATATTGTGAGACTGTTCGCTTAGCGATTAGGACATTCAGGTCGGCCGTGGGTTAGGGGGTAGAGCGGTCGTCCTCAATCCAGAAGATTATGGATTCAGAGTCCTCCCCATCTGCATGCCGAATTATCCTTGGAGCAAGATACTGAACCCCGAATTGCTGCTCACGGAAAAAGTGCTGCCCAGAGATGCACTGTATGAATGTGTGTGTGAATGGCTGAATGGGAATAACCTGTACTGTGAAGCACTTTTTAGTGGTCATCAAGAATAGAAAAGTGTTGTATAAATACAGACCATTTACATTCAACGTTCTCAGCACTGTCTGTATTAATGTGTAAGTGGGGGTTTCATGCTGTTTTACCTGACTCTTTGTGGAACGCAGGGCAGCTCCAGCCAGAGTTGACATTACAATTAAAATAATTGCACTAACAAAAGTGTAGAATACAAAGATCCATTCCAAGCTCCTTCCCATGGCCTAAACAAAAACACACATATCTCAGACACCATGTGGGACACGAAGTATCACCCATACCTTGACTGTTGATACCTTGATAAATACTGAAAAGGATCACTCATTATATTCCTAACTAATCAGTAAATTTACTTTCCATTTTATATTAATACAAGAGAAACCAACCGTATGATGTTTGTATACATTTTTCAGTACCATATAAAAAAGCCTTAACAGATGAATATAAAAGCTTGATTTGTAACAAATAACAACAACAAATGACCACAAAAAAAATAATCACCTCAAAATCTGATCTCCATAATCCTTCTTCTTCGTGACGGTCAACATAATGCCTGTAGTAGTGGGTCTGTATTAAGTCAGGCAGGAAGTGAAAGTCAGTCCCCAATGTCGTGAGTATTGACACAATACCCAGAGCCAAAGATATGGTGACCTACATGCAGACGCCAGCAGAGACAGACAGACAATCACTTACAAATGTTGGTAATAGTTCACACAGTATGCAGACAACATGGAGAACCCTGCAGACAAATCGGTCTGAAAATTAAATTTATGATCGCTCTAATAGGAAAAGCCATGTCAGAAAGACAAGGCTGACGTAAGTCAATAATATATTATAATCAACTGTTTTATCTGCAAGGCTCAGGGTCATAAAGTTGCCTGTAATACTTTTTAAATATAAAAACAGAGCTTACTGTTTTCTTGGTTGGATTGTGCTCTGCCAGAATATACATAATCCCACATATGATGAACTGTGAAAGAAGGAGTAAAGATGTTTTATTATATTGCTTACAAACAGTATAGATATTTCTTAAGGCTGATACTTAACTAAAAAAAAAAATCTGAGACAAAAAGACACTATCGTCCAATTGTTATCAATAGCACAGCTGGAGCTTGAAGCAGGGTACACCCTTGCCAAATAAAGAGATAAACAACTATTAACATAATTCACGGCTACAGTCATTAGAGTCTCCAATGAATTTAACCCCAATCTGCATGTGTCTGTACTGTGGGAGGAAGATCCTGGAGTAGACCCAGAAAACCACTGAGATGTGCAAAGAATTAGCAAACTCCACACAGGAACTAGGATTCAAACCAACAAACTTCTTGTTGTTTGGTGATAAACAATGCGAACGACTGTTCCATCACCTTTCACTCTATGATCTAATGATCAATAATCATCTTGTTGTAATACCAACCAGAATTCCCTGAATAATGACAGGTGCGTCGATTCTCCACAGAGGCTCATTAAAGAGTTCTTTTGCCATTGCAAATGAAATGATAAAGAAAGACGAGCCCAAGACCAACACAACGACCTGAAAGGAAATCAAAAACAGAGTCGAACATGACACCTTCATTGCTTTTTTAGTTATGCTTTTATTTATTTTCTCTGACATCAGAATCATTATTTGTTACGTTTATGCTTCTATTTGTGTGTGTGTGTGTGTGTGTCTCACGCCAATAGTCTTGGGTTGGCCTTTCATGAAGCGGTGTAAAGGTTTGCTGCCTCCCACTGTGTTGCCTTGAAGACTTGCATCATTCCCATCTGGTCCACTCACAGTGTGCAGCTCGGCAGACATTTTATGGATTGAATTGATGCTGTAGCAGAAAAAAAAAAAATTAAAAACACAGAATTTCTAAATTTTGTTTCAGTGAACAATATTTCATCCTATATGAGTTTGAGGCTCTTTTCGGGTTTCAGAAAAGATTTTAGAAAAATCGAAATATTTCTGGGCACAAGTTTGTAGTTTTGAGCTTTTAGTGACATAGTTCAGTATCAGTAGTGTTCAGCATCTGCCTGTGAATGGAACATTATGACAACAACTGTGCAGTGATTTGATCGAGATTGACTTTTAACATTTTACGTGCTCAGGCGTAGTCCCCCCTCTTGGCATTGGATTAAAGGAAGTGACGAGCAGCAGCTCCCAATCTCACTCCTCCTCTGATAGTTGCTAGGAAAAATATTCACTTCTTGAACAGCCTTGACACAGCTGATGCTTTGTGGGTCAGTGGTGTTGTTCATTGGAGTAAAGAATATTGTGTTACTGCTTTATCGGCTGTATGTTCTGTTTGTGTAAACATTCGAAACAACTAAACCAAAACAATGTCACTCTGTCTGTTCCCCAGAACATCTCATGTTGAATGAGACTAAGGGAGTTATGCTTTAATATAAAAAGTTAGACATGAGAACAAGTAAAAGATTCATGATTAACACCTAAATCCAACACAGAACTGAACTACAGTAACAAATTCAAATGGTTTTAATTTATCAATTCTTCAAAACCCGCTCTGGACCTTACCTCAATCTGGACATATTTTCATTGAGGCCACATTTATTTCGATTTGTATTGGTCTTCAATAGACGTTTTACTTTAAAATGAGTTTGTGTGTCTTCCTGCTTTAAAAAAACAGTATAAGGCCCAAAATCAAATACAAGCGGAAGTATGTAATTATGACTTGTATTAACAGTCACTTGCTTTTATTAGCTTTGTCTGTTTTTTTTTCTTATGCAGTGAGCAGCCCTAAAGGACGGCGCATGGTTCTGCATTTTCAGAGACACGCAAGGACACACAAGCTTAAGAGCCCCTTGCGTGCGTCGCCCAATTTTTGTAACTATACGACAAAGCTACGCCAGCCTCACGCAGCCCACAAGGCTGTGATTGGTCAGCTAACTACATCCTTTCCAGAGTCACATTTCCGGTTTCATGCTTCATAATTAGATTAACGAGATTAACGAAGATTTAAAAGAACCATTATGGACCAAATAGAAGAGCGTTTGTCAGAAGAGATCCGAAAGTATGACCACTTGTATAACCCGTCATTGATGGAATACAAGGACTCGCAGATGGCCTGCAATTCCTGGAAGGACATCCCGGCTAACGTCGGTTTGCAGGTCGATGAGTGTAAGAAGTTGTGGAGAAAGATCAGGGACAAATTTGTCCTCCAGAAAACGGCTTTGAGGAAAAGCAGTGGCAATGTAAATAAACAGTTGAACACTGCCACACACAAAGAAGGCGTCTCTAAGGTCGTCTTTGACAAAAAAAACATTACTCCACCTAGTGTTCTGGTGGTGAATTGCTTTGCAACACGCGCAACCCTTGGAGAACCATACATTAAAACGAGTCCATCGACACAACTGCATGAAAAGCCGCAGCCGCAGCTTCAGAACCATGCGCCGGCCTTTAGACTAAACTGTAGTATTATTAATATTACTATTAGAACTAGCAGTAGTGCTAGTAGTAGTATAGTATTAGTATAATATTAGTAGCATGTGCCTTATGATGTCAAAAATACTTATTTTGTGTGACACGTTGCACACTACAATTCCAACACATTCTCACGAGTGATCCATTTAAAGGGGACATATTATGAAGATTCCAATTTTGTAGTGCTTCTACAAGTTAGTGTGGGTATCTGGCATGTCTACCGTCCCCAAAACTCTGGAAAAGAAAAACTCCCGCGATTTGTTGTGGTCCCTCTACGTCAGAAACGATACCCTAGAGTGCGTCGAATGGGATTACGACCGAAAAGTACGTCATTTTCCAACCATGCCCAAGTAGGGAGTCTCGCTACATGGCCTTAGACCACCCCCCACCATCATCTCATCGGCTCCGGGGGGGAGACGGCCCGGCTCCGTCGGCCCGGCTCCTTGGCTAGGGTTAGCTCGCCTTAGCTCGCTGCTGCTACCCGCAAGACATCTAAGTGGCCGCATAAACATGAAGCTCGTCGAGGCGGAGACCACCGGGACACCTCTAAACGTTGACTCAACAGTGTGGAAGGATGCTGCTGCTGCTCCAGCTCCCACTGCTCCCAGTGGGGGGCTGCGCTGGGCAGCTGGGGTGCTGGGGCTCTCGCAGCCAGGCTTCGGCCCACCTGACTCTGGTTCAAAACTATATGGTTGCAAGATTGTATCTTCGTCTACAGTATCCATATTTCCACAGAGGTAATGGATAGCTAAAAATCTGGGCGCTTTTATCTCGTGGAGGAGGGAGGAGGGGTGAGGGGGAGAGGGGGGCGGGGCACTCAAAACAGGTCAATCTGAGGAGGGCTGTTTTAGACAGGGTAAAAAGGTGCTGTTTTAAATGATCCTTGTGGTATTTTGAAAAAGGTATGTTACAGACATTTCATTAAGACCCCAAGGAGCCATATCAACTGGGGTAAAATGGGCATAATATGTCTCATTTAAATGAAGTTGAACAACTACAGCTCACATGAACCTCTGGAAACAGATCCACCATAAAGACTCATTTTACTTCTTTAGCAGGAGGTGCTAACATGTAACTGTCCAGTAGAGCACCGCATATTTCTATATGGACAAAACACTCACTTACATATGGTTAAAATTGATCAGAAAAAGAGGTTTAGGCCTAACGGAGGTTGATCTGTTTCCATCTCAACAACAAACCCTCGTGTCCATATCAAGATCAACTCATTATCAACATGTGCTGGAGAAAACGCGTTGTTCCTGAAGATAAAATCCGTTTCTTTCAGAAGTTGAAGTGTTGTTATGAGCTGGACTCAGAGTCCTCACCTGACATCACACAGTACTGTCAGCGCTCAGTACCAAACCAAGCAGCGATATGAGGACAGGCCGAACCCGCCCAGTTGGAAACAGGCTTCTGATGTTTCTCGGTCTGATACCGAGGAAAACCTTGTTTTTTCGTCTGTTCTAAAAACACAGTTCAATGACAGATTATGTGATGATGCTAAGTGTGTAGTTGATTCGGAGTCAAACCCCAGACACATGGGTTTTAAACAAGAGGAGAGTCAGACCTGGTGCAGCTGGGAGCTCCGTGTAATGCCTCTTTGTGACGGTGCGTTCTCGTGCTCCTCGGAAAAAAGCATTTCGCGAGATGTGTTTCTGCTTTTGATGCGTTCACGTGCTTTGAGGTCTGAATGTGGATACAACATGTTTGGAGCATTTGAGAAACGCCATGAAATCGCTTTACAATATTTGCACAAAAACAAATAAAAAAAAGACAAATTATTGTGTCTGACAAATGAATCATTTAAAACATATGGTCATCTATTGTCTGTATCTGCTAAAAATATACATTCTGGTATTTGTCAGAGATTTGCAGACAGTTTGCAAGTGACGAAAAGTAACACAGATTATGACATTTTGCATAAAGAACAATTGCTTGGAGTTGATTGTAAAAGTACCAGTGAAGCAAAACTTTTAGACGACTTTCGAATTTATTCTTCCGACTTTCAGATGGCGTTCACGTTTATTTTGCCAGTTGGCAACTCATCTTTCCGATTATTCCAACACCACTTGAACGCATAGCTCGAGCAACTTTTCACATCTGGAGCAGCGGAACAGCACTGTGCTGATTTGGGATCTGTTTTGTTTTCTCACTGCCTTGACACAGTCATTTCAAACACCAACTTGGTTCATTTGTAAATTAACTTTCTGAACTCATAATTATTGTGTCGAGGGATATGATTAAAGAAACGATCTGTTTTGTCTGGGACTACTTCTCACATCAGCAGCTGTCCAGCCTGGCGGAGGGATTCAACGTTAACATAGTGACGCCATTAACAAGCCATCTAGTCTGGAAGGCACTCAAGGGTCAGTTTATTAGGTACACCTGCATTACACAGACTGATACATCAACCCTGCTATCATGTGTATTTTGTTAAATGTATTTGTGTATTTATGTCGAGTTTTCGTCCAAAAAAGTTATATAAGTGGTGAATCAAATTGACTGTGTCACAATTATATTATCCCAAGAGGCGCTTCTGTTCTTCAGCGTAACCTCATTTAAATTATGAAGCATCATATAGGGGACATCTTCTAAAATGACCTCATCAGTACGTCTCTTGATACTCAGAAATGTAACTGCCATCAATGACTATTTACGTCAGTTCTGCACAGTTGGACAATACTGTTCATAAAGTCGTTGTTTACTATAGAGTCTATAGTGTGAGCAGATGAAGAATCTGTTTCACTTAATCGTCACAAACTGAGTGTCACAAATCAGAATCTTATCTAATAATCATGAATATATCCTTTTAAATGTTGTAAAATATGAAGAACAATCCCATCACTTGACCCCATCCCTTGGGTGGAAATCAGTTTTTGCTTAATCCTGCAAATAAACGAACCAACACACAAACATGAGTGACAGATGCAGTGTCGATGAGTTGTGGCTGCCTTGCATCACAAGCAGAATTCTAGTGATTGTGAGAATCTTTGCCTGTGTGTGTGTGTTTATGTGTGTTGGTGCAGCTATTATAAGTATTTCTGTGTTGCTAATGGAACTTGCCTTCTTACATTCAGCAAATGGCCAGAGGAAAAATGAATGTTTCTGTGTGTGCTTGATAAAATTAATAAGCACGTGTTTGCTACCCAAAAAATGTGTATGTGATTGTTCTCATATGCACGAAGCAACGTTTTAGTCTGCACTAGTAGTGGTATAAATAAAACAATAATGCTTAAAATAATAAAACTGACTAGAAGTTAGATCCGCCCCACAGTATTTGCAGAGATGCTCTTGTTTTACATCTCGTTTACACAATATGAGCAGCACCACCTGTATTCACTACCTGATCACAGCAGCAGTCGTTCTCACTGGCAAGTTACAAATCATAACACAACTTCCCACATATCAGAACTAAAGCAAAGAAAATGTCATACTGACTGACCAGTGATGTGAATAGGTAATAAGCTTTGTACAAATTGGCACCAAGTGTTGTGACAGCATGTCGAACGTTTGTGAATACACAGTCCACTACACAAATACAAGATGACAACAATATTATATAGTTTGAACTGAATAACTTTCTCCTTTATTGCTCTTGAGTTTACACAGTTTATATTGAAGTGTGACAGGGATCTTGTAAAACAGCTGCTTTTCATACAAATTTTGGCAAGTGCCGTTCAAAGGTAATGATTTAACAGAATTTTTATTGTTTTATTTATGCATTTTCAGTCTTTTTTTGTTTATGAACAATTAAACCTTGTTTGTGTTTATATTTACATGAAGTTGCCAGCGTTAAATAAATGAAAGAGAGAGAGAGAGAGAGAGAGAGAGAGGGAGAGAGGGAGAGAGGGAGAGAGAGAGAGAAACTACACAAAAGCAGAAATTGCTGGATTTATGTTTGTATTTAAGTTTTGTTTGCACCTAGTCTCTGAATAAAATGCTGAAAAGGCTGCGTGGGGGAGACACAGTAGAGCCCAACAGGGGGCGCCATGTGGCAAATGACCATGCGACCGGGGTCTTACCACAACAGCCAGAGACGAACCAGTGGCTTTCCAGCACTTTTCATTAAATAAGGGGAAAACATAAACTCACGAAATGCTAAACTTGAGTCAATCGCACACAAAATTAAATGTCACCTCAAATTATGTTCTGCAAACTCATGGTGACAGTTGCACAGGAAGGACACCCACTTCATGATATTAATACCACTGCACTCCCTGTTCTCTTTTGGTATGTCTCGTGTTCTATCTCCTGTGAAGAGAGGACAGTGTGTTAAGGTGTCACAGTGTTTGAGTTTATTGGAGTCGCTGTTTAAAGAAGAGCTTACATAGTAACAAAAAAACACATTAAAGTGTCATGGGCAGCCTGAGGTTTTCAGTTTCACCCGGACTGTCATCATTGTGTAAACATAACACTGAAGAAAATCCACACCGCCTGCTGGCTGCAGAGTAAACTGCAGGTCCTTGCTGACGATACAGTAAAGCAATAGATCACATAAACACTACACGGCCATACTAGTCAGACATACATACAATCTGTATGGCCTTGTATATAAAGCGAGTTAGTACTGGTTAATATTTAGGGCTCAAGGATCTTGTTGCTTCATAGTTCTTCTCTCTTCTCACGTTGTCCCATTTCAGAGGTTTATGTTGCGGCCTTCATTCTGCTGGAGTTTCAGGTGGTGCAGCCGTCATCATGACAACAGCCTGGAGAGAAAAGTAAAGTGAAGGTTCTGTTCAGATCTGGTGTTTACGTCCGTCCTGAGAGATCCGATCCCAAATGGTCAGTGTTCGGTTGACTGTGTCTCCCAATCTCACTTACCCGCTCTATATGTTAAAACAAATGTCAATTGTGTTTGCCAGGACCAAATTATGTTGTTGTGACCTAGTATGAGTTCAAAGATGTGTATTTGTTTTTGTGTGTCTGTGAGTCGGCAGAGGGGCTGAGGTAATCCAAGAGCTGTATGCAGCTCTGCTATGAAATATGATTAAGATATGTTTATTTATACCAAACACATGCACAGACATGCACAGCACACTCATGCAGGTAGGTAAATGTAACCTCTGCATTTAACCCATCTGTGTGCAGGACACACAGAGCAGTGAGCGACCATGTACGGCGCTCGGGGAGCAGATGATGGGGGAGTAAGGTGCCTTGCTCAGGGGCACTAGACAGGGTAGGGAGACTCTTGGATTTTTGGACAGATCAATCCAGGTTTGTCTTTTGTTGTCTCTCCGTGGAATCGAACCAGAGACGAACCAGAGACCTTCTCTGCCCATAGTCCAAGTTTCTGCCACTAGACCATTTGAAAAAAGTATCAAACCTAATGTGGTGGTCAGTGATGACATTGAGAAATGTACAAATATCTTCATTGTATTGTGAAATCTGTCTGAGACGTTAGAGTACGTGGTTCTTCGTATGTTGACCAGGACGCATTTTCGTTCACACAGCGAAAAACAACATGTCCACATGTGTCACAGACCACCTGCTGATGTGATCTGAGTGATCAGATCTCAGGACACATTAGGACGTGTTCACGCCTGCACTTAAGGCCGGCGCATGGTTCTGCAATTAAGACTGCGGCTTTTCACGCAGTTGTGATGACGGACTCGTTTTAATGTATGGTTCTCCAAACGTTACTCCGCGGTGAATTGCGTTGCAACACGCGCAACACGTTAGAGAAGCATAAACCAAAACGAGTCCGTCGATGCAACTGCGTGGCCTTCCGCGGTTGCAGTCGTAGGACTATAATTCGGCCTTAAGTCGTATAGTTACAAAAACTAAGCGACGCACGTCAGCACGTAAAGGGCTCTTGCGTGTACTTGCGTGTCTCTGAAAATGCAGAAGCATGCGCCGGCCTTTAGCTTTGACCACTAGTGATCGGATCACTCAGGAGGTATGTTGCACAAACTACTGTATAAACAAGGTCTAATGCTTGACTGAAGTCCTCATTGGTCATGCTGCATCTTATGCTTAGTAAATATTGTGAGACTGTTCGCTTAGCGATTAGGACATTCAGGTCGGCCGTGGCTTAGGGGGTAGAGCGGTCGTCCTCAAACCAGAAGATTATGGATTCAGAGTCCTCCCCATCTGCATGCCGAATTATCCTTGGAGAAAGATACTGAACCCCGAATTGCTGCTCACGGAAAAAGTGCTGCCCAGAGATGCACTGTATGAATGTGTGTGTGAATGGCTGAATGGGAACAACCTGTACTGTGAAGCACTTTTTAGTGGTCATCAAGAATAGAAAAGTGTTGTATAAATACAGACCATTTACATCAAAGTTCTCAGCACTGTCTGTATTAATGTGTAAGTGGGGGGGAAGTGGGGGTTTCATGCTGTTTTACCTGACTCCTTGTGGAACGAAGGGCAGCTCCAGCCAGAGTTGACATTACAATTAAAATAATTGCACTAACAAAAGTGTAGAATAAAAAGATCCATTCCAAGCTCCTTCCCATGGCCTAAACAAAAACACACATATCTCAGACACCATGTGGGACATGAAGTATCACCCATACCTTGACTGTTGATACCATGATAAACAATGAAAAGGATCAATCATTATCATATATGGTATATATATTATTACCATATAACAAAGCCTTAACAGATAAATATAAAAGGTTGATTTGCAACAAATTACAACAACAAATAACCAGAAAATAAATAATCACCTCATAATGTGATGTCCATAATCCTTCTTCTGTGTCTGGGCGGGTGTCATTGAAAACATAATGCCTGTTGAGGTGTCTGTGTATTAATTCGGGCAGGATGTGCAGGTCCGTCCACAACGTCGTGAGTATTGACACAATACTCAGAGCAAAAGATATGGTGACCTACATGCAGACGCCAGCAGAGACAGACAGACAATCACTTACAAATTGTATCTGCAAGGCTCAGGGTCATAAAGTTGCCTGTAATACTTTTTAAATACAAAAAGAGAGCTTACTGTTTTCTTGGTTGGATTGTGCTCTGCCAGAATATACATAATCCCACATATGATGAACTGTGAATGAAGGAGTAAAGATGTTTTATTATATCGCTTACAAACAGTATAGATATTTCTTAAGGCTGATACTTAACTACTAACTATGTTTTTTGAATTGTTGTTATTCAGCAGTTTATAAATTGGCCATGCACACCTACAGCCATTAGAGTCTCCAATGAACCTAACCCGAATCTGCATGTGTCTGTACTGTGGGAGGAAGAACCTGGAGTAGACCCAGAAAACCACTGAGATGTGCAAAGAACATGCAAACTCCACACAGGAACTAGGATTCAAACCAACAAACATCTGGTTGTCTGGTGATAAACAATGCAAACCACTGTTCAATCACCTCTAAGTCTCTAAAATCGAATGATCAATGATCCTCTTGTTGTAATACCAACCAGAATTGCCTGAATAAAGCCAGATGGGTCGATTCTCCACAGAGGCTCATTAAAGAGTTCTTTTGCCATTGCAAATGAAATGATAAAGAAAGACGAGCCCAAGACCAACACAACGACCTGAAAGGAAATCAAAAACAGAGTCGAACATGACACCTTCACTGCTTTTTATTTACGCCTTTATTTATTTTCTCTGACAGAAGAATCAATATTTGTTACGTTTATGCCTTTATTTGTGTGTATGTGTGTGTGTGCGTGTGCGTGTGTGCGTGTGTGTGTGTATGTGTATGTACGTGTGTGTGTGTCTCACGCCAATAGTCTTGGGTTGCCCTTTCATGAAGCGGTGTAAAGGTTTGCTGCCCCCCACTGTGGTGCCTTGAAGACTTACATCATTCCCACCTGGTCCACTCACAGTGTGCAGCTCAGCAGACATTTTATGGATAGAATTGATTGCTGTAGCAGAAAAAATAAAATGAAAAGACTATGAATATGTCATCCTATATGACATGAGTTTGAGGCATTTCCAGGGTTTCAGAAAAGATTTTAGAAAAATCTCAATATTTCTGGGCACAAGTTTGTAGTTTTGAGCTTTTAGTGACATAGTTTAGTGTCAGTAGTGTTCAGTATCTCCCTGTGAATGGGACATTATGACCACAACTGTGCAGTGATTTGATCGAGATTGACTTTTAACATTTGAAATGTAGGTACACCATCCATCCATCCATCCATCCATCCATCATCATTTGAGGGTTGCAGAGGGACTGGAGCCAATGCTGACATTGAGTGAGAGGCTTCATAAAGCACTAGATTTCCCAGCTTGTCTACGAAACTAGAACTTAGAGTTTCTAGTCCTTCAGTTGGTGTCCCAACACAGAACCTTTACACCGTGTTCCAACACAGAACTGAAGAACAAATTCACTTTTTTTATTTTTTATTTCTCAATTCTGCAAAACCCGCTCTGGATCCTAACTCAATCTGGACCTATTTCAATGAGGCCAGTTTGATTCCAATTTGTATTGGTGTTCAAGAGCCTTTTTACTTTACAATTAGTGTGCATGTCTTCCTGCTTTAAAAAACAATATAAGGACCAAAATCCAATCCAAGCAGTAATGTGTGATTATGACTTGTAATTACAGTAACTTGCTTTTATTAGCTTTGTCTGTTTTATTTGCTTATGCAGTGAGCAGCTCTAAGACTAAACTGTATTATAATTATTATCATTACTTGAAGTAGTAAAAACAGAAGTAGTAGTAGTAGTAATAGTAGTACCATGGGCCTGGTGACCTACTTATTTTGTGTGACACGGTGCACAATACAATTCCAACACATTCTTACGAGTGAGTCTACAGCTCACTGATTACCGTAATGCTTACTTAGCGCGGACATTTCCCCAAAAAACATTTACTGGAGAGCAAGTTATCGCGAAGTAACATCCTAATCCAATACATTTTTAAGACCTAGCTAAATCAAATTTAAGACTTTTAAAGTATTTTTTTGGCCTAAAATTCAGATTATAAAATTTGAGACTTTTTAAGACCCCGCGGGAATCCTGAGGAAGTGTAAATTTGACTTATTGTGAAAATCCACGGAATTATTAAGGCTGTTCAGAAAAGAGGTTCAAACCCTCGTGTCCATATCAAGATAAACTCATTATCAACATGTGCTGGAGAAAACGCGTTTGTCCTGAAGGTAAAATCCGTTTCTTTCAGAAGTTGAAGTGTTGTTATGAGCTGGACTCAGAGTCCTAACCTGACATCACACAGTACTGTCAGCGCTCAGTGCAAACCCGCCCAGTTGGAAACAGGCTTCTGAAGTTTCTCGGTCTGATACCACGGAAAACGTTTATTTTTTCGTCTGTTCTAAAAACACATTTCAATGACAGATTATGTGATGATGCTAAGTGTATAGTTGATTCGGAGTAAAACCCCAAACACATGGGTTATAAACAAGAGGAGAGTCAGACCTGGTGCAGCTGTAATCTCCGTGCTATGCTTCTTTGTGACGGTGCGTTCTCGTGCTCCTCGGAAAAGAGCCTTTGCTGAGCTGTGATGTGTTTCTGCTTTTGATGTGTTTACGTGCTTTGAGTCGGAATGTGGATTTGGATACAACGTGTTTGGAGCATTTAAGCAGCGCCATGAAATCTCTTTATAATATTTTTGAACAACAACAACAAGAAGAGGATGACAAATTGTTGTGTTTGACAAATGATTTATTTAAAACAAATGGTCATTTATTATCTGTATCTGATACAAATATACGTTCTGGTAGTTGTCAGAGATTTGCAGACAGTTTGCAAGTGACGAAAAGTAAACCAGATTATGACAATTCGCATAAAATACTTGTGCTTGGAGCCGATTGTAAAAGTATTGTTGATTAGTGAGGACGTTATTAACTTGACAACTCGCGAAGCAAAACTTTTAGACGACTTTCGAATATATTCTTCCGACTTTCAGATGGCGGTCACGTGAATTTTGCCAGTTGGCAACTCATCTTTCCGATTATTCAGATACCACTTGAACGCATAGCTCTAGTAATTGTTCACATCTGGAGCAGCGGAACACCACTTGGCTGATTTGGGATCTGTTTTGTTTTCTCACTGCCTTGACACAGTCACTTCAAACACCAACTGTTGTTATTTGTAAATTAACTTTCTGAACGGAGTTCATTGTGTCGACGGATATGATTAAAGAAACGATCTGTTTTGTCTGGGACTACTTCTCACATCAGCAGCTGTCCAGCCTGGCGGAGGGATTCACTGTTAACAGAGTTACGCCATCAACAAGCCATCTAGTCTGGAATGCACTAAATGGTCAGTTTATTAGGTACACCTGCATTACACAGACTGATACAACAACCCTGCAATCATGTGTATTTTGTTAAATGTATATGTGTATTTATGTAGAGGATGATCTCCCACTCTTTCTGTCTCTCTCTGTTTGCGTGTGGGCGTGTGTGAGGTCAAGCAGTCACACTTGGGGGAAATGGAGAAGTAGAAGGAATGTGATGAAATGGTTTAAACGAGAGAGGGGAAAGAAAAGACTAAAGTTCATGTTTTCATTCCTACAACTGACAAGCAGGGTTCTGTGTTTCATCATCCACGTACTATAACTGACATTTAAAACTGAACAGTAAGAAGAAAAGGAGTGTGAGAACGAGACACAGCAGGAAACAAAAGGGGCATTTAAACATTGAGCGTCATCTAAAAACACAACTTTGTCTTTAAACATGAAACAGATGCTAGTCAAAAAGACAACAGAGAATCCCGCCCCTCCACCGTGCTGTTCACATTCATTTCTCCCTCCAGAGCAGAAACTGATCCACTTATACAGCCGACAATCTCCCAGGGGCAGGTCTCCATACAATAATGTGGAAAGCACCATGAGAAAACTGCTCAGAGTTACAGTGTATCATGCTCTGTTGAGGTTTCATGTCCAAGTTGCAATAAGACAACAAAGAAAGGAGCATTGATTTGACAAGCTTATCACAGAAGTAATCAAATTTGAGTTTATTGAAAAATGTGTCCTTAGCACAGATTTTATTCCAACAACGTTGATAACAGTAGCTCGCACTGCACCCTGCTGTAGGCTGCCTGTTGAGCGCCCCAAAGCAAAACCTTTACACAGGACAGCAGACCGGATCCACATTCATGCCAACACAGAGAGACCTGATAATTAGTCAAGACCTTTCACAAATCTTTCACAGAAAGAATGAGGTGAACATTCATCATCGGAGAGACAATTGACTCTAAAATAAGGGAGTAGCGTTGCATTAGTAAAATCCTCTTTTCTTATTTTGACTTCCACATTTCATTGATAAGATCTTCTAATAAGGAGATATTCATAATGTAATTATGAAAAGAAAATCACAAAATGATCTATTAATATGGCAGAAGGATTAGCAGATTATGATTCAATTTAGAAACTATTTCCAAACAAACTAACAATAATACATAACAAAGTAAAAGCCCTAAACTGAGACAATCTGTTTCATAACTGTAAATCCCATTGTTATGAATTGTGGAAGCCAGAATTATTGAATCTGTTCCTTTCTTTAAGTGCCGTACAAAGATTAGGGGAAGAAACAGTCAATGTTACATCCATGTAAATATGCAGTTTTAACATTACAACAACATGCAACTTTTTCTCTTACATAGATTACACTGGATTCCTCTCAGTGGACTCCTGACTAGTTTTCCTTCAAACAGGGTGGATCACAGTACAGCATCATACACATCTATCCTATGTTCAAACGGTATAACACAATCAGAGGTTTTTAAACTGTATTCTGGCATTTAGTTTTCACATTTCTTCAACATATCACACATTAATATCAGAGCACAAATGTCCCTCTTGATTTCTAACTAGAATCTGGTGAATTACTTTCACATTATTTTCAAATAATACAAAATCAGCAGGGAACTACAGTCATATTCTTTTTTTTTTTCTTTTCTTGAAGCTGTCGAACATTCAACTCCAGAGTTTTACATGGGTTTATTTAGATTTTTCCAAAAAGGTGAAAGCGTTTTGCCCCCGATAAACCAGAGGCAACAAAACAAAACATCCAATTACCAGCTGACTTTACCTCAGGGACAGTGAATCCGTCTATTGGCTTTCTTAAAATACTGCACGTTGATCTATGGCTTTTCGTGGCCACGTGTGGAAACTGACGCGTCTTAGGGGCAACAGGTGGCCACTGGTTTAATGGAGACAGAGTTATAGTAATGGATGCAAGTGCGTTTGAATGACAACCAGTAACAAGTATTTTAAAAGATTCTTTTTTTAAAGGTCACTTCATAAAAGAATATTGTAAATTATTATTTACAGTGGTTTCCCCTAACTTAAATCTATATAAGTGCTAAAAAAAATAAACAGACAGACGTCCATCTTCGATTACTGTGTTACAGCAAATATTATTTATGGATGAACACATAAGGAAAGACATCTACGAACAACTATGTGTGTTTGTGCGTATGTATGTATACATACACATATAAATAAATAAATATATAAGACAGAAAATATACTGATTTATGCAATGACATTATAAAACTGACAAAACCTGACCTTATCCTGTATAACCTTATAAAGTAATTGCATTGATGAGCATTAGTCATTGGAATAACACACACTGCGAGTGGTTCATGTTCTACATTCTAGCATGTCACTAGAGTTAATGTATTTACGCACATGTATGTATATCAAAAACAGACGTCAAGAACACTGACTGAAGGTAGTTGCATTGTCCTGCATGTCCCTGGAGCACTTGAGCACCCTGAGCACTTTGTTGGAAATCTAGAACTGTTCACAGTAGCACGGTCAAGTGACCACACGCCTTTAGCTGGAGCTGCTGAGGAGCTGGGCACAGAAGATGACTGGATACATGATCGGTGCTTTTTTTTCTTCACTTTCCCAATGTTTTTTTTCTATAGTGTTATGTGTTGTTTCTGGTGCTGTATCTGCTGAACATGCTGACTACAGCCACACACCTCGAGCAGATGGAACAAGATGCTGACCGCTGCAGTGTGTTATGGATAAAAGAAAAGCCAGAATTCTTCCATAAAAATATATAAAAAAGTACTGATACAAAAAGAGCGTAAACTGAGATCTAAATAACTCACTAGAATATATTTATAGTTGCTCATTATTGTTGTTTAACTATAGCCAGCTTGTGACAGCTGATGCTTATAATAAAGAAAGGTCTTTTAATAGTTACTTGTGTTTAGTACAAAATCCAGAAAACGTTTGTTAGGCGATATGAATGGAGAGAAATCGATTTCAAACCAGCCCTGACATGAATCCATATTCACACATAAGCTTGAGTTTTTTGTTGTTGCTTTTCTGTCTACAACTATAAATACTATGTGATGTGGGAGAGAATGTTGACTAGAATTAAAATGTGTTCTGCTGTTTTGCCGACACAGGTTGAATCAATTCCTATTTTTCCCCCAGTAAGGTTGTTTTTGAGGTCCCGTACTTCTCTTTTGTTTCAGTAGTCACAGTTATTTATGTTAAGTCACAGCGCTCAGTTCCTTAAATCCTTATATGTTCGAGTACATTCCTCAAAGTTCTTGGATGAATCCAACCAGCATCTCCACTCACTTCAATCACAAAACACTGACAGCAGTGTTGTGTGATGACTGCGATTTAAAGAAAAGCTGGAGTGCAGTGACCTCTGTGCTGGATTCAATGGGGTTTCCTCAGCTTGTCTTGAGGGGCTGTGGTTCTTCTTCTTCCTCATCCTGGTTGGCGCCATCAGGAAGTGCTTTGTTCCAGTAGTCGCACTGGTCAAGCGTGTCAGAGCAGGGGAGGTCTGAGCCTCCGTTTTGAATCAGGACTGGAAAGACATGGTCGACCATATCGCAGAGACGCCCGAAGCTGAGAGTGAGACATTTACAGATTTTAATTAGGGACGTTCACATATTTATGTGCACTGCTTGCATGGATTTAACAATTAAAAGAAGCAGATAAAATCACTTACGATGAGATATTTGTCTTGGCATGCTCCTGTATGAGCTCCCCTTTGGGATTGACGGTAAAAATCCTGTTGAGTGGAACACCCACCTCCTTATAGGAATACACATCCTGAAATCACAAATACACAAAACAGATCAGCATCGCCATAAGAAGGACAAGTTATGGGGCCGTAAGTAATGAACAAAAAAAAAGATCTCTTTAATGTAGTCCTCAACATCTGCATAGTGTGTGTGTGTGTGTGTGTGTGTGTGTGTGTCTGTCTGTTTGTGTGTGCGTGTGTGTGTGTGTTTGTGTGTGTACGTGCAGTCGTCTTACTGTAGCTCTGTTGCCAAAGGCAGCGTAGAAAGGTTCAGTGTTGGGGTAGAAAAGCTGCTTAATGTCTGTGAGACACTCGATCTTAAACTTCTCTGGTTTCTTCTCAATCACCTCCCTTAACGACACAACATGAAATAGTAAACAAACATCATATTTAACACATCGTTTTCTGCTGTGCTTCAAGTCCACATGAAGTCCGATCGCTCCATCAAAGCGCTCTGATCCCCATGTTGTGTGTCTGACCTGTGCAGGGCAGAGAACAGGCTGCTGGGGCTGAGCAGCACCGGACCTATTGGCAGCATGGTTCCCCTCTCATTGACCCAGTGCAGGTAGCCCCTCGTCATGTCAGCCATGCCGATGGCCCTCGCCGAGCAGTACATGAATTTATATCCGTTCCTGTGACACAGACAGAGCTTGTATTTAGCTGTGCACTGTGGTTTAGGAGATTGTGAGAGTGACGATCAGACAGTTGAGAAAATGGAAACGTAAAACATTTAATCCTTAATAATGTTGCTCAGTTGAAGGAGATATGAAATGAATTAAAAAAATAAAGGTGATATTCATTTTAAAACCTTTATTCCGATGTCCTTACAGCTACACTCTGTACAGTGTGTGCGGACTGTGAGGTTGCACTCACTGGCTGACTCTGTGGTAGAGCCGTGCGATTCCCTGGTGGGTCCAGTCTTTACCCAGGTTGGGGAGGATGTGACCCAGCGTGTCGGACCTATAGCGACACAAGAGGGAGGCAACATCACACCAACAGTCCACATGTACTTTACAGCTTATTTTTCTCATGTGAATGTGAGCGCCTGAATCTGAGTAAAGTGTGACATCTACTGGTGAACGGCAGAAAGTGAACTGGTTTACCATCAGAGGGTGGCTAACTTGCTGTCTCTTACCTCGTGATGGTTCCGTCTATATCGGAGATGACTATCTTGTCATCCCAGCTCCAAAGATAAATTGCGCCAATGCAGCGACAGGTGCCCTGATACTGAGTTGTCACACTGAACACCACCTCATTCGGACCGTCCTTCAGCTGCAGGCTGGCCTGTAAACGCACACAACACATGCATGAAGAGACAAGCTCAGACACACAATGAACAAATTCAGAAACACAACAATATGTGGGGTGTTCCTTACAATCTTATGTAGCAAGATGCAGGTCACAATTTGTAACACGGTCTACTGTGACATCATACAACTTAAGAATGGGCATGACAAGGTTATTTTCACATTGTCGTTGTGAATTCATTCTTCTGTTACAATATGAAAATAACATACTTTATATATAGATACACAAAATGTAGCCAACTATCTTTCCATCCAATATTTGTGATCGAGTTTTGAACTTGAAATCACATTTTAAATATGTAGCCCAACAATAGAATTTTTGTGCAGGCTTAATGCGGTGAATGAATGAGGGTCTGCATAGTAAATAATCCATGCAGTATGTAATAGTGACACAAAGCTGCCATTAACCAACTTGTTTGGATATTTCAGGAGGCGTAAGAAAACGTACCAGCTGCTCTGAGGTGAGCCGCAGAGTCTTCGTATAGCAGATGCTGCCAGAACTCATCATGGGCTCTGCCTGGCAGGATCCTGACATGTGATTGGAGGATCTGTGGTCCTCATCACTCGAGGACGACTCATCCTTCATCCTGAAAAATCAAAGAGGACTTTGGTATAAGATGAGGCCATTTCAAAAAGTGGAAAAATCAGAAGAATGAAAAAAGTGACCTGTTCACTGAGGCCATCGTGAGGGAGCTCTCTCCTCTGACTCCCCCGGCCTCTGACACTGATTCCTGAATTGAACAGAGGTCAAAGGTAACAACTGACTTAATCGACTGAAAAAACAACCCCGAAAAGACGATTTCAGATATAATGTGTAAACTTACCGATTTGGATTCACTGTTCCCGCTCCTCCATGAGAACCACCAGCGTCCTCCTTTCTTTGGCATCTTCTCCTTCATGATGTTCTCCACCGACGCCTGAAGACAACCGTGCACATACAACTCAAAACTGACGGAAAAACTCAAATAAACTCGGTGTCCAAAACAAATAAACCCACAAACAAATGAACCAAAAATGTCAAATGCAACTTAACAAACAAAACATTTCAGACAACACTCAACTCTAAATAACTCGCCAAATTAAAAGCAGTGTTCATGCAAATAATAATCAAAGGATCTAAAGTAAAACCTAGGAAGAAGAGAATTCTGTGACTGGATAGCGAAAAGGAGGCATGCAAGACAAAGACAGTCAGATTGACAAAGATGGTAAAAAATGACAAGATACAGACATGCTCTGACCAACACTGAAAGCAAAGCCAGTAAACATCATACAGGCTGGGGCGGGCTGGAGCCAAACAGGCCGGGGAGGCAGTACGAGAAGAGCCCAAACACAGTAAACACGTAACTCAAACACCAAAACTTGGAGGGGTGGCAGAAATAAAATGTGCAAATTAAAAGGGAACAAAATTGAGGAGGAGGATAAAGACATGACATTATTAAAGTGTCCGGAGAACAGTTAGATTAAAAACAATATTTCACTGTGGTACAACACTGGCAGCTCTGATGTGATGTGTCCATGATCATTAGAGCCAGGAACTAACTTTGTTTGGTAGTGTTTAGTAACATTTTAGCGATTGGTTAAAATAAAGAGAAGATGCTGACAATGAAAACACTGAACCAGAGTGAAACATTAGGTCAATAAGCATTAATGCATACAAAATGCTCTGGAGTGCACAGGGGTGTGAACAAACATCTAACAAATGTAATAATAATAATAATAATAATAATAATAATAATAATAATAATAATAATAATAATAATAATAATAATAATAATAATAGCCAACAAAGCAATAGTAATCCAATAATATATACTGTTCCACAAGTCCTGACTATAACTCAATTTCCTAATAATGGATGCTATAACTGAAGATCTGAGTACTTCTAACAACACTGAAGAAGCAAAACATTCAGTCACAGTGAGACATATATATGTGTGTGTCACTGCAGTGGTCTTACCTGCGGCAGAGGTTTCTGATAGACCTGCATGGCCAGCATGACGGGAGCTGCTGTGTTCCAGTTGTAGTATCTGCATCAGATGTAAAGAGAGTTAGAAGCACTTCTAAAAACCTTGAACTTCTATCTGCAAGAAATAGGTGTGGTGTTGAATATCACCGTACATACTTGTTTCCTATTTTCACCACCAGGTTGGGGTCCTCAATAAGAGAAGGGTTTTCTGAGAACTGCTTGTAAGAAACTGCCCTCTCCTGGAACTGCTCTGTGTCAGGAAGAACACCCACACACACACACACACAGAGACAAATACACACACGAAATACATATTATTTAGTGTCATCTCTGTGACCTTATACTTTTTGAAAATGTATCTCTCAGATTCTTTACAGTGACTCTTGCATGTTTTCTACTCAAATTCATTTTGTATACTCATAACATTTTAATAAACATGTATTTTATTTTATCTTATCTGAATCAAAGATGACAGCGCCCCCTTGCTACTTCCTTGACCTACCTCTTGTGATCTCCCTGTTGTCAGTGAGCCCTCCACACAATGAGATGGTGACGTGTGGCAGGTCTCCTAACTGGTCGGACAGACTGTCCATGCCACTGTCCATCCCACTGCTGCCCACCGACTGTGGCGATTGATTAGCGCCCCGCACTCCCATCATCATCATCTCCGAGTCTGCTTTCATTGAGCTGCTGCCTCCGTCGCTGAGGAGAGAGAGAAACACAATCACTGATAGTAAAAAAGGTAATAATAATTATCCAAAACAAAAAATGTAGTAAAGCCTAATAGAATATAATAAACAATAATGATAACAATTATTATACCTTTTATAAAAGCCAGAATAAATAAGTGGGTTTTAAATGTACTTTTAAGAATATCAACATGTTCCACTCAGATCCTGATACCTTTTAGGGAAGTAGAGAGCAGCGACTTCAGGCTCCAGCTCTGTAAGGTCATCCAGGTACACACCATCAGAACCCAGGTGTTGGCTCCTCTTTTCTGAAAAGAAAAATATATTGCACCTGCTCAGAGGGACTATTTTAAGATATATTTATATTTCAAAACTTCCCATTCAAGATAATTCTTTGTGTTGCTCACAGAAACACATACCTTTCCTCTTGGATGGTGAATCGGTTGTTCTGATGGGACTTCCTCTGTTTCCACCTTCGTCCAGATGATCGAGGAGAATCCTGGGAGACACTGAGCCGGCTGTTAGACCCTCAATCTCTGTACACAACAGCCCCACATTCTCCACCTGCCTCTCTAAGGAAATAAAACAACAACAGAGAATCAATTGATGCAATCAATAAAAGTAATGGCTCAATAAAATCTACTGAAACACAAAGTTAACTTCAGGAGCACCCTGTAAATGCATGCGCGGATGTGACTCCTGAAATACTCAGCAGTGACGTCTGTGAAACTTGCACTATCAAAAAAGACCTCTGGAGGTCACTAAATGGCAGGTTCTGTTCTCAGAGTCGGAACTGAGAAAAGTGCTAAGTAAACATATCTGGACATGTTTGACCGAGCACATCTAGAGAATGCTTTGCACAAAAGAAGCATAATTGTCCCCTATATAAATACCTGGCTCCCCTCCAGCCTTGTACCCAGTCTTATCACCTAGTCCATCTCTGGCTCTGTGTCTGGTTTCCTCAGGGTCCTCATGCCCACCAGTAGCAGTGCTCTCCCCTGGCTGGGTGCCATAGAGTGTGAGGGAAGGGGGTCCTCTGTCACTGATAGCTCTGAAGTGAGTGCTGGCTGACAGTGGGACAGAGACATTCGGGTCCAGCTCCTTCTTCAGGTGGGAAGTCAGGAAGTCCGGCTGTAGAGACAGATTTTTCACAAAATATTAGTAAAGCTGATCCTAACCCGAACTCTAACTTCCCTGTGTGCTCGTTCTAAACACTGCATCGATATAGTCCAATATATTTAGAATTTTAAAATATACAAATACTACTATAATGCAATAATTGGTATTCAAATGGGTATCCTTATTTATTTAAAAAATTTGTTGGCTCTGCTGTTCGGGCTCCATCCCTAACATGCTGGAGCTTGTGCGTACCTAATAGGGGAACTGCCAGCCCTGTATTTCTTCAATTACCATTGTGGTTACACAAACACACACACACACACACACACACACACACGCACACACACACACACACACACACACACACACACACACACACACACAAACACAAACACAAACACACACACGCACACACATCAGAGAATCACTGGTCTTCAACATTAGCACCTTTACAGTACTTATGGATATACTTTGTTCGGGAATTAGTGGCCATAAGCCATCATTTTCACCTGTATGTGTGTGTGTCTGTGTCTGTGTGTGTGTGTGTGTGTACCTGGGCAGCCTGTGGCAGCTCCCCCCAGGTCCAAAGCATTTCTGGGTTGTCTTTATTCTGAGTGGTTAGCTCAGAGTCGCTCATTGGTGTTGATGACCGTGAATCATCAGGGTTGCTGGGAGAGAGATGGTCAGATGTTTGATTTATTTCAGTTTGTACTTCACAGCAGAAACAAAGTAAACCTCAAAATACAGCAGCATAGGATTCATTAATAAAATTTAATTGCACCAATTGTATCTTTTTCTTCACTTGGTTGGCAGCACTGAGAGATGGTTAAGTGAAGGTGATACCTAACAAGAGACGAGAAGTGAGAGGTCTGCTGAGGACAGGAGAAGGACAGACCACATGGTGGAGGGATGGAAAGAGACTCTTTAATCGCTTGACTAAGGGAAGATAAAAAGAAAGACGAGCAATAACAGAAAAAAGGGACAAACAGAGGGAGAGAGAGAGAGGGAAAGGCAGTTAATTTATTTACTCATAGTGAGGACAGTGTATTAAAACACATATACATATATTAAAATGCTGAGAACAAACTGAACTGAATAGAGATGAGAGCGTTAAGAAAAGTTTACTAGACCAGGATTAGTTCATCATCGTGTGTGTGTGTGTGTGTGTTCTATGTCCCAACAATACCTCTGAGAACGAGTCCAATCAGTGCTGGGTTGTGTATGGGTGATGGCTGTAGTCCCATGATCACCGTACATAGGCCTAATCACAAAACACACACACACACACAAAGACACACACACAATAATAAATATCTCTCTGCAGGTCCAAACAAATTAAAATGTAGCTTTTTACAGTCATTCAATATTCCATCTGTAACCAGTCAATAAAAACAGCGTAGAAGATTTTCTCATCGAGGTCACTATGAAGCAGTTACACATTCTGCATGTTTTGGAAAAGGTCTCAGGAATTTTCCCATGCTGCCAAGTAGCAGACCTTAAAAAAGCTCAGAGCCCCTGCAGGAAGGACGGCAGTGTGAGCCATTACTTCAAAGAGACAGAGTGCACTGTGGGAACAGGATGAATCCCTGGAGTCTATCCAGCAAGCAGAGCTGCTTTTCACTGATCCTTCACGCAGATAAACACAAACAAACACAAACATGCACCCACATGCACACTGAAATGATATCTGTATTCTCTCCATCAGCATCTTACTTTGAGAAATTATGTTCCTGGTATTTTCATGATATTTTCCAAAGCTCTTCTCACTGCTTTCACAGATGCTTTTTAAATCAATATTTATTATATCACAAAGGATTTAATAAATTAAGCACAAACCCTAACAACTCAAGTTGACACATTTGGTTATGAATGTAGGTAGACTGTCATCGTGCAGGCACATTCATGTGGATCGTCCTCACCAGACAGGTGGTTTGATCCCCTGGCTCCTCCAGTCTGCATGCAAGATACACTGTGTACTCCAAATTACCCCTGATAGCTGTGTGTAGGAATGTTGCATGATGAGTGTGTGTTTGTGAATGTGGGTCACAAGCAACATTGTGCCTGATGAAGAAGGCTGTTGACAACAGCAATGGAACAGACTGACTAGCATTTACAAGGCTTGGTCCCTCTAACTCCTCTTACAGATAAAGATTAACAAAAGAAATAGTCAAATGCTAAGGGAGTTTTGAATTTTCGTCCCTGAAGGCCTCACACACACAGTCACACCCTTTCTCACGTACGCACACACAGACACACACCTGCTGACATCAGCGTCTCTGTCCTCGTCCGAGCTCAAGTCAATAGTAAACATGTCCTCATCCTCCGAGAACTCTTCCCCGCTCTCTTCTCGTCTCCCTCCTCCACCTCCGCCTCCCTCTTGCCGTATCTTCCTCCTCCTCTTCCTCCTCTTCTTGTTCACCACACCATCACTTTGCTGATGTCCCAGGTTCTGGACGGGAAGCGAGTTGCAGGGTAAAGTGTCTATGCGAAGACAGAAACATGACAACTGTTCAAAACTTGAATAACTGCAATGTGGCTGTATGTCTCCATCTACCAGTGCAGTTTCAGTCCAAATACATTTTTTCCCAGACTCATATTAGCTTGCTGTGACCTTTGACCTTTGAACACTGAAATCCAATCAGTCAATCAAGTGAACATTTGTTCGAAATTTAAATAGATTCATCTCGAGGTGATCTTAAGCGAATGGGTTCACAAGATCAAAAACATATTTTGAGGTCACTGTGACCTTGACCTTTGGCCACTAAACTCCAATCAGTTCATCCTTGAGTCTAAGTGAATGCTTTAACCAGATTTGAAGAATTTCCCTCAAGGCATTCTTTGAGACAACATGTTTTAAAGAGTGGGACAGACAACATGAAACCAGAAGCCCCCATTTGACTGTCGTCAGTACGGGGGTTAAAAAAAGCACAAGCATGTTTTCTTTTTTTTTATTATTAGGTCCTACCATGGTGACGAGGAAGGCCCCTGCCCAGCTGGGACTCCATTAACTCCTCTCCGATTGACATGATGGGTGATGTTGCCAAGTAGGACGGCACAACTTCCTGCCAACAGAGGAGCATGACATTATAACATGAGGTCGCTGCGGTCCAACATCATGGTTCACTTCATGAGATCAAATGAAGCTATACAATGAAGATCAATGAAGCTGGCACAGCTTAAACAATATATCATGTGTGTGAGAGTAGAAAATGGTTCTGACTGAAGAGATACAATTTAGTTTTGGGGTCTAAATGATCTGGTGGGGATTTGCTGTTGAGCTCAGATTAGCATTATCACACTGGAGCCGTCTCTCCACAGTGACTGCAGCAGAAAGAGAAAGACAGACACACGGGGAAATGAGTGACCTCAAGGGATGATCCGAGCATGGCCGACGCGTGCTTTGCAGTGCACGTGTTATGACACAGTTCCACAAAGTTTATTTTGAAGGGTGAGGAGAAGTGCTCAGACTGTGCACGATGACGGGTCACAGTTAATCTACTTACAACATATTGCCTCAGTGCAGACATCCATGCCAGAAACCTCATTCAGTTAATTTCACTGTTTTTGGTACCTCAGGCCACAAAGACTAAGAACATAATGTTTCTCTCAAAGCTGCAAATGTAATTTCTGTCCATAGGATTTTCTGCACACTTAAATAAATACATGTGCCACTTTTTGGATATATTTTCAATCGTTCAGCTGACCGACAATACATATAAAGAGAGATCACACCACGTGTCCTTTTATGTCTGAGGCTTTTAGAAGCGCCTGATGCTCAACAGCGTGAAGATTCATTTCTGCAGGAACATTTGGTTAATGTTTCACATGCAGGATCTATTTGACAGACCACAAGCCCCAGCAAAAGACCACAACCAGAGGAAGAGAGAGGTGGAGATTGTGAAGGAGGATAAGGTCAGAGGCACAGGGGACTGGGCTCCTTGTCAAGTAGTTCCTCATGAACGCTGTTGATCATTTTACATTCAGGTCGATTAAGGTGATAACATAGTAAACCATTACTGGCCTGTATGCGTGTGCGTGTTTGTGTGTGCATGTGACCTTGTCTGTCTTGTGCTGGCCACATGCTGTGTGACCTGATTGCCCGGCCCTGCTCTCTCCCAGTATCTGTATGTGTGTATGACGTATGTCCCCCCTTCTGTGTGGACTGTACACAGATCAGTAACAGCCAGTGTCTGGGAGTAGTCTCTGTGCAACCATTGGTAGAAACAGAGAATTTGTTGGAGCTATTAATAGCCCCCCGGGTGGTTTTCCACTCTGCCGAGAGGGAATAGCAGCAGGGAGAGGATTTGACACGAGGCCGAAACTGACGAACACAAACCAGGCCATTATTTTATAATTTATGAAGTGCTGAGGCATCACAACATTGTTGAAGGACCCACTCTAAAGAGAAATGAAAACGATTGACCGTGGGAGACATTAAGTAATGAAAACTAATTCTAACCAAAGTAATACCTCCGATTAGGAAGTGGCTCTTCTCGGATTGTGACATTATTACTCTTAATTCCTGATTTGTCACTTATCCTTGTTCACGTCTTCACAGCAGCCCCTCCAAATCCCCCCAAACCTCCCATGAGTCCTTGCTAATCACCTTACAAAATCAGTTGTCAGAGAAAAGGAAATGTTCCCACGTCAGATTATTTTCTGCTACGTTTGCATTTTTGCGGCACACAGTGTAGTTCCATGTTGGTTTATATCCAGGATGCGTCCTGCTGGCAGACAGGATGCCACAAAGGGACAGATGCACTTGTTCCTTGTTGTCCATGAGCTTATATTTCAGATGCCATGTTTAAGACTTTCCCTGATTTTTTGCAGGGTCTCAGATCAGTATTGTTTTGTGTGTGTTTTTTTTTACTCTTCATTCAAAACAGAGAGATTTAACTTGTGCATTTGTCATTTGCCTGGAAAGGTCATCCATCTTTCTGTCATGTTCTCCTTCCCTCACCTCTTTATTTCTTCCTTTCTTTCTGTCTCTTCCCTCCATAAACCTGGAGGAAAACCTGGTTCCCTGGTATCGATTGCTTGCACTTAAAAGGAGTTGGTGCCCACTTGCACAGCAGCAGTTTGATGGGAAAGGATTTTTTCTTTGTATGATTTAGTTGAGGCATTATCACACTGACAATTGAAAGGTGGGTCCAAGAAAAAACCCATGGCTGTGCATATGCCTCTGTATTTTCCACAATGGACTTTGCTGGCATCTAGCAGTGAACCACATTAAATGCATTCAAGCACAAATACCAAGAAGAATACACTGTAGTAAGCACAGCATGGGATCTTGATTGAGTAAAACACTAATTGTATGGCCATGAAAATATTTCTAAGGATATATAATCTGGTTTGATAGCAGTATGAACAGCTGATTCATATTTTATATTCAGACTATATAAACACACCCATCCCAAAACATTGTGTTGTATCACCAAGCTGCTTTCCAGACACCATCGTATTAGAAAAAATACAAAGATTAAAAAAGCTAAAAAATATTCACTATTTGTGTCAATGTTTTAGTTTCCACAGTCGATCCTGAAGTTACTAAAATAACTTTAATGCTTCACCCACTCATCGTCCCCTTACACTTAATCAAGCTGCAGTACTTGTTCCTAAATGTGTGCGATTATTTCTTCATGATCCATGACTTATTCCCTGGGATATCGTTGAAAGAAAACAACAACAAAAAAGAATGCCTTATAACAGAGTGTGGATCCCGAATTTTTTGTATGTACAAAATCAGTCGTTAGTGAAGAGCGACCACAAAGCAAGAAGATTCCCAGTGTAGCACCACCTCTTATTAGCTGTAACCATACGACCTTCGTGTCAGTCAGTTATGTCCCCTCCTATATTTGTGCATGTCTCCTAATGACCCTGTCAATCACTACTCACCAGCATGTTCTCCGTCTCTTTGACGAAGAAGGCCTCTCCATTCTCTCCCAGCTTCATGTGCAGACTCACCGGCTCCCCGTTGATCTCTATGTCCACCTGCAGGACACATGAAACAGTCCTTAACATGTTGAAACCACACTAACATGGATTCAAAACTTCACTCTGAGATCAACTTTTTCTCTTACAAATACAGATTCCTTTACCTTGACTACCACTAATCAAATTCTCTTTTCTATGCCGAACATTTCCAATAACTTCCATCAATTGAATTTACCAACCAACAGCTTTCTCAAACTTTTGTCAATTGTCAAGAAATAGAGATGCATCCTTCAGTACACAATACACGGAGCTGCTGTACTTTCATTCCTTTTTAATGTACTGTAACCCAGTTCTGTCTCATCCTAATTCAGCCAGCTGAATATTCATTGTTCCATTCATTATCCATTCTGCTGGTCCTCTAAGGGCTGCGGTGGGCTGGAGCCAAGGCCAGCTGACACTGTGCTGAAAGGTGGGGTACACCCATGTCACCAGCCAATCACACGACTCACAAGCAATTTACATTCGCCAATTAACCCAAGTCTTTGGATTGTGGGAGGACGCAGGAAAACACAGAGAACACCAGTGCCCGCAGGTTCGAATGCAAATTCTGTATTTTTTCTTTCCTATTTTTGCACTTTTGTATCAATACTTCAGGACTAAGTTTTAACACACAAATGAACTGTGCATGAGGGAGGTGTGAGAGAGGGAGCGAGCACTCTGATCTCACCACTTTTTCACGGGATTGCAGGACGCCCATCTTGCCGAAGCGGACGTGAAAGGGGGAGCAGTGCAGGGAGCCATCGGGCTGCCGCACCACGATGACATCGATGCATCCAGACAGTGTTGCGGGGTTGAGACCTCTGTACAGCTCCTTGACTTGCACGAACATCTGGCCCGCCAACTGACCCACATAGTTCATGGTCTGGAACTGGACACATACAGGGAGAGAAAAGCAAAAGGAAAGTTGGGACCCTTGTTGATTTCTTATTCATCATTTCTTCAGCCCAAGAAATTAAGTTTTATTTACATCATGTTGACCAAATGACCTTAAATGGACCACAGAGCCCTCCTGCTTCCCATTACATCAAAAATACATTATTGATCTACTGAGTCCGGTCACTGCCCGCACAGGCAGGCCACTCTTGCAATACTGAGCTGCTGAGGTTGCCGTCCACAGTTTCACATTCTATCCTCCATTGTTGTGGTGCTGTCGATATTTTGTTTGTGTATGTGTGGGTGCATGAATATAATAAAATATTCTACTTTTCAAGGAATACTTATACGTTTTCTAAGTATTTCAAACAAAAACTGTGACTGAAATGCCCTTTCCTCTCTGCAGTACACTTCATCAGGGTGAAGATTAAATCCTGTGGTGCCGTGCCAGTCTTTTTCATCCACAGCCTCTAATGCTGTCTGTTTAGAATGCCAAACATGGCCGTGTAGAGAGAAGGAGACAGGGAAACGCATTCACGGGGCTGAGCGATGTGTGGTTGTTGATTTGGCAGGACCGCCGGAGACAGGGAGGGAGACAAGAGCAGGGAAACATATTCCGAGTGGCAGGGGACTGAGGAGTTTAGTTTATGTTCTGTTGATAGCTGTACTTTGTTGATTCGTGGAAGTAACCACATGTACAAGTACATGGTAAACAGCTCCGTTGTGCAATCCAAAATATGTAATCATGAGTCTGTTCTAACTACTTATTCAACAAATCAGGATGGAAGACAGAAAGAAAGATAGAAAGGAAGAAGAGAAAAAATATAATATCCCTGTATGCTGACTCAGGGAATAATATTTTGGCCACAATGTAGAGCACTGAGGAGGACTGTTCAGCTCTGATTAATAAGAATAACAATATGAATGATAATAAGAATAATGATGACAATAATAAGAATGTTAAAGCAGGATATAGCCCGACCTGCTGTAACATAACAACACACTTGAACACTAATCTAACACTGTCCAGACCACATATAACAATATCTTTATAAAAATATCACATACGCAACACATACTGGTCTCAAGACTTATCTTTCTTTGAACAGTTAGTCCGAATGCCATAAAACACATTTTCCTACCTCAGCCATTTGAGCCCTACAGATAGTTTAGTTTGACTATGACTTCAGAAGAGACTAGCTCCAGTTAAACTGTTCCCAGAGAGGGCTATGGAATTCTCAGAAATTTAAATTCCATATAATTCCATTATGTGAGGATGGATTTTTTGAATGTATACTCTTGGTGTATCCGACTTTTTTTCCAAGAACTGGGAGTGGAGGTGTCAGAGGCTGATTACATAATTTTATGGCACCCTTTGTCTCACTCTCGCTCCCTTATCCCGTTTTTTTTCTATGAATCGTACAAACACAAAGTCACATGCTGTCGTTCTCGGACAGGCCTCAGAACAGATATCACCGTCAACATAGGCCACGTTCATTCACACACAAACCTTGTTAGGACACCACATTGACTTCCTTTCATTGTGGACAGCCCTAACCAAAACCTTATCACTAAACTTAACCATGACCAATTCCGACACTAATTTTATACCAACCACAATTCACATCTTACCTCTAATCTCTAACCGTAACCAGGACCTCAGAAATTACCTTTAGCCTCATTGGTACTGAGCTTCAGTCTCCATGACATCCACTGTACCTGACAAGGTCAGTGTTTATTATGGAAAAGGTCCTAAAGAGACCCTAACCTTCCCTTGACCCTAACTTTAACTCAATTTTAACTAACTTTTTGTGGTTTCAATAATGAACATCTCAGTCCCCTGCCTCCTCTATGAGCATTTACTTTACCCAAGCCAAAACTAAAACTAGTTATATAATTATAACTTAAACAGCCCTTTGAAAGAGTGACGACTGGCCAAAATAAACTAACAACTTAACAAGAATGTCCTCAATCTGTAGGTCTATGCTCAAAATGGTCCTCAAAAGACACAAGTACAAGTATTCACACGCATGCACACACACGCACGCACGCACACAAACACGCGCACACACACACACACACATACACACACACACACACACGCACACACACACACACAAACACTACTACTACCAAAGCCTTGCCCACTCCTCCCAGGACATCTTTGCTGAAACAGCCAATCACAATGCTCCTCCATTATGTAATGACCAATCACGAGACAACTCATAATGTCACTCAGTCATTCAATGGACTTGCTGTATCGTTATACGACAATAACAACAACACATTCCAAAGTCACTGGAATCCAAAGTGAACAACAATGCAGAGTCAAAGTTACAACACGATCCCCACAGAGGCTGATTCATTTGATTCATTCTCTCTCTCTCTCTCTCTCTCTCTCTCTCTCTCTCTCTCTCTCTCTCTCTCTCTCTCCCTCTCTCCATCTATCTCTCTCTCTCTCTCACTACAGCACAGCTATAAGCAAATATAAACACAGAGGCTTGAGACGGAGGAAGCAGACGGGCCGATTCACCCACACGATGATAAGGATTATCAAAATAAATCAATTTAGTGTGACTGAAGCAGTTTGACACTACAGTGCTCCTGACTGTCATACCTACACACACAAACACACACACACACACGTATTCATTTGACCTCATCCTCCATCTTCACCTCCTCAACACAACAAACATAAATAGATGTTTGTGATGTTGGTGCATCAACATGCGGATCACACAGCGGTGGTGTAGAGACATGTGTGTGTGTGTGTGTGTGTGTGTGAGGCGACATGTAAACATCTGCACACACGGGGTGAGGCTCTGCAGTGTGTCGTCATTCAAACAAACACATTACGAACGCATTACAAACACATAACACACACATCGCACACTCATAGACTGTAATCGTATAGAAATCGCTCTTCTCGTCTTTTACTCACATTACTTATTCACGCGTCTTGTATCTCAGGGTGCGTTTCCGCCATTCAAAGGAAACCAGAATGACCCGCTCCCCCCGGTCGCCCGGTGCACTGGTGCCGTTTTGCTCCGGTTCGGTGTGCGCTCCTCTCATCACAGGCTGACGCCGACTCTCAACTCACGTTATTTTTAAAACCGAGAGCAGCTTCGCTTTTTAAAACCGAAGTTAACATATTCCTCCCACTGCAGACACACATCGAGCCCATTGGCTGAGCCCGTGTCGACGTCACATATTGTTGACATAATACCTTTCCCTTTCTAAATCATCTATACATTTTTGATGTTATCTTCATTGCCTACAGTCCCTGGTCAGTATTCACTGTAAACTTCTCCTCCTTGCTGTCTCATGTATGATTAAATATTGATTTATTTGTTATTGATTTATTATGATGAGATCATTGGGGTGACCTGTTTATTCTCTTATATCAACTTTATTTATGTACCATTTATCAATACAAACAAAACGTAACTGACTCACATAAAAGCACTTACATATACTTATGTGCATACACACATTCATGCACAAGTGTGCATACAAAGCAAGAGCTTAATAGAACATTGAGAAGTACACAACAGGAACTGAGGAAATGCTGTCTCACCGTTTTATACAAAAAAGGAACACAATCTTAAAATGGTTAGATAATTTATAAGAAAACAGGCTGAAATACTGATAAATAAATCAAATCCAAAATCGAGGTCAGGCTTAAAATGTAGGTCTTGGCTTTTAAAAGTATCTAACACCTTGACATGTGCTTGGTCTTTTTCAGTTTTAATTCAACAGATAGACCCCTCCAGTCTACATCTGCTGGGCATATGGAGCGATATTAATGTATTAATATACTTTGACAACTGCACACTTGGATTGTTGCTACAACACTTTATTCATTATGTAATAATGTATTTACAGTTACAAATCACTTGCTGACTTCTGCTGTGATGACCTGACATATTCACAACTAAACACCCTGAATTCCATTTCCTGGTAACCCAAAAGGTTCTTGTTAATGGTTGTAACTTATTTTATTTAACAGAAATCAACTGTAGACTTTATTTATTTTTTAAAGATGCCTCTTTAAAAGGTGGCCTCTGATTTATTTCATTTTCCTTTCCCTGATGCTGAAAGCTGATTAGAGTGAGATGTGGTTAGAAGCCTGAGGCTTAAGTAGCAGCAGTGCTTTAGCTGAAGTTCAGATGTCTTATTGCTGTCTCAGTTGCATTCCTCCTCTCTTCTTAAAACAGTAGATAAGTTAATACAGTAGATATAAAGTAATGAGAGTATGATGAGACGATGGATTGTACCACTGCCTTGTTTATGTTGAGCAAAACATTCTCCTTTGAAACTCCATAGTTATTCATACTACATACTATGAACTTTATAGTTTGTCTTAAACAAATTGTGCATCTTCCTAGATTCAACCGAGACAGACATATTCTAATCTAATCCTACATGCATGTGTGAATGACGTCTGACTGCGAGGAGAGCAAAAGTAAACAGGGTTCTGAGGACACACAAGTGGAGCAGAGATAAGAATAGTCACATTCAGGGAGCTCAAAGGCATCCGTATCTGTGCTATGCACTGACTGGGTCTCAGTTGCCAAAATGTCAATCCATCCACCTGCTGTGATGCTTTGAGTCCAGAGCAATACTCAGCCTTTACAGAGCCTCTTGCATTTGCATGGTAAATAGGAGGCCACAGCCAGCCATTTGTTAGCATATAGCTTAGCTTAGCATAAAGACTACAAAGAGGCCTAAACATTGTAGTTACTGCTTATTTGTACAAAAAATGTCTGCCCTGTGAATGCATGACTCTGCTTATCAGTGCAGTTTCAGTCCCTTCAGGTTATTTCTGATATATTGCATTAAAAACTTTAGGAGGTCACCATGTCTTTAGGAGGTCTTTGAATAAAATGCCACAAAAGTGGGTTTGAGGTCACAGTAGATAGAATGGGCCGAATTAACCGACAACCAGAAAACATAATTCATCCAGCCATTGGCATCACAATTCCTGTTTAAGACTCATCAAGAAAGCTTAAACTGCTAAACTTTTACTGCAAAACAATTAAGTTAAATCACATGCATGATATTGGACCCACTTTATATTGACAGCTGCTTGTAGCCCATAATTAGAATATGATTGCATGAATACTGCCTGTGGTATGTTAATATTTTCTCAACAGTTCACTTGGCCAGTTGCCTCAATTATCGACATGTTGCATGGGTACTGCATGATAGGTATCTGCCCTCTGGAGAAAGAGAAGGAGACTGCAAACCTGATGTACACTCTCACAGCAACCAGAGAGAGATACAGCACTGGATCCATTAGAGAAAGAGACAGAGGTTGTCTAAACAAAGAGTAACTGCAGATCAATCACATGCACCAGAACTCATGTAAATCATCTAATGGCTTCGGTTCTCTGCCAGCGGCGCAGGAACATGCCCACACACGCTTAGACCTCCTCAAATAAAAAGATGCAACTACACACACACACATACACATTTCAAACTACATATGCAAAATGCTCCGTTCATTTGAGCTGTTCTCAGGAATCCACATCCAAATCAAATCTCTAACCATAAAAATGTGATTTAATGGTTTTGAAAATGACTGTTTGTTGTATGGGATGTATATGCTTGGTGCGTGGCTGCAAACCAGGTTTCCATTTCATTAACAGTTAAGTTACAAATATTGCTTCTACACAAACACTGTACAATCCCCAGTAGTTGTTGCACAGAACACATAGTAAGGTTATGTAAGGTTATTCCCCGACGTGGGACTCATGGCTTTTTGTTGTTGTTCACTGATTCTGAGAACTGGTCTCCAACTGCTCCCGCTGCCGAAGAATGAGGTGTGTGTGTGTATGACTTTGTGTGTACTTGTGTGTGTGTGTATGAAACCCCAAACCCAATATGTGAGTAAGTTCATGGCCATGGATCAGTTTTTGCTCTCTCCGTCAATACATACATAAATGGACTGCATAACAGTACTGAACATTCACATGTCACCTCTTCATTTCCATTGTTGGACACACACACACAAGCACACAGGCACACACATACACACGATCAACACCAGGCAGCCAAGGCGGGAACAAGGAAGCACGTGTTGAGTTTTCTAAGAACTGAGGTCATTCATCAGGGAGCAACAAGTAGCCAACTACAGGGGGGTGGGAGGTGGAAGGTGGGGCTTAGAGAGGGGGATACACAAGTAGGCTGGAGAGAGAGAAAGAGAGAGAGAGAGAGAGAGAGAGAGAGAGAGAGAGAGAGAGAGAGAGAGAGAGAGAGAGAGAGAAACGAGTGGGCAAGAGATAGAGAGAATTTGCAGAATGTCAGTGCAGTGTGAGCGTGGATGTACGGCAGCCAATAAAAAGCCACTGATCTGTGACGGAGGAGAAGAACTGGTTTAATTGCTTCAGTTTGCAAGTTGCGTTGACTGTTGCTTATGGTATATTATAAGCGTACATAAAAAACCTGTAGTGTATAGACTCAGTAAATGTATTTAAAAGAGATAAGCGTTTTTGTGAATGTTGAACCTTGTTTTTTTGCATTGTATCGGTTGAGGTCGTGGCCATGTGCTCTGTTTGTTTATTTAGTTGGGTTAATATTGACTTTCTGTATGCATGAACTGTGTGTGTGTGTATGAGTGTGTGTGTGTGTGTGGGGGGGGGGGCATGACAGACACGTGAGAGAGGAAAAAGGTGGTTTGCTGAGACAGGGGTAGCCTGACAGGAACACTCCCTGAGGTCAAGAATGCATTCATTTTCATCGCCATAGAGATGGTGTCTATAGGGGGGTATGGGCTGTGTGAGCCAATCAGAGGGCTCGCCTGAGACACACATCACATATTGACCATTGAGGCCGCCCTCCAACATGGAGTCGTACAGCAGACATGAGCAGAGTAGAGAAATCTGATTAGTCTGGTTTCCAGGGGGCCAGATAACTTCTATTAAAGCTCTGTGACCACAGCCACAAATCCAACTAAACAACAACATCCGACACATGCTGGAACAAATGTAGTACTAAACTATTAGGACAAACAGGATTGTCTCTCATTTAGTTTTATGAACTGGTCCTAATACCTTTTTTTCTTTTCACCTCTAATCCTGATGTGAATGTGGTCTCTCCCTGCTTCTGGCCGACTGGAGGATACATGTAAATCCTCTTATGTAATGTGGAGCAGTTGTTAGATTCCAAGGTTTATGAGCATCATAAACTATGCATGGGTCTGTCTTCACAGTTCATGAGGACCTTGAGTTATCTTAAGCAATACAACAGGCTGTTATGAAGTTCATTAGCATTGCATTTAATAAGAGGTTGCTATCAACAAACGTTTCAAAATTGAATGTGCAAATGCATAATTATAATTAATTTGCCAATATAGATTATGAAGTATATTAGATATTTTACTACACTGACAATGATTTTTCTTCACATATGTTTTGATGTTGGTTGGCTTGTCTGTTAGTTAGCAGGATTACAAAACAACAACTGAATGGATTACCAAGAAAGTTGTTAGAAAGGATGCAGTGTTCCACATTTGGATCCAGGTGCGGACCCTGGATTTTTTTCCCACTAATTTACGTTGTAAGATAGGACGCTCATTTTCAACATTTTCAACATTTTCAACATTTTCAACATTTTCAACATTTTCAACATTTTCAACAAGAGAATAGTTCAGAGTTACCTTGTGGAATAAAAACATATATTTATTGGATTCTTCCAAGTAATTTTCCATGTACACAAAGAGAGTTAAAAAGCTCTATTAGACTCTGTTATTCATTTTGTATTAATAGCAAATATTCTTCCTTCTATGAATTTATTTTATGTTAAACAAATACTCAATCTCTCTCTTTATATATAAACACCCTGTATTGATACTTTTTATATTTTGGTTTTTGCTTTAATATGGGCCATTTCTGGTTTCTGCTACATCCCAAAAGTATTTTTAACCATTTATTCATGTTTGCATAATGTGTGGGCGGAAACAACTACTGGTTTAAGGTTTTAAAGTTTTAACTATGAAGTAATTAAACTTTAAAAGCCTAAACAAGTATTAAATGTTGAAGTTTTTATGTTTGAGACTAAAAAGGATCTAACAGGGTGAATACCAGTCAAAGTAACCAGATGAACAAACTAATGCAGTTAACTCGATTCACTTCAGGCAGATGTACTCTGAAGGAGGAGCAGCACATGTAGAGACCTAACACTGCCACAAGGCTCCTCTCAGGCTCGCAGCATGGTGAGTCCGTTATGTAATAGCTTTTCAAACTGTGCTGTAATATGCCTTAATAAGTATGCATGTGGGCTTGAGGTCATGCGTGGAGCTATGAGCGGTTGATCTGGCACATACTGCACACACAGATGAAAGCTCCTACACTTTGTCCCTGGAACCAGTAGACCCACTCTAAGAACTGGCTGTAAAGTATACGGCTGCACGACAGAGAGACACAAAAACACACACCGACACCAACTCCCACAAATGCAAACACACACACACACACACACACACACACAAACACACACAGAACGAGCGAGTTATTTGATCACGGTGTTTGAAGGACATTGCCAAGATTTCTTGGAAGTCAACTTTAAACCCTCTGACCGGTCTGGTGAACCCTCAAGCCTCTCTTCATACACAGGTGCACGCTGGAGATTCATTTTGGAGAAATACTTTAAGAAGTCAATGTTTTTTTTTTTGCAGTCATTAATTCAATCTGAGTTTCTTTTTTTTTATTTAGTAGTAACAGTCCTGCCACAGGTAAGGGGTCTGAGGACATTTTATGAAACACTACATAGAGTATAATATAGTATATACAGTTTATACTGATAGTATACTGATAATATACTCTATATACTGTAATACCTCCAGCAAAACATGGTAAGGCCAATACAAATAACTTGTCTACTACTACTACTCTGAACAGTTTGTTTTTTCAAAATGCTCTTTTACTCTTTTTTTATGAAATTGTCCTTAGTTCATTTAACGGCGCAGAAGAAATACAGAAGAGTATTTTAGTTTGTTTACCCAGGACCCAGGACCAGTTGAGGCTGTCATCCTCACTGTGGATGTCTTGCTCTTCTGACTGGACATGGCTCCATGGGGTTCACAGTCCTGTGCTGCTTTGCACTATATTGTGTACAGTCTTCGACCATGACAGGATCTCAGACATAGTGGTCCAAAAATCGGTTTACTGGTTGCTTCCTCAATTCCTGGTTTCGCCTTTCATAAAGTCTCTATTGTCCTGGTTTAACACAGCACCTGTGGACAGATGCAGAGATCTCCTTGAACTCTGAAGGTCCTGCTCCTCCAATTCTGACTGGTCCTCTCCACATGGCACAAGAACTCTTCTGACTGGTTCTGGATGAGCCCCGAGTCTTCAATCTGTGGACTGGCTGGAGTGGATAGTTGTTGCTTGTTTGACAAGCAGAGAGAGTTTTAGACTAAATTTATCAACGAGTGTGTTCTGGGAATGGAGTTCAAGGAGGAAATCTGAGAGGGTCCAGAGTTGCTGCACTCTCCTTCTCTCTTTAAGGCAAGCACCCACTCACTTGTCCTGCAGTATTACCATTTGGAGGATTTCACTAAACACAGGCAGTCCTCCCAGTGAGCCATAGATCAAGATCATCCTGCACTTGTAGTTTAGTCCAGTATATGACTCTCACTTTTGGCCAAGCACACCGTTTCCAGATTTAAAAACTTCTGTCTCCGAGCATTAAAGAGCTCCTTGTTTAGAACGTCCATGTGAACAGTTGAAACCCCCATGCAGCGGGTGGACAGAGGACAGAGGGGGCATCTGAGGGCAGCAGCGTGGCCTCTTATCGAAAGGTAAAGTTTACCCTGTGACTTCAAACCCGTGTGACACCACAGCTGACAACTTGAAATGCTAAGGGTCCACCCTGCAGTCTTGAATGTCTCCTGACCTCTCAGGCTCTACAGGACACTGCTCTTCCAACCAGGGAACCATATCAATGTTGTGCATATGAAACCTGTTTTACCCGGTCTGCCATATTTAACTGTAATTTAGTTTTATGTCATGTTTGTGAGTCATATATACGCAACATGGTTACCTCCAAATTCGATGGACAAATATGATGCTGGGGTCAAAACAGCTCCAAATTCTTTGTTGTTTTCTTAAGGTGACACACCATCTTGAGGCTGCTACCCTCAGTCCAGAGTAATTTCACCTTTCACCTCTGTGATTGGTTAAGTCCTGTGTTTGTGATTGTGTTTGAAGAGACATATTAACACACACACACACACAAGCAATTTACAACATCTGTACATTTATACAATTTAAGTCATAGGAAACTGTACATTTAAAAACCCTGCCAGTACACAGAGGATTTGTGCACGAGTACAAATAAAATCGTCACAGAGAGCGTAAAAAACAAAATACATCCAAACGGAGAAACGCCTCCACTAATCAATTTTCGTTTACACACACAGAAAATAAGTACTTTTTTTTACACGATACCATCTGTTCAAAAATATTCCATATGTAAAACCGACAAGAAAATCAGTAAAAAAAAAAAAACATTTGTTGCCAAAAATCGGCTACAATTGCACACAAATGATTGTGTCTGACATTTAAAAGCTTCTCATGCTTTGTGAACCTGGGAGGACGTTTGCAGCAAGAACATCAACAGGAAGAAATACAAAAGCAGCACCAGCAATTACTGAGACTAATACGTTTCTACAAAGGGTTCAATATTTTGCGTATATCCTTCTGCGTCCAATATATTGTTATCCCAGATCTGTAAAGAAGCTGATTTTTATCCCCGCACTGAGATAATGGTAACTTCTTTATGAAACAAATAATCTTTAGACCCATCATCAATCGAGTGTTTTATGGAGCGGCAAACAAACCACAGAGAATATAAACAGCAAAACGCCCCTTCATGAATACTTCCTGAACTATCTGAACTCTTTCACAGAAAAATCATGACGCTGTTTCCTGCCGTCTCGTTTACCAGAGCACATTTTTATAGATCATGACTTTCATGACATAAATCCTATTTGTGTATGTGAGTGTGAAATGATCCGCAATGGTGAGTATTTTGCATCCTCTCGACAAGATTTACACGTAATTAAAAAATCGTAACATGATAAAGCCTCGCTCACTCGACGCGATTTTTAGCCCGATTTTATCAAGCAAATTGTCGTTTGGTGGGCCGTCTCCGATCGCTGAAGCCTGAAACATGCTTCTGCGTTTTCACGGGCCCGTAAGCGCAAGAGCCCTTCCGGGTCCCTTGCGTGCTTATGTATCCCTCCTTACGTGCTGACGGGTGTCGACCCCCTTTTCTAAAATTTACGGCAAAGCTCCGCAAGCTCACTCAGCCCGCAAGGCTGTGATTGGTCTGCTCTACATCCCTTCTGGAGCTGCATTTCCGGTTTCATGCCCCATAATACCGGCAGAAATCATGGAAGATTTAGAAGAACGAATATGGATCAAATAGAAGAGCACTTGGCAGAAGATATCCGATAGTATGATCACTTGTATAACCTGTCACTGACTGGCGGATTTGTTCGCCAGGAAAAGGCTACGAGGAGCCGCAGTGGCTTTGTAAATAAACAATCGACGAAGAAGAAAGAAGGCGTCTCTCGGCAAAAAGCATTACTCCGCCTAGTGTTCTGGCGCGGAATTGCTTTGTAAGACGCGCAACGGTTGGGGAAGCATGAATGAAAACGAGTCTTGCGCCACAGCGGCGTGAAAAGACGCAGACGCAGTCGCAGAAGCATGTTTCAGGCTTTAGTGTGAACTCTTGAAAGGCACAATTCATGGAGCAAGCCAGACCATCAAAGTGAGTGAGTACATTCAACACTGCAGCTTCTCTTTGGCAATTCAAGTCCTGACTGTTTGTAGCTCACTGTGTCCACGCGTTCCCGTCATATATGTTTCCCAGTCAAGAAGAAGAGCGGTCGGTCCTCTTTGGCGTTGGCCGTCTGGAACTCGTCGCTGAGCCGGAACCTCCACTCCTCCTCCAGCTCCAGCCTGCCCACCGTCTGCCTCAGCGAGCTGCGGTCTGCACTGATCACACACAGAGTGGCACCTGCAGGGAGGCAGACAGGAGCCAGAGACACTTTAGAATATGATGTGCCAATTAAAATGACCTGATCCCCAATGTAATCATAATTCACTGGGATAGTTTTTCAAACACAAGACCCCATGTTCCGTGTAATTTTTTTGTCCAAGGAAGTCAAAGATTCCTTCAGGCTGTTGGATAATGGAAGGATTCTACATATTTGCCTACTGACATAAAAGCTGACAGCTAGTCCAGCAGGTGGCAGTATTGCAGAAGACCATACAACAATCCTCTTCATAAATATTAGGCCTGGACTTTGCGTCAGTTCATCTGTCAAATGGTTTTGTTTTTCACTTCATGTTGATGCACTGAAGCACCATGAAAACTGTATTTGCAGCCACAGACAGAAAAAGCTGCAATACTCCACCAATCAGAATGTTCAGGGCTGCTAACGACAACCTTAAGTTTTGTGTACTTTTGCAAAGTACTAAGTACTAAAGTACCTGTGACTAATTTAGTCCCTGGTCTCGCAAACATTTATAGTTCCTTGGGAAAGTTCTTGCCGTAGAAACCGAACTTACTCTTTAATACTTCATTATAACACATATTTTTTGTACTCCATGTATTTGATCTGCCCTCGTACCTTTGAGGAAGGTGAACTTCTTGAGGAAGCCGGGAGTGACGAAGGAATCAGCGAAACAGAGGAGGAGGCCACTGAACAGCAGCCCTGTGGTGCTGATGTTGACAGAGTGAGGTCTGGAACTCACGAAACACAGCGTCACCTGCAGGAGGGGAGGAGAGGGACACTTTGATTCACTGTATGTTGCATGTGTGCTTACAGCAACACAAGATAATAATCATCACAAACAAAGCGTCTGAGATTCTAAATGACCTCCACATCAGGTGTCTGTTTGTGTGTAAGTGTGTGTTTGTGTGTGTGTGTGTGTGTGTGTGTGTGTGAGTGTGTGTGTGTCTGCTGTGTACCTCAGGTCCCAGGTTGAGGTAGCAGTCCACAGACAGTACGGGGTGTGTGTAGTTCCTGGTGCTGAGAGGAAACAGTTTCTGGCTGGTGTGTTGCAGGTATTTCTCCAGGAGCAGCTGAGCTGGTGTGGCCAAGAAGAGGTGTTTGCTGTCTGGGGCACAGATGTACTGAGAGGGCCCCACTGAGGTGGGCACATCTGTCATCTGGAGAAATGTCAAACTCTTGTTTAATAACATGGACATATTGTGGTATTAGGTATCACGTGCTTGGTTCAGTTTTCTTCCCCATCTCGGTACCTTGGTCTTGATTATGAAGGTCCTGTATCCTCCGATGGCGACCTGCTTTTTCATGACGCTGAAGCTGTTGAACCTGCAGACGAGCAGCCCGGCGCTGTGCAGCCGCAGGGTGAAGTCCACGTCGTGGCAGGTGAAGCGGTTTTGGTCGTACTGGATGTTCTGACTCCGGTCCGCGTTGAGGAGGAGGAAGTCATGCAGGTGTCCTCTGGAGAAGGGCTCCCTCTGCCTGTTACCTAATGAAACAAACACAAACAACCACAACACCATTACAATATTTTATTAATATGTAAAAATCATCTTTTTTAATCACTAATTAAAAAAATGACACTGTCTCTGTCAGCCTATAGAGCTGTACAGTCATTTCAAAGATGTGACTTGAAGTTCTAAATTACTGCTTATTCCAGGCTGCACAGAATGGTTGTAATCTGGTGTAAGCCTGAACCAAAGAATGAATGTATAACTATAATGTTATATGGGCATTGCATGACAATACACTGTAACAGTATATGATTTTGTAATAAATGCTACGTCAGTGAAACTCAAGTGGGTATATTTAGACTTTAATCTCTTTTCATTGATATATATTTAAGAAAATTATAATTCTGGAATAATGTCTCTTGGATTTGTGACATTAGCCGTTTTCAGGAATGAATGAAAGCTTGCAACCAACTGTGGAGCCATTTTGTCAGAGTTTGCATTTTCACGTATGAAAAACAAAACAGGAGATTGTCCGGGTCAGACTCGTTCACAACAACAGGTAAATATCCGAAGCGTTGAGGCGAGTGTCACTTCATCAGGTTTAAAATTCTGCGGCTGAAATCACGTCTTTTTGTTTACAGGAAATCAACACTGGCATCAGCCCTCGTCAACGAAAGCTCTCGGGTCTTGGTCTCTTTCCAAGTTGACATTTCGTTGCCGTCTTCTACGTGTATATAAACTATTTTTTAAATCCAGAGATATTTATATTCCTCCACATTACAGTGTGTCCCATGTTAGAAATATCATCGACACACTCTCCCCCTTTATGTGAATACTCCGGATATTTAAAGTAATATTCTCACTCGGAAAATGTCTGGGGCAACTGACTCTGACATTTGAGTTCTCACATCCAGGCCTTGCTGCTAATTTCAGGATTTCAGTGCATGTTTTAGAGCATTCATTTTGACCCCTGACCTGTGAATCCGCGGCTGCTCCACTTCCTGATCCCGCACAGTCCGTAGTGGGCCAGGTCCGGACACGCCTCCATGTGCTGTAAGACGTGTTTCAGGGACACGGCGCGCTCCGTCGGGCCACTGAGAACAGCAGCAAGCAAAGAGTGGCTGTGTGAACAAAACTCAGCAACACCCGTGTTGTCCTTCATCCTGATTGAGAGAAACACAGTGTCTGTATGTACTTGCGTGCGTCGAGGTCCACTGCGTTAAACATAACACAGGAGTCGTCAGACAGGATGATGAAGGGCCAGACGTCCCCGGCCGGGCCGCCTCCTTCCAACCGGCGACTGCGCTCCAGCTCCAAGTTGTGATATGAGAGCTCTTTGATCAGGAAGTGAGCAGCGCCTGCATGGTGAAATAACCATGTTTATATCATATTTATTGTACATTAGAAAGACTGGTCTGCATGTCCTCATTAGTATCAGCAGAAACATACCTATTCCAGCTCCGTTGAACACAGTGGGCAGCACCAGCATGATGTGGTTGGGCCAGTACTTCTTATAAACAGCCATCTCGTACTCTTTGACCACCAGGATGTGGAGATGTGAGGCGCCGTCCATCGCGTGGTACAGGTTGAACAGGCCGTGCTCGTGGCGCCCGGTGGTCGGAGTGAAGATTGGAGTCTTGATGCAGTCCGGGCTCTGGAAAAGGGAAAACAAAATAAATCTAGCTTATAGTAAAAGTAAAATATGATATTCATATACTGTGTTTTAACACAATTATTCGATTGGTCTGGAGACACGCATATGCTCCTGGATATATGTTGTTTATATAAAATACATAGAAACCAATGGGCTACAGGAATCTGAGCAATAGTTTGGCCAATAGCACCACCTAGTGGAACAAACACAACATAGCACTGTGCTTAACCACACTGCATTGAAGCAATTGCATTAAAAGAGACTTTGAAACAGGAGATTTTATTATCTTGGATGAAAACTACAATAAAATGTAACTTTTAAAACCTTTAAATTAAACATTGCCACCATCTAAACCATCGTTTCTACTTAATTTGAATATCTGTTTCATTATTTCTAAAAGTGATCTCAGTGTTGAGAGATAAACAGTAAAAGGATCCATAACTGCTGTCTTTTTCTACAGCTAATTAATAACAGGATTTTACCAGTGACGTGTCTAAAAAAGCCTGACTAATTGTTCAGATTCAGTGGTTTGTGTTTTTGTGATAAAGAACTCACCCAATCAGAAGTAAGCGGCAGCCGCATGCTCTCCAGCTGGCCTCCTGATTGGCTGAAGCTGAAGTAGTGCTCTTTGGACTTGGGGATGATGAAGTAGAGCTGGATCTCTTCCCCAAGCAGCAGATGGGTGAACATGAAGGCGTGCAGTGTCGACTCATACATCTGAGATAAGAGAGGGCCGTCATTTAGAAAGCATTTGATAAAAGACTCATTTATCAGCCCCTGGGTTTGTTAGTGCTTATGCTGACCTGGTATCTGGGGTTGATGCCCAGGTACTGGTGACACTGTTCACAGTGGTGATAGGTGTTGTACGCTGCATATTTAGAAAGCTTAATCCTGGATGTCCGTCTTCGTAGGTACACATCCTCCTGACGCACTGGGTTTCCTTAGGAAGACGACAGAGGAAATGACAGATGAGGACTATTGCACAATATTCAGGTAATGTTTAAGAAGATGACTGGTCGTGGTTGTTTGTTAAAATATTTTCTAGTCACTATCAGTGTGTTTTTCTGTCTGTACTTACCCTCAGCAGTGGTTCCATGTCCGGGACAATACACTGCGCTGATATCGTCATATTTTGGGTCATGGATGGTGTAGTCAAAGGGCATCGTCCTCATTATGTCTGGGTTGGGCCAGGGAGCATTGGGTAGGTGGTACTGCACCCCCTCCGTCTGGGCAGCTAAACAAACACAAACACATTTACAAGTGTAAATACATGAGTTTAAACCACTTTGAATATATAAGATTAGAATTTATTCTGGAAACATCCTGACACAATCCCAGATACGTTTATATGAACTGGAGGGAAACCCTGAAGAAGAGAAAAGGGTTATAGAAACAGCAGAAATGTGTTTAGAAATCATAGTCCCCATAAGGCAGCAAAGATTAGACGATTACAGTCATGACCTGCAGGTAAAGTCCAGAGAATTGGATCTGGAGTTTACCCGCAGTTTGCCTTTCACAGTGAATCCAGCCCCTCTGTGTTCTCACATCAGACACATTCTATAGAATTTGTACTAGGAGGCCCGGCAGAGAAAGTCCTCAGAAACTGCAGAGCATCTCACTCCGACATTTGCGTTCAAACATGCACATGCAGAGTCCAGTGCCTGAAAGCAGATATACTGACTGTAGTTGATGTCCTCCTCATCGTAGATGTCCACCTCCATCAGCCTAATCAGCATCCGAGACAGAATACCCAGGAAGTGCAGGTACGCCCCCGTCTTTCCCACCTGACCATGCCAACAACAAAATGTAAATATACAGTCGAACATGAGGGATATCGAACATGACTTTGAGAAAACAAAAGAAAAGAAACAGAGCATACCTGCGGGGGTCCACTGAGCAGCAGCCTGCGGGGGTGGAAGTTGTCGCTGCGTCCTTCTGTGCGATTGCTGCTGTCCATGTGGAGGGAGCGAGGGACCGTCCACTGCCGATAGTACAGGGACTGCTCCGTGCAGGTCATCATCTTACTCAGCAAGGGCCTGCACACAAAACACAGTCTTCACAACCGACCTTCACTTGACTTGACATTAACGTTAGGATGAAACATGAAATGCTTTACTGAACGATAGAAGCGTAACTGCGACATGACAGTATCAGTTTACCTGAAGCTGCTCGCCCACACCACGGACATGTGCGGCAGGAAGGAGGTACACCGCGGGAGGCCGCTGCTGTCGCTGGCGGTGATGATGTCGTACAGAGCTCGGGGGAGGAGCACGGAGGGGGGGCGACTCACTCCCCGCGCCCAGGAGCAGCTCAGGTGAGGAGAGGAGGAGCGGGGGGACAATGAGCCAGAGGAAGTGGACTTGGAGTGTTGGAGTGAATGGGCAGGGGGGAGCGGCTGAGTCTGAGGGTTGGGTGTTTGGGAGAGGGGCTGGGGAAATGTCTGAGCTTGTTGCTGGGGATTTGTTTGAGGTACTGGCGGATTCAGACTCTGGACTTGGGGTTGTGTCTGCAGCTGGGAGATGGGTTGGGTCTGGGAAAAACTTTGTGCTGGAGGTTGGGTTTGTGGTGTAGCTTGAAAAGACTGAGATGAAGTCTGGGATTTAAACTGAGACTGCGCCTGTGAGGGAGACTGCACCGCGTCCACGGTGCCTTTCTGGACATTTGGAGAAGTGGTGCTCAGGGAATCTAAAGCTCCAGTGTCTGGACACGACTGGAGCTGCTGACTGGAGGACAAAGGGGAGTCGGCTGGAAATCAGAAAGACAAAATAAATCAGCCATGAAATCTGTTGAGATCTGCCTTTCAACAACGATGGGACATTTCACTCATGTTCAAAGCTCGTCTCACCGTTCTCCTGTCCCTCCTCCTCCTCGTTGTCAGTGCTGCTGAGTTTGTCGGCGTCGCTCTCCAGCTGGTCGCTTCCTGGGCCGGGGTTGTGTGGGGGTCGGGACTCCTCCTTCACCAGATAAGCAGCCAGCCCCAGCTCTTGTTCGAGCGTGGTCCGCTGAAGGTACGAGCAGCTTATCAACCGAAGGTCGCAGTACTTCAGTGACCTGTGGGTGGAAGTATTTCACGTGACATTTATTCCAGCTTCTGTAGCTGAAGTAGAAAGATGTTACTACACATCAAACATAGTTCTGCCCATGAAACCTCAGTGCAGTGAGGCTTGGGAACAGAAGTTAAAGAGATCAGAGCTTGTACCTGGGCAGTGATTCTCCCAGTGGCTCAGCTCCGGACAGGATCAGGATGCAGGGAAGTGCCTCGAGCTCCAGGTAGGTACGAGGAACCCATTCATTATCCTCGATCTGCAGCCATTTCTGTGAGACACACACAAACACAGAAGGCAAACATTTTCACAGTCAGTAAGTCTCATGAAATCATTTCATGAAATTCTTTCTGTCTCTTGGGAAAAGCAAATGAGACTTCCTATCTTGTTTTTTCATGATGTTATGAACTAGTCAATTCACCTTGATCTGATCAGTGAAGGTCTGTCCAATAGTCAGAGCTTGGTTGTGATTTCCAAGTATGATCTCAAAACTCTCCTCCAGACCCAGCTGCCTCCTCACTCTGGTGAGCCGCCGATGGGCCCACGCAGCCAGGGCCAGAGACGGGATCCGCAGCAGCACCATGTGGCCGTGCTGGGCAGGACACTGCTGGGCAGCAGTGAGCAGTGATTGCACAATCTCCAGGGTCTCCACGGAGGTGTGTTTGTGCAAGTTGGGGGAGCCGCCGATTCTGCCTGACGCAGCCATCAGGGCTATGCAGTAGTGCTGGATGAGGACAGTGGTGCGGATCACAGCACTGTGCAGCTTAGGGAACCTGGCAGAGAGAAGGAGACAGTTTAAGAGCTTCGCTGAGCATTTCTGTGTGACCTCCACGACCTCCTGCTGGCCGCCCCTAACTGGCCGAGGGTCAGAGTTGTTTGATTTATCCTGTTTCAATCAATCTCAAATAAAAACCATAACAGATGGAGCTTTCATTCCTTTTGCATCAGAAAGTCAAGGCCCCCATCTGCCCCCTGGTGGCACAATGGCTGAAGAGAGTGGCGAGGGAGGACCAGGGAAAAATTACCATATCTCAAAAACTAAAAGAATACACATAATTCAAATAACTAATGGTGTCGGAAAAAATACCTTGCTTCGGGGTCTATATTTAAAAATCTTTTGGTTCAGTATGTTTTAAGTGTTTAATTAACTAAATAAGCTGAACATATTTATTCATATCTTTTTAAATGTAAAGCACATTATCGGTACTTTGGTTTATTGACTTACTAAACCTTTAAGGTAAGTTTGATCAGAGTCTAGATATATAAAGCATTTAAAAATACTCCAAGAAAATACAACAGAATGAGCCAAAAATACCCAATAAGCCACTAGCTGACCCTTTCTGCTGCAGTGGGGTTCAAACGGTGAAGCATACATGTTGGTGAGCTACCTTTCTTCCAGGGTGGAGGCCATGCTCTCAAAGGAGGAATCATGACGCATCAGAGGCAGACTGCTTCCTGAACGAGTCGACTCTAGAAGCTCCGACACGCCAAAGTACCGCGTCCTCTCGTGATACAGGTCCACATCCTACAGACACACAACTTTATAGTTAACACACACATTCAAGGGATTCAAGTGAAATCATCAATTCATTTCATTTCCTTCATTCATCTTACATTGCTGAAGGCAGAGGGCCAGTGGATCTCGTTGTAGGGGCTGATGCGAGTGTACTGAGTCTGGAGGGTGAAGGGGAAGGAGGTGACGTGGAGAATCAGGATGTTCGGAGCGTCTCTGACCCGGCGGGAGTTTAACAGCTTGTCCACTAGACCCAAGCCACTGTCTGAGGCGCTGTAGGATGAACTGAGACACAGAAAGAGACAGAGACACAGAGACTGAGTTAACACGCTAAAACGGTAAAGAGGGGACATTTCAATCCTCCATATTTTCCCTTTCACTTCTCAGAAGCCCCTTTTCCACTGGTCACCAAACCCACTAATATCTGGCTTTTGACTGCAATGGGAATGGATGCAATCTGCATTCACTTCCGGGTCTAATGGGAAAAGGTGCTAAGTGAAATGACAGAGCTTCTCAGTTTCCTTGCCTTGGTGACATCAAACGTGATTTGCCAGAAAAAAAAACTAGAAACTCCTTCACTGGCAATGGCGATGGACTCAATTGCGTTTTGTCTTTTTCAAGGTTTAGCTGCAATTCAAAATCTGCGTATTCCTGCAGGTTTTGGGGTCAATGAGATATGACATACCTGCTGACGTCCCAGTGGGCGTGGTCATGGACCAGGATGTGCAAAGTGTACGTGTTGCTGTAAGCTTCCTGAATGAAGCTGTCAATCTGGGCCTGAGCGCTCTGATCCATCTTCACCACGTAACGCTCAAATTCCCCCTGAGACAAGGACTCCTGGTCTAAACTACCAAGCTCCTGGAGGACACCTGTGATGTACAGATGAATGTAAGAGAGAGAGAGAGGTAGAGGTACATTTTAAAACACAACCAAACATTCCTAAATACGGCTGCTGACAAACAAGGTCTACGTGACTAACCGGAGCTCCTGAGGTGGAGCACAGTCTGCTGGAACGTGACCTCTGAGGGCGGCACCAGGATGAGGAAGCTGACCCTGTCGAAGGAGCCGAGGTCCAGGTTCTGTGTGCTGGAGTCGGCTATAGCACAGACATGGGACAGCAGCTTCCGAGCCACTGCCAGCTGGATGGGACGAACCTCACGCCACTCCACGGAGTATTCTACACAAACACACAGAGATTTCTTTATTCATCAATAGAGAGCTGCAACAGCAAATACTGCAGGTAGATCTCATAACTATGTCACAGTATCAGTAACAATGTAACAATGTATTTTACAAACCTTCTTGGAGGATTGACTATATATCAGGGGAGATGTTTGCTACTGTTACATGAAAGACATAAAGTTTGGTTTTGATATCTTATGAATTAACTAATGTGAAATTGATGGGTCTGCGTCTCCCGTCCAGGTTCGGCTCCAGCGTTTACTCAAATCTGACTCCAATCTAATTGGAGCAGCATTTGAAAGGTATTTCAACACTGATAAGGAAATGCAGTCTGATCTTTAACCTTTGTGTGTCTTACCTGAACAGGCGTCTTTAGGACTTGAAGCTCTCTCTTTGGGACTGTTTGAGTCTTTTGAACTCTGTGTGAGTGAATCCTTCGGGCTGTGGGAGCTTTTCAGACTCTTGTCTTCAGCTGATTCCTGACTGCTGAGCAGAGGAGACAGCTCGTTGCTGTCCACCGTGGCACTGTCAAGGAGGGAGTCCATGTCGCCATCTGACCAACAGGAAGCCACACAACATGTTGGTGAATTGGGACTAAAACCAACACTGAGTGCTGTGCTGCACACACTAATAAGCATTTAAATCAAAAGGCAGAAAGTCAGGGAGACCTTGTCCCAGTGAATTGCAGAAGTGGATGAGCTCCTGTGCGACTCCAGTCGAGAGCTGGTGATTGATTTCTTTCAGACCCTCAGTGGGAGAGTACATACTCTCTGCCAAGGCACGACACTGATGTTTACCTGCAGTACAGACAAAAATACACAAATTAGAATGCTCATTTTATGTTATATTATCTCAAAACCTTTCATATGGGCATATATAAATCACAGCTCCCACCTGTGACCACCACACAGGACTGTGTTTCCTGTCCCGGTGCAGTGACAATAATCACCACGTAGTTGGTGTTTTCAAGGCGTCCTTCCATTAACCTGCTGAACGTCTCTTGGAGGCCTTGAGCCAGAGATTTGATCTGGTCCCCTAACAAGACCACGCCCTCTCCACAGGATGACGCAGCCAGCTGGGCGAGCCAGGGGAGCTGGCTGGAGGTCAGGGGCTGTTGGCTCTGAGGAGGTAAACTGAGGTGCTGGGGAAGCCCAGGGAGGGAGGAGGGGGTCTGGGGACAGGGGAAAAGAAGATATGACAATATGAGAAAAAATATACAATATATAATAACAGATTCATGTTTATGTGGTTCTACAAGGTAGGAGTTAGAAACTGGTCACCAACAAATCTGGATCTTAAGGTTCCCTAAATGCAATTATAATAGTTGTTTATATAATTTGCCTGCATGTATTCTTTATTTCATTCTTCCCTAAAATGAATATTTAAACATAGACCATCCCTGGGATGCTGTCACTCACCTCCACGACAAAGTGCCTCCCATGGGAGGCTGGTGTTTGAGGCTGCTGGTACTGTCTGATCTCACTGAGGTGAGACTCCCTCCACGACCTCATGAATATCTGCTCCAGGTCCTCGATCAGGGGCACTTGGTCAGGGCCTAGGGAAGTTCGGTGGGAGACAAAGAAATAGTGAACATCTTTTTAATTCACAAGAACATGATGTAGCTTTTCACCCAGAGATATTTGTCTTTGTTTTAAAGGACGAAATGCGAGCGATCTCTGGAGTGACCCACCTAGCTGAACAAGGTAGTAAACTGTGAGGAGAATCTGCATCTCCGTGGACAGCGGCTGGATGGGCGATGGTCCGTAGTGCTGGTAGACTCTGGGCAGCGCCTGGGAACTCAGGTAACAACTCTGCAGCAGAGAACTGACCAGCACTTCACCGACGTTACCCATCAGCTGAGGGAGTGGCCCGTGACCTGTGTCAGAGAGAGGGAGACAGAAAAAAACCATGAACATATGGCCTCCTCGGGTGAGAAGCTAAACCCTAACTTGTTCCCAACATATGTGGCCAGGAAAATAATGTACGCTACTTTTTACAAAAACATCTGCCAAATAGATGTTATGTGTTGGCCAATGGAAACACTTGACAGCCAGTTGAATAGAAAAATGTACTTGAAATTATGTAATAACAATTACAATTGATAGAGATGTTGATTGATCAGGCAGAGGGGAGCTCATTCATAAATACATTGATTTTTGTGCTCAAAGAAAATAACATAAGATTGCAGACTAACATTTCCTTCAGGGGGATCAAGTGGTGGGAAAAAGCAGTTCTATGTATCTATGTATTCCCGAGAGACAGGGAGAGTGGTAAGGATGGGAGGAACAGAGAGAAGTGTAAGTGGAGGAAGAGTCAAGAGGGGGTTGGTGGGTAATGAACAGGAAGTGAAAACAGAGAGGAGAAAAGCATGAAAGTACATTTAGCATGAGAAACATACATACACACATAGAAAGTGGTAAAGGTCCAGAGGATGGAGAGAGAAGGTGGATGGGTTGACAGGCGATACAAAGGGGTGAAAAGGTTGGAGGAAGAGGGGGACGAGTGGATGAGTGCCAAGCAGAAAGCCTGAGAAACAGCCATGGGCGTTGGCTGACCTCTGACCCGTGAGGAGAGGTGAGCTAAAGTGGCCATCTGTTGTGTGGATACTGAAAAGCTCACCTGACAAAGTCCAGTACTGACAGCTGGGTGCAAAATATATCATCAGCTAAACAATAATAGCCCTTTTCCCACCTGAACATGAGAACTGGGTACGGACATTAACCAGAATTTGCCTTTCAGACATAAAGAGATTGTCCGAGACGCCCTCACAACTGGAACTGGAATGTCTGGTGCAATCAAATGAAGGGTGGCGTCTTGGTAGAGCGTGCAGGAAATCACACGTTATCACCAAAAGCTCTTGAACCTCCTCTTTGTATTCTTTTCATTTTTCTGTTTTGTTTCTGTTGCTTTGTAGAAACATCAACACGCCCGCGCTCATAGGCTCATTCTGAAATTATCCATTTTAGGAGTCTCGCAGGAGGATTTCAGGAGAATGTCCGGAGTCCAGTTAATGTCTGAAAGCAGCAAATTACTGATCTGACAGTCAACACTGTCACAGGAACAAATAACCGTTTGCATCTGAACACGAGCCATTGTCTACCAGCGCATGTAGTGTCTTGTAGTTGTGAAGGGGTCTGACAGAAAAGCAGAAAAAGTGCATTTAATCATTGTGAATCACCTTTGAAGACGACAGGTTGCAGTCTGCAGGTGTGTAGCAGCTGATCAGGCACGGTGACAGACAGCTCCGGGGGAGCGAGCGGGGTCGAGGAGTGCTGTGATGAACTCAGCAGGGCTGCAGGCTCTACTTGGAATATGTCAGGGAGCACAGAAATACATTTACAGTTAAACAAGAAAACACTCAGAGTCAAAGCATTAAATAAATGTCTTCTACCACATCATTCTGTCGTTTGTTTCTCCCTCTATCATTCACCTCCATTTATTAACTTCTATTTGTACCTGATCTGGTTCCATGTGTTACGGCAGAGGACACGGACAGCGTTGCCAAGACTGATGAAGATGGCGGCGTCTTTAAAGTGCTCTCTGGCAGACTGTTGGCAGCCGACTCCGGTGACCAGCCCTTGTGCCTCTTTTTGGGGGGTCCAGCATTTGCATGTGTCCCTGAAGAAATACAAATGACAACATAATATACATTATCTAAAATGTTTATATTATACATTTTTTAATTGCTTTTCAATAAAATGATTGCATTTATTATCAATGTTTAGCTGTTTTTGTTCAGCTATTTGTTCTTGTTGTTTCAATTTCATGTCTTGAGTAGAATTTTTTGAATATTTTACGTCGTGTTGGTATAGTAATGGAAAACAGCTGTAAGTCAGTCATATATTAACTCGTCTCTTCCCTTTCCTGTCAACTCTCTGTTGAAATGCAGGGAGACACATAAAAGCTCCACTTGTTAAAAGGGCAATGAAAAAAACCAACATGGACAGGAAGGAAGCTTTTCATCAGTGAGAAAGCAGGAAAAAGAGACTGGGACGAGGGAATTTTACAACCCTGGTTTATAGAGGTGACAGACTGAGGGAGAGGGAGGGAGAGCAGCAGAGAGACAGACATGAGAGAAAAGAAGGAGGGAGACGTTTAGTGCCCCAAGTGTTGGCAAATGAAAGAAACAAAGAACAACCCCCCAACACACAATGCAGCTGGCTGCATATCAGGGATGTTATAACACACACACACACACACACAGTCTGGGCTGCTGGTGGTAGGGACGCTCCCTTTCAGAGGTGTGAAGAACCCCAGGGGAAGAGCTTAATGACAACAGACACAAACTGACCAGTTTACATAAACACAAGCAGCAAGGATAAGGGCTACTTCCATTCAAGTTATGTTTTCCTTTGAAAACGGTGTTTTCAAAATAAAACAAGTTCTGTCCATGTGAGCGTTTTGACTCTATATCAGTTTTAAACCCAGATCATAACAACACGCCTGAAAACCCATCCACTCACACTGGGCATACATGTGCCTTTCTGCAAAGAAAGCCCTTGGTGTTAGTTGCAGAATTGTCACAGATTGCTTGAATAATATTTTGTCTCCTACATGTTTAGAGTTGTATCATTATAAAATACAGAATTTATCCACACAAAAGTTGTAGACAGAGACAACCTGTTCAGAAACACTTGTTATAGAAAATCCATGTTGTGTTCTACACAGGTGGCTGAGGCTGATGCCAGTTGTTTTCTGCTAGAAGAGGCTCATGTGATACGGACACAGAAATATCGGCGAAGGATAAGTCATGACAGTAAAGAGTATCTACAGCCTTGTTTCCATACATACCAGTTTCTTCCTTAAAGTTTTCAAACTAAAACGGTGCCTTTACTTTTCAGTTTTAGAGGCACTAAAACTCAACTTTCAAAATAAAACTTAGTAATGTGAATGTAGCCTAAGTAAAGTAGGAAATTGGATAATAGTATCCTCCTTGCTGTTGTCTCCAGATTGCACATACCTGTAACTGAGGGTCTCCCGGGCCCTGATTGATTTAAAGGTGGCTGGGTGACGGAGGGAACAGCATGGTTGCCATTTGTCAGTGTTTGGGGAGGGTCGGCTATTTGCGGCAGAGCAGTAGGGTCCACATGTGATCCTACAGTAGTAAGAGAGAGACAAAACAACATTAATATCAGGAATTCCTGTGACTTTTCATGAAACCAGATAAACATCGCGATGATACTGTTACTCCACAGGGCTTTCCCATTCTGTTACATACAGAGGTTTGTGCTGCTGGTAAACTACATGCTGTCGTCTCCTAAAAATATCTCTTTGGACATGATCTTGGTGGTCTTCAGTCTGATATTTAAGTGTGTCTACATTTAGATGTATATGTGTGTTTGCCTTTACCTGTGTAGCTGCCTGGTGTGTGTGATGCCAGGTTTGGTGGCTGCTCATCAGATGTCACATGGTTTTCTGCGAGGATGGAGCCCATCTGTCTCATTCTGCCATCTGAAACACACACAAACACATCAATACACACACATTCAAATAGGCTATTGCATAACTTTGTTACTGCAAAGACGAGTTTCCATCGTCCTGGATTTCACAAAACTGTTTGCATGCCTGCATGCAGGTGTCAAGCATCAACTATGTAATATAAGTCCTGTTCAGCTAAGGTAACCAGACATATCAGTAAAGCTGCCTCTTGAAATAGACTCCAGGTCTGTCTTAACAACCAACTACCCCCTGGTGGTGCGCATGTTAATGAGAAGCAGCAGAGAAACAAGGGAAAGTGAATGACTGGTATGAAGGGAATTTCAGAAATCTGAAAACAACCGAGGACAGAAACACTCTATTCTTACCTTCCACCTGTCCTTAAGGCTTTACTGACTGTACATCTGGTCAGACCTGTACACTCTACACATAGTTCAAATAATAACAAACCACTCTGTTCTGCTGGAAGGCATTACAAGATGGACTACAGTCACCAATCAGGCTCTGACAACTTCTAGACAATCCTGATGAGTTGATACTATATATTAATCTCCTTTCCACTGTCAAACCATCAGTGATCCACTATGTTTGTTATGCAACATCCATACTAATACCTTAGTTTCAATACAGCCAGCGTCTTAAACTAAAGCCATCGCGCTCCACTCAGGAGTTTTAGCTCTGCATCAGAAATAGTCGCTGTCCTATGCATCATGTGACCATTCAAATACACTTGCATGCATGTGTATATTGTAAACAGGAAGCAGATTGTCTACTCTGCAGTTGGTTGCTTTGTTGCAGAAACTCAAACAAAAAGATAAGATTTAAGGGATAAATATTGTTGGAATAAGAGTTAGTTTTTACAAAGTTTTGCTTTCACCAATGGTTGAATCATAACTGATAAGAGCCAATCAGGAAGGAGGGTGACTGCGTCAGCATTTTCAATTAGCCTGTCCAGACTACAACACAGCCGCCGAGTTCTCAAACTAAAAACGGACAAGCCCCTCTTCCTAATGTCTCTACTTGTTGGGTTCCATCTACACAATCTATCTGACTGCTATTGGTATATATGTTTGTTTAATAAGTTGCATCAAGTAACACTTCTAAACAAGCCTCATGTGCAATCGACTTCTGAATACCACGCGTCCAGTATCTGTCTCTCACCGTGGCCCCTCCAGCAGATGGGAGCTCCTTTGACCAGCACGCCCTGGTTGTTTCGGTACAGATGGTACTTCAAGTGCTTCTGTTTCTTGGGCTGGGTGCTGAGCTTCAGGTTAATGTGGTTGGAGAACTCTGTGAAGTAACGAAAGCCTTTCTCTCCGCAGCCCATGCAGTTCCCAGAGAAGCCTAGAGGGGGCGAGCAGAAAGTGTGTTATTACAAGAGAATGTGAATGTAACCGGATAAGGCCAAAGACGTGACATTTTGAACAACGGTGATATTTTCCTGTGCAAATCTCACGCCTCACCCAGCAGTGCATTACGACCCCGCTCATCAGGCAGGAAGCGGCGGTCCACAGCACACACCAGCAGGGTCTCGGAAAGAGAGGGCGACTTTATCCCGACCAGCATGAAACCAGGAGGAACTTCCAGAGTCTCTGACGCCAGCGAGGACTGACGCAGGTCCCTGCCTGCCTGACAGAAACCTGTGGGAGAGAAAGACACTTTTCCTTAACTTTGAATTTATAGTTGGTAAAGCTAAAGTACTTTGCAGCTGTTTTGCAAAAAATAAAGAAAAAAAAGACCCTTGCTCGCTGAGTGACTATAAATCCAGAATAATGAACATCCAACAACAATCGTTAAATCTCTTTTTGCCATTTGTATGATCCTCCTTTAGATGCGTGGCACATGCATAAAGGAGGTGAACCTTCATTATATGCAATATAACAGACCCCATAGATCAGGGGTCTGTATTTCAAAGCTGCACATCTGCTTGTGACTTATATCCAGTGGCAATCTGCATCTTTGTTGTCTTTTATGAGCATTAATATGAGCATGTGTACACACCATCTGTGGTGCAGCATCCCTCAGGGGGGGGCTTCATCTGGTAGGGTATTGGGGGGCTGTTCGACGCTGAGCCATCTTCATCATCCTCGTCTTCATTCTCTGCACGGCCTGTTGGGGACACATTTTAATGGTAAACAAGAGACCGACCAGTGAATAGCAATGTGCAGCTTAGTAGGAGGTGCAAGCTGGTTTGGCCCTTTGTTATCCTGGTACTGAAGTTCATTCGGAGGCAACTGGAGACACAGATGTCAGAATTCGAACTGCTCAATTTTTTCAGGAAATTAAAACAGAGGAGACTATCCCATCACTTGTGTTAATTCATGCAACCCACCATCGTGTGCGGACGGCTGCTCAGTCTCGAGGTACAGCTGGGAGAAGACCGGTCTGGGAACGACAGTGTTGGACCTCAGCGACGCCTCAATGGAGTTATGCAGAACCTCCTCGAAGCGCGTGGTCCGCAGCTGGCCCGCGTACGAGTTCCCCATTTGTGTCCTGCAAAGACCCAGTCGTCCCGATTAGACTCCAAAAGATAGATCCCTGCCTGCTTTTACCATCTCAACAAACACCTCACTAGAATTCATGTTTATTGCATTAGTCTCTTCATTATGATGATTCAAGGTTCAAGGGAAAAGATATGCAATTCGATTGGATGGTTTGTATATAAGATCTCATCGCGCCAAATTCTCCTTGGTCGGATGATAGCCAGTGTTATATGTTCAAGTATTAAAGCACTACATAAGTAACCTTCCAGGGTTAATCCATTATTTTCAGTAACAGGACAGATTACCCAAACTAATTAACACCACGTCACAGATGTTATCCGTGTCTGTGTGGCTGCATTTGTTAAAACCAAAGAGTCAACTTTAAAATTTGGAGATGTTTCAACACACACCTGCATCGGAAACACCAAAGGATGCCGGGTCATCAACAAGTTCAATTTATGTACCAATCTGAAACCATGTCTTTAGAGTTTATTAGTTTCACCAAAATAAAACTCTCCGATTAAATTTTCCAGGAAATAACTTTTTAAGAGCAGTGAAATGAGGTGATTTTCAGCAGAGTGGTGGCAGCCTGAGCCAGATCAAATGGGGGCAGTTGGAAATAATTCTATAGTAATGAAGTCAAGATTATTAAATATGAGGAATATATTATATCTGAATGCTTGTTTACAGTTCAATACGGCTATCAGACAGAGTGTAAGCTACTTACAATAACCAAAAACTGAATCTGACTTATAAGTATCTGTAATACTTCACTTTGAAGAAAGTAGCAAAAAAAGAGATGGAAAACATGTCTCAGTAAAAAAGATGAAATGTATGATTAAAGATCAGTAATGGTTTTATCCGAATATTCTAAGTAGCCTTCAGATGCTTGCACTCCCAGATATACACACATTCTGCATTTGAACAGACACAAACACTGACATCCACACACACAGCTCCTCACACACAGGCACACACACAAATAAACAGTGGTTACTAGTGGATGGCATCTGTCCAGAAAGCATGCCATAAAATCAGTGTTACTGACAGAGTCAGGACACCCTGACCTAGACTCTACCTCCGCTAACTGTTTTTATTCTTGACTTCTCAGCAGCTCTCACTCTGTGGTTTTACCCCTGGTTCGCCTCTGCACACACACTGATGACAATCCTCAAGGAGAAACTGCACTCATTCTACATGTCGGTTAGTTCTTGTTGCTCTATTGGTTGTATATGTTTGTTCATCTTGAAAAGTGCGTTAAAGAACAACTACCTTTCAATTCTTTTCTGAACATTCCACAGGGATTGTTGTACTTTTTAGAATTGTGTCACGTGAACTACCTCAGTAATGCATCATCTGCATTTTCCAAATTACAACGACTCCTTGTACAAAACTAACACAGTGAATTAAAGCTGAATAAACATTGACCACCGTGCTGAATATGTATGTCTGAACCAAAGAGGTGTTGGTTGTAAATAAACTGGGTCAGAGGGCAAGAAAATAAAAAGGTTGGCTTGTTAAAACCAACTTAATCCCCCTCCTCTAAACCTTCGACTGCCCATATGCTGGTTACACCACACACGAGACACATTGTCAGGTCAGACCCCGGCAGGTTCAGCTTAATGAGGAGACTCGTCTGTCAGATTACAGAGGTAAACCTGTTAGGCTCAGGTAAACAGGACGACAGCTTCCTGCAGCGGAGAGAAGATTCAGTATAAACCACCAGAAAGATAGATTTAAAGGCATATAAATACAATTAAAAAAAATAATTAAATTACTATGTCACACAATAGATTTATTAAAAACAATAACATTTACCTTCATTCATTTAGCTTTTTGGTCAGGATAGGTAATAAAAAAAGAGAAGGAAAAATGAGCACAAAGGAAACATGATCCAGATATCTGCTCGTTTTTACATTTTTTATGACGTCTAAGTTGCGCTGACCTCCTGTTACTCCTGTAATTTAATGTAATTCAGCTGCAGAATCAGACTGGTCGATTCAGCGAACAAAGACAAAGGGGTTTCTGCAGGTTTCAAGACCATGTCAAGTACCACAGATTTGAAGGAATATATGAGTCCCAGAATTATACACAGATAGGTTCTGACTGGTTGTTTGTAAGTTCAGTTCCCTGCTGGTCTTGTTTGTAGTTTTATGACAGTGTGCTAATAATGACAGAGAACAACAACACACTCGTTTGCAAAGCTATCCTTATAAAGCCACTGCAGAGACTTCCATTCATTGTGCAAAGTCACATTTTACCCCTAATCTTAACTAGAACCTCAGAGATGACGTTTCTGATTTGGGCCTGAAAATGAATTAAATAGTTGAATTTAAATCACTAAATAGTGCCTCCTATATCTTATCAATTATTTACCTTTTGATTTACTAGCATTGCCATTTTCTCTCTTCCTTGTAGGAATCTTAAGGTAATCTTATGTTGGTCAGTGATTATGCAGGAAAATGTCCTAAAGAGGTCCCCAAAAATGAGCACAGACACACCTCACCACCTTCTCTTTCCATGCTTTCATATGTAAAGAGGCTCTGCGGACATGTAAAGCTTTGCACCACTCTGCAGAAAGACACAGGGTGGGAGACAAAGACAAAAAGTCATAACACGGCCGCCACTGACAGGAAGTAATCACACCTAAGAGCCGACTGGTCTTTTTACAACCAGGGAAAGAGGAGACAGGGAGGGAAACAGGGACGAGATGAAAGCGCCGTGGTTTATTCCACATTTGATTGAATCCTGAGCTAATCCTTCACGTCTGACCAAAGTGTCAAATAACCAAGAAGCCACTTTGTATGATTTTTAATGCATGGTTGAAATTGCTCAATCATTAGGGAAGTAGACCTAAAATGACAATTTGGCTGTTTTTTGTAGTGCATCAAAAAAAGCTTTTCAGGGATATTTTAATCCAGTTTATCTGTTGCAGAGAGGAGTGAATAATTAGAGAGATTTTTCTGCATTCACTGATACCAGGGAGATCAGATGCAGCTATATGTGTCTACTTAATGTGCTTTGAAATGTGGCTGCAAGGAAGCGCACACACAGGAACCTCCTACTGTGATCTTCATTGTCCAGTCAAAACGCCAAATCGTCACCTCCGATGTCTCGCTGCACGCTGCTGCCGTGTTTCACTTCATATCCTGTTTTAACTCTCCAGGAACATCTGTCCCTCGAGCCAAAAGACCTTTGGCACAGATCAAAAAAAAAAAGGGCACGGGGCAGAGACGACAGAAATAAGGAGTAAGAACAACTTTTCAGGAAGCCTTTCCCCCCCCCTTCTCCTCCCATCTCCCCCTCCTTCCTCTCTCCCTGACGTGGACGTGGGAGATCCTTTCATCTCACCCCCCCCCCTCTTCTTCTTGTCTTTCTATCTCTCTTTCACCCTGGGGAGAGCGAAACTATTGTGGGCTTTTATGACCCCGTGGAACCCCCACACTCAAACACACACCCTCACACAGACCTGTAGTTAGGATCCCCCTTAAGTTCTGAGACCCAATCAGACTATGTTGCCAACGTAGAAAAAAAAAAAAAACTCAACATAATTCAAATTGTAAAGTAGTTTTATAGTTGTTGCTACTGCTTCCCCATTAGAATAATGCAGCTAATTAGCAAACACAAACTCATGAGTTCCACAAAGGGAAGTAAAATGATTATAAGTATCTTGGTGAAAGATATTTTGTAAGAGTTTTATTGGTAAAGCACCTACACACTTCAGTCCCATCTGCATGCTGTCCTGCTCAGCTCCGGCAGCTCGCTGATATATGCAAACACACATATAAGCTTTCTGGTGGATGAATAGGTTTCAGGGATGTCTCACGGCGAGAAGGTCAGAGGTGCCGCGCAGATAACAATGTTTAAGTAAGACTTTGATGTGGACTATACTTCTATTGCACACACACACACCACACACACACACACATATGCAGATGCACACGCATGTTTGCCTCCACACACGCTCTCCCATGGTCTCTGGCTCAGCCGATACAAAGGGCTTTTCTTGAGGGGTGAAAGGTTGTCCTGGGAGAGGTCAGATAAGAACCCCAGGCTCTTTCTCTGTTGGCCACGACCACATACCAGTCACACACACACACACACACACACACACACACACACACACACACACACACACACACGCATACACACACACACACACACACACACACAAACACATCATCCAGGCTATTCTTCCTTTCTGTTCAGCCTGACCAGCAGGCTTCTGCAGTGTCCAATAGCAGATCATATTACTCACAGACACACAAACACACACACGCACACACGCGCAGCTAAGTGAGTGCATTCATCCAGCGACAATGTGCTGCAAACACACTAGTAGCAAAAGCTGTAAGCGTTAATGTGATGTGTGTGTGTGTGTGTGTGTGTGTGTGTGTGTGTGTAGTCAGAGGAATGTGGAGCAGTGTCAGCTGGTCAGTGCAGCATCTCTTTCAGCTCTGAACAGTAAAGTAAAAAAAAAAAAAATTCAGCTCTGCAGATGCTCTGAGTGCGCTGACCCACAGCACAACACATATGCAAAGAGATGTCGGATGTACACACACACACACACACACTCATCAGATGGGCTCATCACTGACCAGTGACCCAGAGCAAATGCTCCCATTCACAGTTTGTTCAACAGACATCGGGTCGATGGCCAGCCAGCCAACTGGCCAACTGCTCCAGCAGCCCCTCAGACAGCCATTCAACTACACACAAACACACACACACACACACACACACAAACACACACACACACACACACACACACACACACACACACACACACACACACACTCACACACACACATTGAATCAGGCCACTTAGCTACAACCAGTCATCTCTGCCAAAATACAGAAGTTCCCATCACTGACAGCGTCTCACTAATCCTCTAAAAACATTGCTTTCTATGACCCAATATAAACACAAAGTTGGCTTCACAATATCAGTTTGTTCAGCATGTTTTCATGGAAAATATAGAGAGCTGTGCAGTAACACAATAAAAAAGAGTGATGCCCTGCAGGCCACCATACTGTGTGTTCTCTGCAGGACACTGGCAGTGTGTGTTGTACAGGACACTATCTGCTGCACTCAGTGTAAAGAGATAGTTGGACGGCACAACAAAGCTCCAGCTCCCTGAACATCGTATGGCTGCTCAGCCTGTTGCTTCGCTATCTCGCTCCTCGTCCTTGAGCAGCTTTTTCTTCCCTCGACTCCCGGGGGAACTTGTGTTGTCTACAGGCACACAAACCTGGCTCTGTGCACACAGGAGTGGCGTTCAAACATTTGACCTGCAGGAGATTACCTCCAGACACTGAAACTGGATGCATGAGTTGAAAGATCCCCATCACTGTGAGTTACCTGGAGACTGGGGATATTCACACACTTCTCATCATCTGACGTGATGAGCGGCAGCAGGAGTCAGCACAGACTATAAACTAGATGTACAGTCTTTATATACGCCTGGCACAGACGATCAGGGACATGCACATATTGTGTTTGCACACAAACCAACTGCAGCAACTCGTTGCCTCTGTCTTTCCAAGCTCGGGTTCAGCACAACCACACTGATGCATCTAACAACCACGGACACAGAGGCCTCAAGAATACCTTTATAAAACAGTAAGACCAAACTCTGAAAATGTACTCACAAAAATTATATTATAATTGTGTCTTATTATCTTATTATTAATGTCCATGATAGACATGTATTTGTTCAAAACACTTTTTTGTTTAACACTCATCGTGCAAAGTTGTTACTGACAACATCAGACTAAATGTTTACAAAATAATAACAGGACTTGCTACGTATGAGTAAGAACATATGTTTTGGGAATAAATAACGTGCATCTAGTTCAGGGCTCTAAACTATTTATATGGCAACTCGGAAAAGTCTCAGTGTAAACTGGAAGAATCATCTATTGTTGCTCGAGACGTCTGACACGAGAGTGGGCTCACATGCTGCTGATTTCACAGGAGAACACGGGTTAGAGCCAAACGAAGAAGCAGTCAGAAGAAAGATGAAGAGACTTCAGAGATAAAACTGCTCAACTCTGCACCACTCGTCAAAACGCGTCCTGAATAAGAGGACCCACACAGACACAGTGTGAAAGCAGCGTGTGGATGATAGTCCACAGGCTGGTGCTGCAGTTTGGGACAGATCAGTGTTTGTCTCCTGCCTGCATCAGACCCAGATCTGCTCCTCATCATGAACACACACACACACTCACACACTCACAGCTTGTAAAGTGCGCTACCTGCAGCTCGCACCAGCGCTCAAAACAAACCAGCGGCAACAACTCACCTGTACCGGTGTGACTATTCTTCATGGAAAAGCTGTGAGCAGCAGCCGACGTGATGTCACCATGTCTCCGTGTCTCCGGATCGAGACCTGCGGAGGAACTGGTAACAGTGTCGCGCGTGTCATCATGTGTGATCCCTCCCCCACCTCCTCTGCAGTAATGGTACAGCCCGAGCGCGGCTTCACTCCTTCTTTAGCATTTACTGCTTTTTAAAAACACACAGTTCATCTCTGAACACGTGTTACTCGTTTATTTGATAATGCAATGTTACAGGTTATGTAACGTTGTTGCTGCGTTATTATGAGGAAATAACATTAACATTCCTGAAATTCTTAAAACAGTTAGTTAAAGCTAACCAGAATACACCTCTGATAAGATCAAATAAAATGAAATAAAATAAGATAAGATAAGATAAGATAAGATAAGATAAGATAAGACAAGAAATCTTATATATTGCCAAAATAAATCCTATTTCTCATGGACAAGTGCATTGTACTGTATTGTAGAATGAGTTGATTATATATAATTAACAATTTTCGAATTTCCCCTGGGGATCAAAAAATCATATTAACAAATCATAATTAATTTGTATATTATGTTTCACATTATTAATCTTCATTGGCAAATAAGATAAAGCGATTGTGTAAAATCGGATCTGAAATGATATTGTAATGTAATTGTAAAGTTTAAATAGTATTAAAAACAAGAGTTTAAAATCCTAATGTGACTGAGAAAAGTGTCAAATCAGCACCTTTGAGAAAATGGGTGCAGCTAACATTTGGAAATGTTGCTTTAAAAGTAGAATGAAATGTTTCTAGAATATCTAAATAGTTTAAGGGTAATTTTCTGTTGGTCGACTTATCAATTAATTTATTAAAAGCTCTTTTTCCCCTGCTACTTAGTCTATAGGGTTTTTATATTGTGTTTTATTTACATTGTATATATTGGTTTATTTTTGTTGTGCACTGATTTCTGGTTGTACATCAAATTAAGCTTAAAGGATAATAAAGATTTTCTTTTATTGACAACTTTAGTTAATCACAAGAAAATATTTGAATTAAATGAATCCTGCGCAGTCCACTTCTGCGCAGGAGGTAAATCATTTAAAAAAAAAAAAAACATTATTAAATTATTATTATTTTCACCACTTTCTAAGGTCCTGCAAACTTTGGTAAGAATTTGAGCATGTTAAAGCCCTCAAAAAGCCAATTAATTTGCCTGAAAAATATTAATAATAATCCTTACAATTTCAATAGTACTCACTGTCTGTGAGTTCCTCTCAGTGCTTGGGCCCTAATAAACATTAAATAAAACCTGTGGTAGTTTTCAGTTATACTCAAAAAGTGTTAACTTTTTCCAGGCTGGGCTACTGTAAAAAAAAACAATAATATATTATAATAAGTATTTAATCATAAAGGGCCCATTTGAGGGGATAGAAGACAATGATTCGGACAATGTCGATAAAACACACTAGTCAAAACATCACCAGGATTAATTTGTATTCAATTTCTGTCAATAGATAATTTTCACCTAAATCTTACACACTGAACATTTAACATAGTACAAAATTACACATTTTACAAATGATAAAATTGCCTCACAGTCTGTACCAAATACCTCAGGAATGTAAAAAAAAAAACTCAAATGTAAAAGTGTGGACATGTACGTGAGCACCACACCAACGATCTACTCAGACAGTGGACGTGTGTCGCCCTCTGCTGGACCAAAAGTGAACTTGCAGTTCAAAAGCAGAGAGGAGAGCAAATGCTCATTATCAGTAAGCTCATAATAAACTATATAACATCTCTGGAAATGATGCTGCGAGATGACTCTGCACAAAGTGAAGTTAGACTGAAAGGAATAAAGAAGCAGCTGAGGTTGTGTGAAGAGCTAATAATAGAAAAAAAAAATGAAGTCAAATATTTCTCATTAATATCTTGGGCTTGAATTATGTTTGAGTTTGTGATTGGGTTCTAGGTAAAACGTTTTGCTGCTGTAGAAAAAAGGCTTGCGCACACACACTCACACACAAACAGACTGAGAATTTGGACACAGACTTATCATTTGGATCTGTGGAGGTATTTGATGTTATGTTATAATATTCTATTTTTTTGTGATTAAAATCAGGAATATTTTATTTCATTGGGTTTTCCAAAGTCTGTGCAATTTTGTAGCTGTGCAGGTCATTTATGAATTACTTCAGATCGTACGTGATATCTTAAATAGCCAAAAGCAAAACTTTTTTACAACTGAAACTAATCAGAAAGGATGAGAATTGGAAGATTTAACATTTAACCTTTGACACTATCATTGCATTTCATCACTGCCAAAATGGTAAACCTAGTTTTTGTGGGGGGTAAAAAAAAAAGCCTGTTCGCCCTATGACCTCTCTCTTTGTTTCCACCCAAGGTTCAAAATTATGAATGCGCCTCCTACGCCCAGCAGAGTGAACCCACCTACACCACAGAGCTAATGTTCATCTCTCACTCAGCACCAGCCGTCCCCCCCGAGCAATCAGTCACGCTGATGGGACAGGAGAGGGACCCTCCAACCCCCCTGTGCCAAATGTCACTGTGGCCAGAACAGACCAACTGGTAGACAGGTGAGTATCTAAAGAACATTATAGCTCTAATACCCAAGGTTTTAAGGTCATGTTGATAGAAACAGATTTTATCTTTAGTTTTATCTTCTCCTTACATCACTGTAGAAAATGCCCATAAATAATAATGATGATAATACAGATAAGAATAATGCAGGTTCATTTTGGTCTGGATCCAGATTATGATCCAAAAAGTGGAATTTATACTTATTATTTTAGTAGAAAGTCTGTAGAGTAAACTCATGAGACTAACTTTGTTTTTAAGTCACATTAGATCAAACACAGAGTGGGGACAACTAACCTTTATTCTTTCAGTTTTACAGTAGATGAATTTTATTGTTGTAACTCAGGGTCCTCTCAGTGCTGCAGATTTCGGCTCTCAGCCACATTTCTATTGAACCATTTTACTCATCAGATTCATTGCTCACAGTTTGAGGATGTAACAATTATGCCAGACAGAGATTTGCCATTTTTTCCATAATGGGGGAAGCAGCCGAAATCATTTTTTCGATTAAAACCTTTTGAAATATTCATTTATAATTTGATATGATAACAGATGAGCAGAACTGGAGGCCAAATTAAACACTCACATCTAAATCAATTCCAATGGCAGCTAAAATGGTTCATCCATCTGCTAAAATACTAATGTCATTTAATTTATGATGAATTTGTTCCATTAACTGGTTATTAAGGCTTTTAAGAGTTCTATTCTAAAGTGATTTTAAAACCATAAAATACAAAGGATATTTATAAAGACATTTATAAAGCTGTTTTCCACGATGGTCCTCCCTCCTAATTACAGCTTATATTTTGTCACCAGGAATCTCATACTTCATCCTCTCCGCTGCCCAAACTGGGCAGTGCCAATCTGTACAGTGGCAAAGCCACGCCACGCCAACACAACATCCCCTGATGGGAGAACAGGTGTTGGACAGGGTCCAGTGGAGCAGAGCGGAGCGGGCTGCCGTGATATGTCTGATGAACAGGCCAGCTCAGGCTCCTCTGGCCCGAGGGAGGGGGACCCAGCCATTTATTAAGTGAGGGTCTGTGTGTGTGTGTGTGTGTGTGTGTGTGTGTGTGTGTGTGTGTGTGTGTGTGTGTGTGTGTGTGTGCGTGTGTAAAAGAGAGAGAGAGCAGAGGTTCTGTGAGGGCAGCGGCGGGACAACAATGAGCTCCAACAAAACTGACGGACCCAAAGAGCCAACAGGGAGCCGGGCTAATCTGGGAAATCCCTGAACAAAAACTTTGTTTGTTTGCAAGAAGCAATTCAAAATATTGCCATCCACACAGGGGCACAGTGTACCATGATGTGAGACATCGGGTGTCACTTCAGTTTTATATTTTAGAATAAAGTAAGAGTAAATCTTAAATAAGAGTAAATCGTCTCCGTCAGGAAAAGTCAATAGACAACTGAGATTCTGTACAATATGTTTAACTCCACTAAATGACACTCATACCATGTTTTCTTTGTGTGTGTTTTGATCATAGACGTTTTGGATGGGCCTTAAAACAGGCCCAGTAACCCGTACCTGTTCCTTGCCTCAGACCATAAGAAACAAGTTTATTGGGGCTTTGAGATCCGTTTCTCGAGTCCCTTTATTGCTAATTTTACAGCCAAAATGACACTGGATATGATGATTTGCTAAGTCGCTGTGGAGCCATATTGGCCTAGGCAAGGCTTGTAGTTCCTGTTAATGGGTTGAATATAATATTTTATGTCCCGTTGCTATAGCCACGGTGCTTAACTTGTGATGTAAAAATAGTCAGGCCCATTCATTTTAGTATAAATACTTCACTTCGCTTCAAGACACAGACTGAGCTGTATGTAAAACATGTCTATTTGAATGTGCCCTGGCAGAGGGAAAAGGTATTGCTACTTTACACATAATGACGGCCCAGGTCGTTTGGCTGAGAATAATGGTGGTTTCACTGTAAAGCATATCACTCTCATTACACTTTTACACACTGGTCGTGCCTAACTAGAGATGCACTTGTCTGGACACACACACACACTCGTGCATGCATTTGCCCCAGACAGTTCACCCACACACACGCAGACACAGTCTCACACACGTATCCATCTCCAAAGTCATTAAATCCCTTTGAAAAGAGGCCTCATTTGAGAGAAGCAATAAAAATTTTAATCATTTTATTACCAAAAGAGTATTTAACAAGTGGGCAATGAAACGCCAAAGGCAGGTTAGCTGAGTTTAACCTTCAGAGAGGAAGCCATGTATCACATGCTGCCCCAAGGCATAGTGGGACAGAAATGTCATCCTCCATTATCCACCATACCTGAAGTGTGGCGTTGCGCTGCTGGCAGGCAGGCGTCTCGCTCCGCAAGGCCAGGCTGAGGGGAAATTAGGTGGAATTCAATTAATGGACGTTTTTTACGCACCAGGGAGAGGACACAGCTGCACACACACACACACACACACACGCGCCTTAATGCATGATGCACATACAACGTAACTAATGTAACACAGACGCACACCTCGGAGCATGTCCTACACGTCTCACACTGTGAGGGGCCACTGACGGGACAGGAGAGCAGGAGGTGCTTTGTCTCTTTCTTTGGCTCTCGTCACTGTTTTCATCTTTTTATATCTCCACTGCTTAACTTTCCATCCTCCTCACTGGGCTGGATGAGAGTTGGTTCTGTGTAATCTGCTTCTCTGTCTCACGGTGGTGGTGGTACAGGCGGAGTCGCCCCACTGCTTTCCCCCAGCGGGTCAGTTACGGAGAAAATGAGGCAGAGGGGGACACTCTCAGTCTGTCACCATAAAAGAACCATACCTACCCACCTACCTGGCCGCCAACTGCTCGTAAATATACCGTTAAACTGCCCTGCGGTCGAAGCACAAGTGTGTCTGTGTGCATGTACCTGTGAGAGAGAGCCTAAGACAGAGAGGGAGGGGGAGCATCGGACAGTATACATGTACCTGTTAGAGAAAAAAAGGGTGTTTCCAGAAAAGCAATAGGCCTAAAGGGAGGGGAAATACACCGGCCCTCTTTGGTCGCACAAAATAAAGGCCCATACATCATACCTTGCAATTTCTTTGACACTTTGGGAATAATTTATAGCTGATAACAAAAATACTTTATTTCCAATAACAAGCCTCTGTGGTACTTATGAGGGACTGGCCCCCCAAAGTTAATTGAAAAGTGTCCTGGCTCTCATTTGCATAAGAAACACATTTAAAGGTGAAAAATTATAAATAAATACCTGGCCACCTGTGAAATATGGCTTTTGGCCTGCTGGTCATTTATAACTTTGCCTTTAATTACGTGACAGGCTGGGCTTCTGCAGCTGTAATGAGAGGCTGGAGTGATGGAGAGGAGTGTGTGAGAGACAGAGGGCTATAGGTCATTTAGTGTGTGAACAGACAAACATGAGAGCAGACGCACACAGATGGACCCACTCACACACACACACACGCTCACCCACACAGATACCTACATGGATTTAAACTCACAGATAAGTCAACATACAACCCCATGGTGATACAGAGAGATGAACTGGTGACAGACAAAATAAAAACAATATATACAGAAACAAACACAATCACATTTTAAAAATGTATTTTCACAGTTTGTTTACTTCTAATTAAAAAAATCAAAGTAGCAGAATTTACTTTTGATACCCGGTCATCTGTCCTGCACATTCTCAGTCACTTGCTCGTACATTCAGACAAACAGCATATTTAACTAACTTCTAAATGTTTTCTGGTTCTATTGCTTCCTGGTGAGCTCGTCCAATCAAAGAGGAGAATGTGTGAGTCAGACAGGGACCTCTGTGAAGTGAAGGGGCAGCTGGTTGTGGATAGTTTGGCCTTTGTTTAATCAAATTCCATGTGTGGATTATAGATTATTGTTTATGAACAATTGTATACATGTAAGCATCGTATACACAGTGTGAGGCAAATAGTCTGAGGAACTTAAATGGAAAACAGGAACTAAACAAGTGCAGAGTGTATTCTCCTTTATATTTATATTATCATATATTCTATTATTATCATTATTGTTGTTGATGTGCTCTGTTACATGAGCTCTATTGCACTTCTATCCTTCCTGGAAAAGGGATCCATCACCTTTACTCTCTCTGAGGTTTCTTTCCCATGTTTAGAGTTTATTTTGTAGTTTTTCGTCCCTGGATAGTCGAGGGTTCAGGACAGAGGAGGTCTCCCCTTGTGCAGATTGTTAAGCTCGATGAGGCAGATTGTGATTTCTGATTATTATCTGATTCATTAGCTTGTACACGACATTTCCCTGCTTCCTTGGCTGCCACATTTGTATTGATTCACAAACTCTACATTTTAATTTTACTTAGGGAAAACAGATGTTATTCACAAGTTCTGTATATGACGCGTTTGCGGACACCAGTAAATGTCAGATCACAGACGACTGGAGATGCTCAATGACTTATTGTCAGTGAAAGTGTCACACAGCAGACAGGTTATATGACTAAAGTCAGAGAGCGTCAGACAGAGAGACAAAAGGCTGTGGTGGTGGTGGATGTGCTGCGTGTGGCATTTCTGTCTCAGTCTCTCCATCCTCCGCCCCCCCCCCCCACCCCCATCCCATTTTATGCATACAGAAAACAGCTTGCATTGCCCTGCAGGTACTAACCCGAGCGCTGTGCCGCCACGCACCGCTTTCTTTTTCACCTTCACTCCTGCTCTGCGGTCACTTCCCGCTAGAGCCTGCATGTGCTGCCGCGGTGGCACTTCCTGAGGTGTTGAGGTCTCTCTCTCTCTCTCTCTCTCTCTCTCTCTCTCTCCTCATCTCATTTTAACCCCCTTTCTCCATGTCTGAATAGCAGAGGAGTGGGAGGGAGGCAGGGAGGCATAAGCATGGCTTGGCCCAGCCCAGTTAGGCCTATTAGAAGAAGGCTATAATTCACCATTTCAACCCCCCCTCCCTAGAAATATTACAAGATAGACAAGCAAGCGGGGGCTAATCCCTGGGATGAAATTAGCGGCAGAGGGGTTAGCGGCAGGGTAGGAGGATGATAGAAATGGGGGGTGGGGTGGGTCGCGGTGGGCAACTGAGCCCAGCTGGAGGCAACTCGTCCACAGGGATAATTACAAGATGCTCCCGGGATCTGTCTGTCTGTCTGTAGGCTGTGCTGGGCTGGCCTTCATTTTTGATGGCTCTATTTTCAACAAGGGGGACTAGTTCTCACCCTCAGTCTGTGTGTATGTGTGTGTGTGTGTGTGTGTGTGTGTGTGTGTGTGTGTGTGTGTGTGTGTGTGTGTGTGTGTGTGTTGCTCTCTGTGTCTCTAGTGCTTCGGATACATAGTAAAAGCTATTAAAATTGAAATTGTTCTAGGGGCAGTGAGCAAATGGGGGAGAGAACCGTCACACTCAACCCCCACGACAGACTGTTTAATAATGGTTGGAGTGTGTGTGTGTGTGTGTGTGTGCATGTGTGGTGAAAGTGAGTCTGTGACCCAACTAGCAGGACTGGTTTGTATATTTTTTCTTATTCCAAACACTTGTACGGCTTTAGAAATGTATTATTTATGAAGGTTAAAAATTACAAACCTATTCTGTTGACTACTCATAATAGTAGTTTTTTCTCATGTAATTCTCTTTTAGCTTTGTATTCTGGGTGAAAGAAAAGCAGGAACATTCAAAGATCACGCTGTTATTTAAATTTTAAGTTTCCTGAGTGAGGCCTTCCTCCCGCTCTGTGGTCAGCGGTAGGTGAGCAGCACAGCGCCGTGCTTTGACCAGCACACTGACCTGTCTCTAGGGAAACAATGACTTTGAGAACACACACACACACACGCACACACACACACACGTGAAATGAAGAATGGAATGGGCAAACACATTCATCACTTTAACAAATATAACAGGCCATTACAAGCTTGCAAAACAAAAGACAAAAGCTACGGCAGTTGCACTTTCGCCAATTGCAGCATTCAATTGGATAAAGGAAAAGATGACGCAACTTTTCACTGAAACTTTCAAAAGTTGTTTGTAATAAAATTCCCATTCTGATGCATGATTTTCAAACGTACTCAATTTGCAATGTCAATAGCATAATATAAAAACAACCTACCTAAGACATGTAAATCAGATAGCTTAAGTTCATTGTTTTCTCCCAGCTGATATATTCCTGTACTGCAGTATATTACAGCAGTAGGCTACAACCAGGTTCCATTCATTACAACAGAGTATATGCATTCAGTATAATTACGAGGAGAACATGACGTTTTTTGTTCTATTGAATTGTATTCATGTGTTTTTTTTTGCTTGTCTTTGTGTTGGCACTGATCAAACTCCTCTCCCTTACTCGAAGACTCTAAAATGGTTTGTCTCAACGGAGACCGGCAAACGGGAGTTGGATGAAGTTGCAGCTGAAGTTGTTCCTTGTGGGACCTGTAGATGGCGCTCTATACAAGGAAATGGCGCCGGACTCTGATGGAATGTGGACCATAGCGCAGAATGTGTGTGTGTGTGTGTGTGTGTGTGCGAGCGAGTGTGCGCGTGCGTGCGTGCATGCGTGTGAGAGAGAGAGAGAGAGAGAAAGTGAGGGGTAAAAGGAAAAAAGAGCAAGAAAGATGGAGTCTGTATGTGTGTTAGAGAGATAGAAAAAGAGAGAGAGAGAGAGAGAAAGTATGTGTGTGTGTGTGTGTGAGAGAGAGAGAGAGAGAGAGAGAGAGAGAGAGAGAGAGAGAGAGAGGTGTACAGTACCTGATGCTACAGAATAGTCTAATGACCGTCCTTCTTTGTCTTTGAACAGGCAGACAGAGTCATCCAGCACATTCAGCACCAGAATAGCTACAGAACATCCGCGCATAAAGTGAAGTTATAAACAAAAAGGAGCGCAGTAGATCATGGAGACAGGCCGGGCCAGGACGACATTTTCCTTCTGATGACTGCAACCTCTCACATTATTCACAGTTTTGTCCGGTTGCTGGGCCTGATAGCACCTGGAGCCTCAGTTAGTTGTGGAAAACATTTTATTGTTGCTAAACTTCTATTAAACATGTGCAGGAAAATTAAAACATATAACATTTAACCACACTAACGTACAAACATTTAAAAAAGTGCACAGAACATACATACCTGCACATACTTTGAATTTGGAGGGGAAATTAACGTTTAGGGTTAAAGATAGAATAACAGCATTTAATGATATTTCAGGTTGTGTTTGACATTTTACATAGAACCTCTCCGACTCATTAATCTGTATTTCCTCCTATTCAGAAATGATAAAGTAATGAAACAGTAATAAAATACTTTTTTAAATGGTGAATTATGGGTTGCTTTACAAAAACTACCAACATGGTCAAAATCCAGGAGAGGTGGTGTATCTGTCTTACAGCGTCACCACACCTAACGGTGTGATTAGTGGATTGACTCAAGGTCAGGTGAATAATTGGCCTGGTGGTAGCAAGCAGCTGTGTCACATTGTGTTACATGTGATTAGGTTGTAATTACACTGCAATTATAGAAAAAAAAGAAAGCAGCACAATAATTGCTGAGTGTTGCTCGTGGTGAAAACAACACCATGACTAAAGCGATTTAATTCTTTGTCATGTTTGGTCACGTGAAATACATTTGATGCCACGACAAACAACGCTTCAATTTTCAAACTGAACATCACAAGATACTGAATTAATGATGTTTCAGGGTAAAATCGGTTTACTATTGTGTTAGTGTCAATTAGAGTTATTCAGCTGGGACTCCAGTCTTAAAACAGAATCATGGATGTGACCAAATAACACGTCCAACCCCGCAATCTTAACAATGACCTGTATGTTTGCAGAGGAATGCTTGTACAGCCCAAAACGCCATGTATAAATTAGTGCAAAGATTTCCCTCAACAATCACATATTTATTATTAACTTAAATATGCATTTTTATCACATAAATAATGTAAATCACAAGGAATATTATGTGCATTCTAAACAAGTACATTTTTAATTTTTAGCTGACACTGTCTTTATTAAGTCAAATCCCTTGATTAAAAGGTCTGGCTGATAATCCAAGCACCGATGGGATGACAAATATTCAGATGCTGTGCTGAGGCACAATCAAAGTGGCTTTTTAAAAACTCCTCAGCATTTGGTTTGACTAAAATATACAAATGCCGAAATTACGGATGTCAGATATTTTTTGTCTTTCAAGTCGTGAGTCGCTGATTAAAAGTTGCAGAACACTTTTGGACCATGTGCCGACAGCCCTGTTATAATTGAACCGTTAACAGGAATGCAGATGCACGATCACATACCTACCCTGAACTGAATATATAACAAAAAGGTGCCCTTGAAAATGACTCAGCCTTTCTGTGTCGATGCTTTTCTTTCCTTGTTTGATTTCACTTTGCAGAGATGCACTCTTTGTGCTGCACCAGTTTGGATAGAAGCAGGTTGAGACGCATGTAAAAAGCATCTTGCGTGTGAATAAAGGTATTTAAAATAATGTGCTGACAAATTATTCGAACAATTCTTCTACAAATAATTCAGAAAAAAACAAAAAATGTATATTCATATGGCTCTTACAATAGCACGCACTGCTTGTATTCCTTTGATGTATGAGTTTACTGAACAACATACACTCGTAAGAGGTGGTTTTATTTTCCTGGAAAGTAACTTATTTAATTTGCTACCTCCAGGGGGGCCTGAGGGAAAGGCTAAATATATAAGACACCCCTGGGAAATGGGAAGGGACCAGTGTCTTGTTCAAGGACAGGGCAGCAGGGACAACTTGTTATATTCTAAACATTTATGAAAAAAAAAAACCAGCCAAAACCTCAACATACAAGAGGTCTTTAATATGCAATAATGCAGTGTAATAACAGAAAAAGCAAGGTGTGTTTGTGTCATTTAAAAAGTGCAAGTTTGGTTTTGTCATTATCTCTTTTTAAATAACTTCATACAAACAAAAATGTGATATAATTTGAATTTCCTTCATCTTGATAGTTCAAAGTGGCCTCAACTCGACCATCTCCATCCTCAGGGTGTCTCTCACATATGAGGACACACACAAACACACACACACACACACACACACGCACAGAGACCCTGTTACTGTTCTGCATGTCCCACAGTCAGCAGTCAATGAAGATAAAGACAGCGCCCTTGACAAAGACACCCCAGTGTTGTGAGTCTACTTCTCTTTCTTTCAACTTTTCTGATTACGTCTGTCATTATACATGTGGCTGAATGCACTAGATGAACGAGAATTAAGCTTTTTATTTGTTTTCAATATCACAATGAATCTAGAATATTTACTCAACCAATTTGTCAAATGTATTATCATAACTATAAATACTAGTTATACTATCACCATTATTATTATTATTTTATTATTATTACTATCATCATAACTATTATTATTATTATCATCATCTTCAGTGTACTATTGATATTATTTAGTGCACATCACAAGCTAGTTTGTTTGATGCTTCAATTTTTTTTTTTTATTTCAATGCCTAATACGTAGGTTTCAAGATTAAGACTTCAATAAAGACACATGCATAAAACATATATTAAGATATTCATGTATTTTGCACTGCTTATTCATGGAAATTTGGTGGTTATTTTTTATTTGTATATTTATATATCATTGTGTTTTGGTAGCTTACGTCATATAATTATTGAATTAGTTTTTTTAAACAGTGTCAAATTAAGTTTTCTTTTAGTTAACATACAGTATATTTTCACACACACACACACACACACACACACACACAGATACACATCTACACATATATAATAAGCACACACTCTTCCTCTCTTCCCCTCTGTCTCAATACGCTCTGACTTTGTTGTGGGCGTAATAGTTCATAACGGTTACAACTAATGAATTGACCAGCCTCGGGGAGATATATATAAACCTATTAGCTTTAATAAAGTCTGAAGGTATAAAATGACTCTCGGAGGTATTTCACTATACACTTAGTACTCTCCCCAACCTAATAACACCAGCTTCTCTTCGAAAGTACATTGTCATGCTCTCTGATTGCATTCCGGGGGTCTGTCTGCGCAATTATTTTCAATTTAACCACTTAGAGGACAGTGGAGGGAGAGAGCGATAAAGAGAGAGAGAAAGGGTGGAAGGAAAGAGTGTGCGAGGGAGGTGTATTGTCTCTAGGTAACCTCAGAGTCAAGGAGGAAATGGAGAGAGATGGAGGCAGAGTGAGAGATGCAACATGACAAATAAAACACAGGCGGAGGGATGGTCAGAGGGTGGAGACAGGCAGATGAAGGGGAAAGTGGCGCGCCGGCGAGACGGAGACAAGGAGATATGTCCTCCCTCCAGTCGGCTGCGTGTGTGTGCGCGCTCATTTGGCCGCCTCCTAATCCCTGATTCAATTTCTGGCCTTTAAACATGACGAATTACTTTCCTGTCCTCACCTAATGCTTTTAACACATGCCTATAAGAGGCCTTAATCAGGTGAGATGGGCCCCAGTGAAACACACACACACACACACACACACACACACACACACACAGTCAAACACACACATGAAACACACACTCATGAGACACGCTCATGAAACACACACCTAGGTTCACGCCATACACACGTGCAGTGTTGCAGACACAAATTCATAAACATAGAAAGTGTTCTTAATATACAAGAACATACACACATACACACGCACATTAACTGATTAGCCTAGCCAAAGTGCTAACCACCCCGGATAAGCCACCAGGTGGATAATGTGCTACTTTAGCGCCTTAATTACGCCATAATCTGTTCAGTGCCTCAACCCCCTGCACAGAAGGATACAGAAGAAGAGAGAGAGAGAGAGAGAGAGAGAGAGAGAGAGAGAGAGAGAGAGAGAGAGAGAGAGAGAGAGCAGAGTTGGAAGAAAGGGAGGAAAAGAAGCCCGGAGGTATTCACGCTTCTTAACCTATACCTCCTTCCTCCTCATATCATCACATCTCATCTCACAAACTCTCTCGTGTTCCGTCTGCTAGTGTCTTCTCTTTTATTCCTTCTTTTCTTTCTTTCTTTTCCCTCCCAGATTACTGAGTTCATCTCCCCCAGACACTTCTAACCAGTGTTGTCGCCACACACACGCACCACAGTGCTCAGAGCTGGTCTCGATCATCTCTTTCCCTCCTTATGTTTCATGTGTCTTGAAGCTCGCCCTCCCCTCCCCCGGCTGTTCTGCCTCCCTCCACCTCTCTCTCTCTCCTTTAGTCGCCGTGCGTCTCAGTATCTCGGGTCTTCCTGTACCCTGTACCTGTCACCGCGTGCGGCCCTTTGACAAATCACGTGAAGGGCAGACTGAGTTTTGTAGGACGAGACAAAGCTTAAACATATGGCTGCCGTGTCCCCAGGTGCTCCACCGTGTGCTGTAGCAAGTCCCCGGGAGTCCTTATATATAACATTAGCTACCTGTCCTTCTATCGGGCAGGCTGCCTGTCTGTCTGTCCCTGTGTGTTTGTCTGTCCAGATACTCTCTATGTTGCAAATGCTATATCTGACTATTAGCTTCTCTGTGTTGGTCTTTGGGAGTTTTCATCAGTCGTCAACCTTTCAAAGTGCTACGTTCTTCGCTAAAAAATAAATTGACTTACCACAACTAATCTGTCTTTGTGTGGAATATTTGATAAAAGCTCCTTTATAACCTCCGCCACAGAGGCTGTTCTCAACGCTGTCAGTTAGTTTGTTGGTTGGTTTGTTTGCAAGCAAGATGGTGGAAGGATGTGATACTGGTCAGGAAAGAGACGGATACATTTTGGTGCGGACGGATCCAGCAATGTTTTTTTGTGACATTTTCACTTATTTCTCATGGGATAATTCATGGATCTTATCATATTTAAGGGACTGATATTTCTGAGTGTGTCCAGTTTGGTGCAGCTTGATTGAATATAAGGGGACTGGCGGAGGTGTGTGTCCTATGGCATTCTAATCTCGTTTTTGTGGCTGACAGCTGAAAAACCAGCTTCATAGAATTATGCATTGTTTGAAATATTTCTTTGTTTATTGTAGAGATGCACACAAAACCACATGGCCATATTTTCATATATAACAGATAGATGCATTTAGGGAGTATTCTATTTTAAAAATACATATCAGTCTCGCCAGTTTAAATTGTTTTTAGCAATATAAGTAAATCATTTTTCATATAAAATGACCCATCTGTTAACTCTGACTAAATGATTCCCTTTTTTTATCTGATTCCTCAACTTTCCAAGATGTGACTAACCCACAAAATTTCAGGGTCACGCACATTTGACAGAGTAATATTGTTTTTTATCATTGCTTGCTACTGTTCCTGTTTAACTTTATACACACAAACACACACACACACACACAAGCAAATCACATCAGTTTTTCCTGCTAATGAAGATGAAGTGAGATATGAGTGTTTTCTCAACGGACTCGATACCAATTAAGTGGCCCATTTAATGCCAATTAGCCACTGAACCTCAATTTGTGTCATGTTATTTATTCTTTTGAATATTATATTTCTCTCCACAATAGTAGTTAACACAGGAAAGACACTGTCATGTATTCACTCAAGACAAATCTACCAAGATGCTTCAGGCTGCAACAAAAACTTATCAACACAATAGCCGTGTTTAACACACCTAGGTCACATTGAGAGGTTTACCACAGTATGCATTATGCAACACATGCTTTAAAGTTCCACCGATCAATATTGTGGTAATATAATGTAATGTTACAGTGACAATGGATCAAATTGTTATGCTGAATAGAAAAGGTGTCGCTAGTAGAGACAAACCCAATTATCAGCCAACAGCTCAATTCCACTCAGACCTGTGAAGTTTTGTGTTTTTCTTATTGTTGTTTTGAAAAGTGGAAATGTAGAGTTCACTGCAGTAGTGATCAAAACCTGCTAGGTTTCTAACTTTTGAATGCTGTGAAACTTGTCATCATTTGAAATTGATTTGTCACAAACCAAGTTTGCAACCCATAAAGATATAGTATGTAACAATTCTTCATTAAAATGTCTAAAAATGACTTGATCCACATTATAGATTTAGTTTCATAAATTAACGCCATTGGATGTCAGTATATGTGTAGGAATTCCCCGTTTCCCTGAGCCCCCAAGGTCATCACAGCCAACAGCTGTGACAAATATCTGAGGCTGACACAATGTGATTTTTTGTTCCATAGATAGATAGATGGATGGATGGATGGATGGATGGATGGATGGATGGATGGATGGATGGATGGATGGAAGGATAGATAGATAGATAGATAGATAGATAGATAGATAGATAGATAGATAGATAGATAGATAGATAGATATAGAGATAGAGAGATGATAAATAGATAGATGGGGAATGGTTGGGAATGTCCTACAAAGTTTTTGAAGTTCCTAACTTTTTCAAACTTTACGTGAATTTGCTGGCGCACAAAATATTTCTGGGCTTTGCTCGTCTCCAGAGCAATGGCCTCAGGGGCAGACAGACCCCCATGGGGGACAGATGTCAGGCAGGTGTGTACTGTGTGTGTGCGTGTGTGTGAGAGAGTGTGTGTGTGCATGTTTGTCAGTGAGTAATGGCGCTATCAACTGGCCTCCACGATCCACCATGCGCGTCCCTGGCCTATATCACCTCTAGGGCTGCAGTACACACGCACACATGCACATTTAAATGACGAGCACACATTCATACATTTAAATATACACAAAAATACACGCCCACACCAGAATGAAAACGGTGAACAAACCAATCGGATGTTGTGAAACACACACACACACATACATAATGAGAGGTACGGTCTCTCTCACTCATTGAATTAACTTATTTACTAGTTTCACAAGTTTTTGTTTTTGTGAACAAACACACACACCTGCTCCAAAAAAGGCATCTCCATCAGCAAAGGGCAAAACATTTTAAGACGTTCAACAGATTTGAATCAGTCATCCAGGACTAAAAAAATTAATTAAACACTAATCATGAAAGCTGTTGTATTATTTGGTGTTAAAAATACCTTTTCTAATTCGCAATATCATATACTATATCACCCTCAAGTTAATATTCTCACAGTTTATGCGTTTTTTGTCTCTTTTGCTTCCCGTCTTTCCTCCTGTTCTTCTCTCTTTGTCCCCATGGCTCATCCACCGACTTACTTCATGTAGCTGAAAATCTTTCCGGACAAATCGCCCTGTTCAGTTATTATCTCAACGGGGGAGGGTGGTATTATAATTAACAAAACAATAAAAGTTTATTAATGAACATTAAAATGCAAAATAGCAGGAAGAGAAGACGATGGCTGCTATCAATCAAAAAGGAAGTGACTCCCCCGGTTTTTGAGTCTTAATTAGCCGTCCCCTCATTAATGGGATGAGTGTGTTTGTGTGTGTGGGTGCAGGGGAGGTTACAAAAGGACTTTAATTGATCAGTGGCCCCTAAATGGGCTATCAGCAAGTCGGACAGAGAAAAAATGTAATTTATAGAAGGGTGTCAGTTTTATTTCCACACCCAACTAATTATGAAAGCCAATGAGTGCAGATTGTACTTGGTGGAAGGCCTCGTCCAATCAGCTATCTGCAGCGGGATCAAAACAATACCCAACGCAAGTAACCACAGCAGCAATGGAGATCAAAGTTAGATATAGTCATTACTGTGATAGCCAAAACCAGTTCATTCAATCCAGAGGTGTGAGAATGCATACTTTAACTAGGGTATGTTATCTTGTGTTATTGTGTTTACTCCTCTGCAGAACCCAGATGGTGGGAAGTAAAGGGAAAAGGCCGATACCCTCTTTTAGTCTTAATGGGATATCACATGTGAATCTACAACAGAATAAACCTCTCTCTCTCTCCAATAAAGTTGGATCAAATGAATCTATTGCAGGTTGATCACAGCTCTATCACGTCATAGTGAAAGCAAAGGTGCCATTACGCCCCAAAAATGGAGCAACACTTGAGAGCTAGTTCATGAAGTCAACTCAGGCTCATGTGACCTGCCTCACTTCATATATACTTTACAAAAAAGATAGATGACATACGCTTTTCATTTTCTGATCCTTCTTCTATAACCACACTTCCAACAACTTCATCTTCATCCCCTTCGCTCTCCTCTTTCACCCCCGTCTCCCAATCAAGTTCTGACCTTGATAACCTCCGCCCGCCCGGCCACCTGCCCCCTTGACCCCATCCCTTCTCACATTCTCCAGTCTATTGCCCCTGACCTTCTTCCTTTTCTTACCCATCTACTACACTTCCCTGTCAACTGGATGTTTCCCTAATTCTCTGAAGGAGGCAAGAGTAGTCCTCTCCTGAAGAAACCCACCCTCGACCCGTCTGAAGTAACTAACTACAGACCTGTCTCTCTCCTTCCCTTTGTTTCCAAAACTCTTGAGCGGAAAGCTGATCTTTATCAGCTTTCCTCCTATCTTAACCATAATAACCTTCTTGATCCTCATCAGTCTTGTTTCAAGGCAGGTCACTCAACTGAGACGGCCCTCCTTGCTGTCTCTGAGCAGCTTCACACTGCTAGAGCAGCCTCTCTCTTCTCTGTCCTTATCCTTCTAGACCTCTCTGCTGCATTTGACACAGTGAACCACCAGATCCTCATTTCCTCCCTTCAGGACCTCGGTGTCTCAGGCTCTACTCTCTCCCTGCTCTCTTCCTACCTCAATGAACGCACTTATAGGGTAACTTGGACAGGATCTGTGTCCCCTCACTACTGGGGTCCCTCAAGGTTCTGTCCTTGGTCCTCTCCTCTTCTCTTTGTGCACCAACTCCCTCGGCTCTGTCATTCATTCACACGGCTTTTCCTACCATAGCTATGCCGATGACACCCAACTAATCCTGTCTTTTCCCAGATCAGAAACACAGGTAGCAGCACGAATCACTGCCTGTCTGACCGACATCTCTCAGTGGATGTCTCAACACCACCTGAAGATTAACCTTGACAAGACTGAACTACTTTTCCTTCCAGGGAAAGACTCTCCCATCCACTACCTGACTATTAACTTTGACAACTCCCTGTTAACCCCCACTCAGAAGGCTAGGAACCTGGGCGTAACACTCGATAGCCAACTCTCCCTTACTGCCAACATTACTGCAACAACACGGTCCTGTAGATTTATGCTGTACAACATCAGGAGAATACTCCCCCTTCTCACTCAGAAGGCGGTGCAGGTTCTGGTCCAGGCTCTGGTCATCTCAAGCCTAGATTACTGTAACTCCCTCCTGGCAGGTCTACCTGCTACTGCCATCCGACCTTTGCAGCTCATCCAGAATGCAGCAGCTCAACTGTTTTTTAACCAACCTAAATTCACTCACACTACTCCTCTCCTCTGCTCCCTTCACTGGTTACCAGTGGCTGCTCGCATCTGGTTCAAAACACTAGTACTTGCGTACCATGTTGTGAAAGGATCCGGTCCAGTCTACATCAAGGACATAATCAAACGATACACCCCACCCCGTTCACTCCACTCTGCTTCGGCTAATTGGCTCGTTGCTCCTTCACTGCGAGCTAAACACTCATCAAAAACACGACTGTTTGCCGTCCTGGCTCCTAAATGGTGGAATGAGCTCCCCATCGACATCCGTCATCAGAAAGTTTACACATCTTCCGCCGAAAACTAAAAACATACCTCTTCCGACTTTACTTTGAATAAAAAAATTAAATAAAATACCAACAACTTTTGGAAACTAACACTTTAGTAGCACTTAAATGGCACTTACTTATAGCACTAGTTATGCTTTATTTTGAAGAAATTGTACTTTCTTGATTCTTGTCGTCCTTGGTATGTACCCTCGGGGTTGAATGCACTTATTGTAAGTCGCTTTGGATAAAAGCATCAGCTAAATGAAATGTAATGTAATGTAATGTAATGTAATATACAGTCCTCGATCATTAACACCCTCCGAATGTGACCCTCTATTGGGGCAAAGATTTCCTATCTCCCTTTGCCTGTCAGGACCACTGCTGCCCTCCACCTCCCCTTCATCCACAGCCTCCAACAGCGGGGTTAAAGATGAATCACTCCTCATTATATCGGTGTTGTCATATCTGGGGAAGTGATGAAGTCGGAGCAGAGACACCAAACTCTCAAACTATGTTCTGCTGCTGGGATAAACATTTCAAACCTGAGTTATCTGACTGGACTGATGCTCCTGATGGATGGCGGAGTGGCACCGGAAGGCCAACAGCAAACCTGATATCTATGGAGAGGGGATTTGGGGCAGATCCAGATGTCTCTGATCTCAATAAATACAATATGGTAATGATGCTCTCTAGTGTTTTCTTTGCTGATTGTTTGTTAACAGGATAACTGATATACTACTGAACTCACTTCCATGATATTTTGTGGAGGGGTGGGACAGGACCCAAGGAAGCCCCAAATGAAGTTTGGGGTGGATCCAGATTTACAGGCATCAGCCTTGGCAGAGGTATGTGCTCTCCAATTGCCTTCAAGTATTTGATTCACAGCTGTCAATGAAAAGGAGCTTGAGAGAGCAAGTGGGGCGACATGACACAAGAGTTGTGACCAAGTTCAGAATATAACTCAACCACTATACACTTCAAACCAGTGAGCCACAGACTGCCCTGATGAAGCTAAATTTATCAGTATACTTTGAACCTATCAGAAACTGCCTCCCTACTTCCTCCTATACCCCCTCCCTCTCTCTCTCTGACACACACACACACACACACACGCACACGCACACGCACACGCACACGCACACACGCGCATACACACATTTTTACATCACTACAAGACAGACACACCTGAACAAATGTAAAACCCAGCTCGATTTAAAATAGTTTGCATGACCCCGTGCCCCCTCTCAGGGAGGAACTGAGAGAGTTCAAATCGTGGCCTAAATGCGCCCCGCTCCGCTTCGCTCCCTCCGCCCCGTGCTCTCAGAAAGTAGAGCGCATAGCTACCACACACACATATAAGCTCCAACACGCCCACATGCTCGGCTTTCAGAACAGACGGTCTGTTTCAGAGTTAATTCCCCTGCTTCTATCAGGCTTGCACATGCACACACACACACACACACACACACACACACACACACACACACACACACACACACACCACTGTAAATGTTCCTTTGCTTTGGGTCAACCTACATTTTCTCTCTGTGAGACCCAGTCACTGTACTGGTAGTTCACAAAGCGTAAATTCTCAAATAGAAAAAATAGCAAGGAAGGAAGGAAGCAAGGAAATTCAAACTCTATTAACTCTACAGACAATTTGACCTATTATATATAATATATCCCTCAAATTAACAACCAATATTACTGAAATTATCCTGTAAATAATTGTTTGTTGGTTTTAGTTTAGTCTTGATTCCCCCACAGTTCAAACTGAAGCACTTTGAGGGCACAGAGAGTTTAGCAAAAAAAGACAGGAAGGCGGCTCACTGTAAAAAGAAAATGCAGATGACTGAGACATCATGAAAATAAATTCATTAAAAAATCTGCCTACCCTTCTTAAAACCATTTTAGTTTTTTAAGCTGTAGTTCTATCCTAACCATAGACTGTATATGATGATGGATGTAAAGCGGTTCGATTGCCAGCCAATGGCTGGCTGCAGTAAAGGTCATAAATCCCACCTACTCCCTGTTAACCAATGGGACATGGGCCAAGGGCATGTATCTCTGCGTCTCGCTACAGTGGCTCCATCGCTGCTACTGCACAGACTCTGTCTCCACATGCAAAGATGGCAGTGCTCGTGACTTTTTAGGTTAATTTCTGGAAAATGGGGGGAAGTGGGGATGAGTCGTCCATCTTCATATAGTCCGTGGTTGTAATTTCTGCAGCCAGAGGAGTTCCTCTGTAAAGATCCTAGATTATATTGGATGTTGTGTGCATGCTGCAACTTCAAACAATTTCAGATTTTCTCTTTTTGCCATCTGATCAGGCATGGCAGAATTTACTACTGCATTTAAGGCACTGAGTGAGTTCTCACTGTTTTAACTTTACTACAGAGAAAATAGTTTTACCACTGAGAGCAATGACAGATATATCAGATGTTTCCTGAGCCTCCCGACAGCTTGCTCCTGTTTCCAGGAGAAAAAAACTAAACGCTGGTTCTGACCAACGTTCTTCAAAAAATGATAAGAACTGGAATCACTGGAGGCGTAAAATGTTCCAGACCTCACAATGTCACAACTTCACAGACACAAAGCTTTAGTTCAGATCGCCTGACTCGATTGAGGACTGGCAAACTTAAAGTTATCAAATCTGCCTGCAAAAGTAACATTTTCTTTCTCTACTAAAACACACATACACACAACACACACATACATACAGGTGATCCCTATTAGTGTAGGCATATACGAAGGAAGCAGACTGATCAAAGAGAGAAAATTGGACAATACATTCCTTATGTGTCTTGATTCAAACTAAGAGTTTCATAAGATACATTAAAATATATAAAGACATGTCAGTGTGTGTGTGTGTGTGTGTGTGCGTGTAGTCGGGGGGGGGGGGGGTCTCGCTAGAGAGATGGAGAGAGATTTGAATTGGCCCAGTGGAGTCGCAGCCACTCGCCGGCTCTATTCTATTTTTGCCTTTTTTCTCTGGTCAGACCCACAGGCCTTTCCCACAGAGCTGCCACAGTAAATGCTGCCCCACCTCCTCTATACGTGTGGCTGAGCCTGTGCATGCATGTGTGTACATGTGTGTGTGTGCGCACGACTTTGACCTGTCCTTGAGAAGATGTGGCTTTTACTGAAACTGCCAGGAGAGCAGGAGGAGGAAAGAAAGAAAGAAAGAAAGAAAGAAAGAAAGAAAGAAAGAAAGAAAGAAAGAAAGAAAGAAAGAAAGAAAGAAAGAACTATCACAGCAGTATGAGTTACTCTTTTTAAAAACCATGTAAACAAATCAGTGTCACACAGAACGAAGTACTGAGCTGCAGGGTGGTAACTGCATCAGGCACAACTGGACAAAGGAAACACACCACAGTGTTTATGTTGGTGGCCTCTCACTCAGCAGAATAAAATATATTCTCAAAGATCTTTCAGCCGATGGGAGCCACTTGTTTCACTCAAATTACAGGACAAGTGAACAATCTTTACAATAAATTATTAAATATGATTCATCACTTGCAGCTTTCCTGGTAGAAAATACCAGTCACCTCTTTGGAAAAAGAAATGCATTCATTAATTTAGCAACAATGTGGAAACCCACTGCAACGTCACACATCTCTGCCAAGCCACATTCTCAGGTTGTTCCCTCCACTTCCTGTCATCAGTGACGAGTTAATAAGAGCCTGACGTGTAATGTGTCCCTGTCTCGTTTCACTGCTGCGCTCTGCTTGACTACATGGTAATGTGATTGTTTCATGGACACATGGGCTTGCAAACACATAACATACAGTAAATACAAAACCTGGAGTGCACACTCATTTGAACACACACACACACACACACACACACACACACACATACACACACACACACACACAGTCTGTTAGATTCCTGACGTGTTTCCGGGGACTCGACCAGGCGTCTGGCTTCGAAATTCAATGTCCCTCATCTTCAAGCTTTGTCTTTGATGGAGACTTACTCAAACAATAGTAGCCATAGTTACTAATTGCCTCACATTAACCTAGACCTAACCTAACCTTAGCCTAAACCCAAGTATAACCTATTCATGGTTACTTGATTTTTGACCCATAGTGAAGACAAGACCCTATAATGTGTGTAAACATTTAGGTCCCCACATGAATAACACTTGGAACACTCACACACACACACTCACACACACAATGCACACAGTCATGCCAGTCTCTTTGATAAAAATTTGACAGGACAGACAAATGGGATTTGATTCTCTTTACAAGCCTGCCCGTGACGACTGCGAGTGGGGCTGATGATCTGCCACATCACTCCGCGTGTGAGTGTTTGCTCTGTGTTGACATCGCACTTCAAGGAGCACAGACAGAGGGATTGAGATTAATGAATGTGAGAGGAACAGAGGAAGGAAAGAGAGGTCATGCGGAGCGGAGAGAAAAAGACAAATCTGAACGAGGAAGAAAGAGGTGAAAACGAGTGGATGATATTTAGTCCTGGTACAGTGTGCATGTTAATGTAGAGAAGCGTCTCCTACTTTTGAAGTATTTCATTGATATAAAGATGAAGGCCCATTCGCATCCACTTCCTCCCACTCTCCATAATTTAAGCTCAAATATCCCTGATATGAAAGCTGCTATTTTGTGCTTTTGGGGCCAGAGTCTATACAGGAACAATTGGGGGATAGAGCGGTAGGAGTGAAATCCTGCAGAGTGCTCGACCAGTTGAGTTCCAGTCTCTGCTGTCATTCATGAGGTTTCACCCCATTTTAATAACTTAATAACTAATTAAAACCCAACTGATTTTGCGACCTGGTGGTGATCGAGATTACTGAATTGACTTCATACTGGCTCAATACACAAAATGACCATATTACATCAGTCTCAGTGTAGGTTTACTGCAGTCTGTGCTCTCGTTAGACAGGCAGGTCACTTCTTCGTTTCACTGGGAATGTTCTAAACTCACAGGACTACTCTTTAAAGGCTGTAGGCCGAATTGTGTTGTATAAAGGTTGTGTCTTTATACAACACAATCTCTCACAACACGTTAGAACTTTCTTAGACAATGAATCCAGAGACCGTAATTTTAACTTCAACAAACTTTTTAAATTCTAAAATCTTAATAATATTTATATTTTCCTTTTTAAAAGCTGCTCGTTTCTTGCTGAGAATACTCATGAACACATACGTGCTGAATAATTACTATTATGGTTGGTTTTCTTTCATGCTGGTTAAGCAATCCAAGATAGAGAGGGAGAGAGACTGGTGTGACAGAGCAGTGGCATGTGGCATGAGCAGCAGTGTGTGTGTGTTTGTGTGTGTGTGTGTTTTGGGAGGAGTGCAGACGATGCTCAGTACGTGATGTCTGCTGAAAAGACAACATCTCTGATCTCATCTGCCACAAAAGTGGCATGTGTTGGCCTGTTTTGTGTGTGTGTGTGTGTGGGTGTGTGTGTGTGAGAGTGAGTGTGAGAGAGTGAGTGTGTGTGTGTGTGTGTGTGTGAAGTGCCGGTCATGGTGAGGGCTTGCATCACACTGCTGATGACCTGTCCAGTCCAGTCAGACCCCAGTGGATATGTGTCTGCGTGTGTGTGTGTGTTTGTGTGTGTGTGTGTGTGTGTGTGTGTGTTAAGTAGGGGTGAGAGGGAGTCTTAAAATGTCACTTGGCACTCTCGCCTGCAGCCAAATCTTTGGCCCGACAGTGACCTCAGCACACATGCATACTACAGTTTTCCTTGTTCTGCTTTTTCAGAAATACATGATGTCAACACAGTTTTAAAAACAATTCAGACACATAGAGACTCATATATGTCTTATATCAGGGTGTGTCGGTTACCTCTGTAAATGACAGGGAGGAGCACAGTGTCGTATTCACAGTCAGTGTCATGTGAGGGCCAGTGTTTTGGCAGTTAACTTTAAATTATTGACACAGGTTCTGAAGTCAGGGTATTGATGTTGTACGGGTAGTAGTGGGCTAATTGATCAGCAGCATGATTAATGCTGACAACATTAAGAACAAGTTAGAACACCATTACCAGGAGTCTGGCAGGAACTCAAACACATGCTCAGACACACACACACACACACACACACACTTACACACACATTTGATCGTATCATGTCCAACTCCGTTCTCCTTAAATATAACTAAAAATGCAAACTTCTCAAAGCACCGGGGCTAAATGTGATTTCAACACAATCAGCCAAACAAGGATATTGTCTCGATAACAAAAGTCTTAAATCAGGAAATATCTCAGCGAGCATTCAGGGTCAACTTTAAGTCTTTGGCTTTTCAATATGCAATGTTCAAGACCTATTTTGACTGCGTCCAAAAAGAGGCAAAACTTCAATTTTCCCTTCCGTCTCTCTCTTTGCTTTTGGTTTAACGCAACCAAAAGCAAAACAGTGTCTTGATCTACAATTTCCTCCCCCCCTCTCTCTCTCTCTCTCTCTCTCTCTCTCTCTCTCTCTCCCTTTTTCTTTATGTCTGTCTCCTATATGCCAGCCATAGTGGCAGTGCCAGGCAGGTGATGGTGATGCCAAGCCGGAATGACACACACACACACACACACACATGCACAGGCATACAAAAATCTCCCTGCGGACGTTCTTAATTAGACTCCACCCGTCCCCCACGGTCCTTGTGGCAGGCGAGACAAAGGGAGGCTCACTCGTTTGGACGTGTGTGTGTGTATGTGTGTGTGTGTATTGTGGTGTTGTGTGTTTGTGTCTGAGGGGCCTATCTTTAGCAGATGCTCATACTCTCCTGTCTCTCTGTGTGCGGAGCAGCGGTGCTATCATTAAAGTGTCATTGAGAAGTGGCACCACTTAATTTTAGCTGCTTTCACTGGGGGGGCCGAGGGAGACGTTGGAGACTGAGTAGGGAGGGAAGGAGCGAGAGAGAGAGAGGGAGGAGACATGGGCGAGGGGGGAGGAGAAATGGAGACAGAGAGGGGAGCGAGTGCAGATACAAAGGTTAGACAGGAGGGATTAGGAGGGAGGAAGCATGAAGGTGAGCTAAGAAAACTTACTGCAGCCACAGGAGCGACTGTTCGTAGAGGAGCAACACAGGGAAAGATCATCACTGACACTCACAATCAAATGTGTGACCAAAATATTGTAACATCTCGTAGTCTTGTTTCAGTGACTTGGTCCAGAACAACACTAACACAGCTCGGTTTACAATCCAACCTCCAGCTGCTTTCAGACATGGACCCTGGATAATGTCCTGAAACCATCCAGGAGGGGCTGTGGAGATGCAAATGTCCCAGTCAGCTGCTGCAGACATTTTCCAGGACTTTTTCTGTCAGCCCCCCCCCCCCCCATGTTAAAACTTCTGTCCAAGTGAACCATAACCCACTGCTGCATGAATCTCACCCCAAAATACAGAATCGTGTTTCCTGCAATTTGTGTGAAGACATGCAAAAAGAGAGAAAGAGAGAAGGAATGAAAGGGCAAAAAAGAGTCAAAAATGATCATGAACATATATTAAACTTCTCTCAGCAACTTCCCCAAACAACTGATTGCCTTTAGATGAGTTACACGAGACACACACACACACACACACACACACACACACACACACACACATAGAATCAGAGTGGCGTCAGTCTCAGTAATGAATCCATGTCTCAGGGACGTCAGGTGAGAAGCAGCACTTCCTATGAGAACCCAAAATAACTAAGTGGTGGAGTGTTTGTAAGAGAGAGCACATGGACAGACCGGTAGACAGACAGACAGACAGACAGACAGACAGACAGACAGCTGAACAGACAGACAGTCAGACGTACAGACAGACAGACAGACAGACAGCTGAACAGACAGACAGTCAGACGTACAGTGTGCCTATAGTGTGATAGATGAGATGAGATGACAAGTAAAAGCAGTGTGAATAAAGATATCATATTGTATATCTGTGGATATCATATCTTCCTTTGGTCTTTCAGACTTTTCTCATCGATTCATCGACCTTGACCTTGGCGTCTCCCTCACGCCCATTTGTCTGTCGGTCCGATGTGTCAGGAAAATGTTTGCACATTGTCGTTGTCTTCAAGAGCAGGTACCGACTTGTTAATCCTGCCCCCGTCCACCCGCCACCGCTCTCTGCTATTTAGATTTTGTCCGCAAGGCTAATTTGGGTTCTCATAAGGCAGTTGCCAACACATCCAGAAGATTCCTCCACAGTCGCCACAAACTGTTACTTTGACTGGAGGGACTTTTAAAAACTTTTTTTTTTTGCTCCCTGCTACCACGTATTCTTCTCTGTCTCACCTCTCCAGCCTGCCATCACTTCTTCTCTTGCACCTCCCTAATCCAAGGACTTTCAGTTTTTAAAGATGTCTAGTTTTGTGAAGTTTAACTTAAGAGACAGTGGCAACACACTGAGCTGCTCAAACATATTATTTCCTCAGCCAAGGAGGTTATGTTTTGTTCTGCGTATGTTTGTTTGTTAACAGGATTATGCAGAAACTACAGGATGGCTGACCATGAGAATTTGTGTGACGATGCAGAGAGGGTAAGGAAATAACCTGTTAAACTTTGGTGCAGATCAAGATAAGGGGAAAGATCCAGGATTTGTTTCTCCACATTTTTATTGATTTCTGAGAATTATTCCTGGACCCGAATGAAAACAATTAGGTATTTTTGTGGGACTAATTTTTATGAGTGTGTGCGATTTGGTGCAGATCCAGACAGAAACCGGGATCTAGGGAATTTAAATGTAGTTTCATGAGGACGTTGTTGGAGGATGGTGGACCTTGGTGGAGGTAAGCACTCTCTCAGTGTCCCTGTAACTATTGTAATGATTCAATATGATTCAAGTTTATTTCCTTATAGCCTATTTCTGTTGCACTCGCATAAAGTTTGAGTTTTTGATGGAGACAAACTAAAATAACGGTCAAATTCAAAGCAGCAGGTTCTGAGCCACAAATACAAAAAAATAAATCAAACCTGAATCTCATGGAGAGTTTTTGACGAGCACTTAAATGCAACAAATATTTGTGAATCAGAGAACATGAAAAAACAAATCTCAAGATTCATTGATTGGTACGACGCATTTTGAACTCCATAAGCTACCCACAAATCCATCAGTCTGTAAAGATAAAGAAAAACTTGTTTACTATCTGCCACAGATTTCAGTATCTGAACAATATCGGTGAGGTAAAATTCAAACCCAATAATATACAGGGTTGTGAATACAAAGCATGTGCAATTCTTCCTCAACACAACGTCCTTAAAAACTTTTGTTGAACCAGTCTTCTCATCGTCTCCTCTCCCACTCGACTCTCCTTGGAGCCACCCACTGCTCCCTCCACCCTCTCTCTCTCTCTCCTTGTTTGACACTCACTGTCATGCAGCCATGGCATCTGCTCCGTGAACCCCCTCTCACATGTCTTCCCATCCCCATCCTCTTCATTGCATCCCCCATATTCTTATACTCACTTTACAGTACGCCTCTGTCCTTCTCCGTCTGCATGCTGGGCCCGTGTCTCCTCTCATACCATGTGGTTTAGGGCGGCTCCAAAGTCCTCGTGTGAATCTCTGTGTGTTGTTTTCAGGGGTTTGATTGTTGAACTTTTGGTTTTGGGATCCCTCGTCTCTTTTAGCTGTTTCTTCTCTCAGCGTGAAACCACCCTGTCTGTAACCGTCTGTGTCCAGCTAGTGTCGGGATCATCTCTACATTTATCACTTGGTGGGATATAGACCAATACATCATCACCACCTGGTGGCCGGCTACAGTAAAGGTCATAAACCCTGCTTCCTCCATGTAAGTGAATGGGACATTGACCGAACCAATAATTTTTTTCTTGAAATATGGCTATCACACTGATGTTTGTTCAAATGCTCTTATTAGGGATAGGTTTGTTTTAGATGGTTATTTGCTAGATTATTACAAAACATGGTGAACAACTGTGCAGGCTCTGGCTTCAAGTGACGTCCTCGGCACAAGATGGCAGCCTTCGTAGCTGGTTTATTTTGGCCCAATTTCTGGATAGTGGGAGGAGGTGGAGAAGTGTCGTCCATCTGTATAGGTCTATAGTTTCAGTAAAGACACAATCTCATTGCTGATTCTATTAGTTGACATTATCAAGTAAACACATGATTACAGTTTTTATTGACTCACCTCATTTGTTCAAATAGCAGCTCTAGAGATAAGCACTCCACTATAATTTGCTAAACCTTTCTGTAGTTTTGTGCTTGTTAAGTAGCGAACAGTTGACTTGTCTCAGGCTGTTGGTGAAATCCAGCAACGTTCAGAAAATCAAAGTGGTAAAAGAGTAAATTTGCTCATGATAAGCAACACTTAAACAATACCAACTCTCAGATGTGCAGGCCATGGTTTTCTTTAAGAGGCAGTCAGCCTGTCGTAGAGCAGGTTATGGCAGGCTAATGACGGTGGTGCACCTCAACACTCATGACATTAAGGAAGGGTAACGCAAGGTCTCTTTAGTTGGTGTTTGACTGCTGTGTTTGTGCGTTTGGGCCCCAAATTAATGGTCCATCATGTTTCCATTGTCCTCAGAAAAAACAGCATTTAATCACAGGTGATTTGTCACGGATGCAACATCTGTCCCTAACAAGTATGACTGCGCTTTACATCCTCTCTACGTGACATTTACCAAGTTGGTTAAGGTCATCGGGTTTGTGTTAAAGATCGAGATTACAATGAAAAGCGAGGAGGTAGAGAGTGGGAACCAATTTTGCACAGAAAAAGGAGAAATAAAGAAAGGGAAACCAAAAAGTGATCAAGGAAAAATCCTGTAGAGAGAGAAAAGAGGAGAGAAACGAGGGAATTGAGGTTATCAGACAAAATGAGAAGACGTGAGATGACATTAGGAGAAAAACGGAGATCAGGAAGGAGGAGAGAAGTGAGGAGAAGGTGAAGGGAGGTGAGGAAGGAGATGAGCGGGGGACCTGAAGAGGGGATGAGAAAGGAGAGGATGAGGAGGAAAAAAAAGGAGTGTGGCCCTCTTCATTTATTGCTCCAGTGGAGAAGAACGTAGAGCTCTCTAATGGCGCTGCCGTGGTAATAACAATAAAAACCAGGAGAACAAGAGGAAAAAAGAGAGACGGAGAAAGAGAGGGGGGAAAAAGAGAGGTTAGGACAGAGAGGGAAACGTCAAGCGTGATTGTTTTCTTTCTACATTTCCATATTTCCACGTCTCGTTGCCACTCTTTCTTTCTCTCTCTTTCTCTTTCTCTGCCCTCCACTCCACTCAACACACACGCACACACACACACACACCCTCTCTCTCTTTCTCTCCCCTCTTCTTTTTAGTCGTTCTGCTGTTGGCGCTGTGTGTCCTTGCTCTATGCTTTGTTAGGCAGGGCAGTGGCACCGCTGTAGTTGCTGTGTCAGGGCTTTCTATTGGTGGTGATTAATGTATGGAGATGGACTGATCGTCACCAGCCACCAACAATATTCTCACTGCCGGCGCAGCGGAGGTGCACACAGGGGGTAGGGGACATGGAGACAGAGTGCCTGCATGTGGGTGTCAGCTTAAGCTTAACTGTTTGCTATATTTGGATGGGGACAAAATCATGGACGTATTTGAAAACGTATCACATTCACCAAAGACAAAAAAATCGGAGACATTCTAAACTTGTATCACGTAACAGGAAAAAGATCCGCAGGTTTAATAATGATGAGGAAATGATCTTGTAATCATGAGACAGTGTTCTTGATCTGCATTCAATCAATCAATGGATCAATCGATTAATATGCCATGAAAATACAGTAAATGGTTATTTCAATATTGTACGAGGAGCTGAAACGAAGAAACAGAAGCAAAAATATTAAACCTGAATGAACCTGAAAGTGAATGCATTAACCTTCATAAATGGCCTCCTAACATATTTCTAACTCTCACATTTTATTTAACAACATATTTAACATCTTGTGGGTTCTGAGTGCTGGGTGGACATAATGAGCAATTATACTATTTCACTTTGGGGTTTTTGTCAATTAAGGTCGACATGAATGCGGTGAAAATTAAAGGCAGATTATTAGTAGTTATATATATATATAACTATATTATATATAGTAATTAAACTTATCACTACTTGTTTCCTTAGTTATATTTTTGACTTCTCTAAAGTCTGTTTTTCATAATTTTTAGTAACAAATACAGAATATAGAAATCATAATTATAAGCATTTTACTTTCTTTAAAAAAAATGCATTTAATGCACATGCATGTAAGCAATGCTATTGACTTCCCAGTCTCATGGTTCACTGAGCTCTCGGTTTTGAACTAAAAATAGACATTTTTAAGCGTAAGCAAAGCACTAACTTGAAAAGTTGGTACACTTCCAACATGTTCCAAAATGACAAATCTCCCCTTAGGGATCAACACAGGAGAACGTCACACCACACACCAAGTTAAATAAAACAAATAAATAAATATGTGTCGACCCCAGGATGAATTAACGCACACTATCAGGCGGGCTGATCTTAAATCCTATTTTTAACTCTCTCAGGGAGGTTATGTTTTCACCTGTATGTGATTGTTTGTTAATTTTACATAACAAATTGGATTGATATGTCCCAAACGTGGTGGAGGGGAGGACCAGGGAACAATTCATAAAATGTTGGTATTAATGTGGTTAAAGGGGCAGATCCAAGAATTTTTCCAACTTTCCTCAACTGTTTGAGGTCAGAGCATTAAAAAAAAAAAGTTCAGTTACTTTAGAAAGCATGTATTGGTCTCATTAATAAAACTCATATATATTTATGTTGGTGAGATATAAGAGTTAGAATAGTTTGTTGGAGATGATCATATAACTCCCTTTTCCTTTTTGTTCCTATTACAAGGCGGAGACGGACGTGGAGGATTGAGTGGCCTTGGTGGAGCTGCACGCTGTGCTGACTGCAGCTCTAGTTATGGACGCGGTTCTGAGGAGCAGAACTATAAAACAATATGGAGCACTGAAAACAGTTGTTATTTAATGAGAGTAATTAACAAGTAGAACTTGCAGGATATCTGAGCACCAACTGGTGTGCCAGCTTGGCATTTCTGCCCACAGTGCATATGTGTGTGTTGTGATTAGGCCACAGAGACAGTAGATAAATTAGCTTTGGGAAGGAAATGAAAGTGCACGATATACTGGATTGCCCTGTGAGAGTTCATGTAAGTAGCCACAAATACACACGCCACACACACACACACACACACACACACACACACACGAACACGCTAAACCTTTCCTCCCTCCCTTCCTTCCTCACCACCTTCCCATCCATCAGGCCATCTCAGGGAGCTGCCCGCGGTTCCACTGGCTGGTTTAATTGTTAATGCTAATTGCTATTTATTGGCTCAGATGCAAATGATAGGCCGGCCAAAGTGAAATTTTATGAGGAGTGAACTCCCCCTCTCACACAAATTGAAAAAGTGAAACAAGAGGAAGAGGGAAATGAGGCGAGGAGAGAAAAGCTTAATGGCGGCTCTTTAATGGCAGAGAGCAAAAATTAAGACTGATTTAAGACGCGCGGCTAAATCTCCCCCCAAATCCTCTGTGATCCCCACTCAGGGAGACACCCATTTGGCACAAGTGGAGAGGAGAGAAGGAGGGAGGAGAGAAGAGGGAAGGGGAAATTTAAAATTGATTCAGTCTGGTTGTCAATATAACATCTTTAAATCTGCCAACATTTTTAGTTTTTATTCTATTTTTGTTTTTCACGCTGTTGAAAATTGGAACTGTACTTATGGGCCATAGAAGCCAAAAACAAATAAATTAGATGATAAGATGGATGGATTGATAGATGGATGGATGGATAGCACCACTCGTCACTTGTCGTCTGCAAAGACACAGAGGAATAATTGTATTAGAGGAGAACATATGGAGAATGACACCGGGCTGAGGTCAAACGCAGCCAGCGGCCGCCTCTCGCCTGCTCCCTATATACCAACTTAACATCATCCACTTTCTAATACACTCTAAAAGGCAAAGCAGTATTTGCACAGCACATTATCTTAATGTAAGCTCTCTGTGTGTGTGCGTGTTTGTGTCTTCATGCGTGTGTGTGTGTGTGTGTGTGTGTGTGTGTGTACTCCACCAGAGTCCAGGCACAGGACAAGCTCCGCGGCCCTGCGTGACTCAACAGTGTCCTCTTTTTAGGCTCGCTCATTTGTTTTCCATCCATCCATTACTCCCTTCCTCCCTCCTCTTCATCCCTCGCTCCATCACTCCATCTGATTGAAGGATCTTCTCGCCCTCCTCAAGGTGTGATCGCCCCGCCAATTAAACACCAATCCAATCGCATCTGAGCTCCAGTGTGTGTTTATGTGTGGAGGGGGAGCAAGGCGTGTGTGTGTGTGTGTTTGTGTGTGATTGGGTGTCTGTGTGTCTGCATGTATACATGTATATGTATGAGAAGTCATGTGTGTGTGTGTGTGTGTGTGTGAGAGAGAGAGCGAGAGAGAGAGATGTGAGATCTGGGAGGTTAATGCAGTTAGGGTTATTTCACAGTCCATTAAGAAGCTTATGTTGACCTCCTGACCCTAAAGCCAACAACACAAAATCCATTATCATGACAATAGGACTGTGTGCACGTGTGTGTGTGTGTGTGTGTGTGTGTGTGTGTGTGTGTGTGTGTTCTGTGTGGCACTTCATTTGATGTGCCTATGCAATGTGGAAAAGCAAAGTTAGCATGTGAGAGAGAGACGGTCAGAGGGGGAGACAGGTGAAAAAGAGACAGAACGATGTAAACTCCTCCCTGTCGTCTCTCTGTGCAGACTGAAGGTGTGGTGAGCTCCGTCCGGCCTCTGGACTCATTTGTGTGATTGCAGTCAACAGAGTGACGGAGAAAGGACATTCAGTGGCAAAGCAAAAGGGAACAGAAGATGCTGACACCCTTTTTTTGGGCGGAGAATTTGATTCAATTACGAAGAGAGCAAAACCGAGAAGTATATGCTGTTGTGTGTGTGTGTGTGTGTGTGTGTGTGTGTGTGTGTGTGTGTGTGTGTGTGTGTGTGTGTGTGTGGTTGACAGATGAAACTATACTGGAAAAAGAAGTTTGTCAGCAGTGACGGACACCCAAATGATGTGCTCCATAAAAAAAAGCAATAGTATAAAAATAATGGTATTTTCCAACTTGTTCTCACACAGTGTGCAGACAGTGGGGTCCACTGAAGATGTATATAATATACAGATTATTCACAATATATCTGCATTTTTATGTAGATTAATTTAGTTTTGCCAAAAAATATTATTAATAGTGTTAAATTACGTAAACACCTAATCTTTCTTTCTGAAACATTTTACAATTTTCCAAAAATGTGTTTGTTCCTAAAGTGAGACAATGTCAGACCGTATGTTTCATAATCTGTGAGAGCACATGTATAGCACAATGTTTTTTTAGCATTACATTTAGAAAATAATATTTCACATTTAAATCAACAACTATCATCGACATCTAAATATTTTTTCTTCAACATTTTCATATATGGATTTCTTTTTTCCCACAATAATCCAATAAGGCTAATGAGAATATATTATGCCACTTACACTTAATATCTCTGTTTCTTTTTCCCTCTGTCTCTCCTCCATAATTCATTTACTTTAATCTCTCTTTCACTCGTTCTCATCTGGTTATCCACTTATTTCCCTAACACCAGGCGGCTGACCTTGACCCTGGCCTTGCCCCTCACCATCCACACCTCTAGGAAGGTTATTGATCCACGTGCACGCGCACACGCGGGCCACCGCTCTGTCCACAGCTAATGAGACAAACAGGACCAGTCTGGCTCTGGGTGTTACAGTGCAGGGAGCAATAAATAAACTTACAATACCTGAGGGAACTGCAAGATTTAATTTATTACACTTTTGGTCACAGCTTGAGAGGGTTTATTTGTGAAGAACAAGATGCACAGTGAAAGGACAGACGGATAAAACACACAATGAAGGAGACACGATTGTATTGATTAAATAAAATGATTAAACTGATACCGAAGCTACATTATTAACCTTTTCTTTCTTATTTATTGTGTAACACTTTCTCTCAGTTTGAAAAAACTGCACAATGTAACTGTTGTGGAAGGTTCATATATATATATATATTTCTTTTGACTGTGAAAAACTCTTGAACACTTTTCTGTACAGCTCAGCACGTCCCCAAAAACACACACACAGACCTTTAGTCTCCTCTTCCCCCCTTCACCTCCGCCCTTTACTCAGATGCCTTCGGTTTTGTGTGTGTGTTACAGTATGTGTTACACCCTGCGTGGTGGTCAACCTACATGCACCTGACAGTATGTAGTTGTGTCAATGTGCGTGTGACAGTTGTAAATTGATACCTCTGGTCGTGTCTTTGTGTCTCAGGCAATATGTTGCCTGTTCAGGGACTTATCAAACTGATGGATGAGAGAGGGGAAGAGCCCTTGGGACCCCTGCCTTAATCAACCTCTCACACACACACACACACACACACATATACACACACACACAATTTGAGCAAATAACTTAAGACAAGACACTGCGGTGTGCATGTGTCCATCTGAGTGTGTCAAGAATCAAATACTGTGACTAATGGTTACTGAAGTGTGCATTTCTGAAAAGCACACATGCAAACACTGCTGACATACACACGCAGACACACGCAAAGACTGAACCACAAATACACATCCTTAGGTAGTCATATGGACACAAAAATATGGGCATGTACAGTTTTCTGCACACATGCATGTGATTCCATGAAAGATCCTTTTAGAACTTGAGGTCCTGTGTAGGATGAGAAGTGGACGGCAGCAAGAGAAAAGGACAGTGAAACAATACAGTGAGTCTGTAAAGAAAACTGTGCATGAATTATAAAGAGTGCCCAAAAAAGTTTGAGATCATCTGAGATCGTATTTGTACTGTTAGATTACACCTCATCCACAATGAACTATATTTTCATAAATCTGATTCAAGTTCAGAGAATCCCTTTCTTTCATTTTTACCGACTTTATAAAATCTATATACACTATTTTGTGTTTAAATCCCCCATCGAGCATTATAATTTCAAATATATATTTTTCATAACTATAAAATAAACACATCCTGTTGACTGGTAAAGGATTTCAGATTTAACTTGGCAGTCAGGTTAGGCAAAAATGTCCCATATCATTTTTCATTAAAATAGATTTCATGAGCAGTTTCTCACAAGATAAAGACTCTTAGTGTGTGGCGATTTCATATTCATCTACCAACCTACAGCGTTCAATAATACTCATTTAATACCTTCATCATTTCACTATTTGAATAAATCCATTCCGTGTTTAAACTTGATATAGAAAATTGAGTTTCAGCTGTACATTGAGCTGTGATTAAATTTCTATTTGAAACATTTGTCTTTGGTCTCATGCAGTTTCATCTCGCTGTACCTCACTGCGCACGCGTGTGTGTGAGTGTATGTGTGTGTGTGAGTGTATGTGTGCGCGTGTGTGCGTCTGTGTATATACATGCACACACTAACTCTGTTTTAATGACTCTGGAAGCTGTTTATCAGTGAAGGGTATACAATACTCTGTTGTCAGTACTGTCCAAAAACACACTGGGACAAAGAACACACACACACACACACACACACACACACACACACACTCACATATAGATGATGACGCTCTCTAAATTGTCCTTCACACGGCTCTCCCTTTGTATCGACTGTGTGTCTTTCTTCTCAGGCTGACGTTATTGTCAAATTGTTTCTCAAACGGGATACAATTGAAAAGGCGGACAGTTGTTCAATGGCTTGAGTTTTACCATTGATTCCCAATAGGGCCGTCTATTCGTCTGTCGGCTGGAGGAGCGGAGAGAAACTCTGCTCTGCACTCGTCCCCCGCACACACACACACACGCGCTCACATTCACGCATACACACACACAAAATAGGTGGATATTTGTGTCATGTGCACACACTTCCCCTTTCATTTAAATATCACCCTTGTCCCAACACATTCTATTACGTGATACAGAATGATACCCACAGATCAATGGAAGCCAAGGAGACACCACACACACGCACTTACACACACACAGGTACACACACACCACAGACAGTTAAGCACAAGGCTGTGTGTAGCCTGCAGGCAGATGGTATCTGTAGTGGATGCTTGTTATTCTCAACAACTCTGATATGGAGATCATTAGCAGCGGAAAACACTAAAATACGCCGAAACACCTGAAGCGTATACGCTGGTAAGAAACTTTAAACTTGGAAATCACCATATTAAAGTGGGCGCGAGTGGGACTTTTCCTCTGTAACATATTACTGTTGAATCACTGAACACACACGCCTCAGGTAAAAACAACAGATATGGAGATTATTGGGTTGTGATGAACATATTCAAATTGATGGGAATAGAGAGAATGTTGTCAGAAAATGTCATTCAAAATGTTGAATATTACCATAAATGTAGAGAGAAGGAGCGCTTCCCTTTATGTTCCCCTTGAGCCACGTATCACTGGTGCTCAGCAGTTAAAATGCTGCTGTAGCCACACACTTCCTCCAGTATGTTGCTCTATCACGTTTGTTTGACATTTTTCTACCAGGGAGATGTTTCGATACACTTGTCAAAACTTCTTTAAAGAAAACGAAGGTGCGATGTGAATACACATATTGTACAAAATGTGCTAGTATGTCCTCGAAGTTTGATTGTAAAGAAATATAAATATAAAGTATATAACTCATACACCAGTGTATTTAAGTTTTTTGTATGAAAAGGAAACACAAGCACGTGTTCCATGACTTTGTAACAGGAGAGGATTTAATACATTCGAGTGTAACAGCCAATACTGCTTTACTTGTATGACTGTAAACTTGTGCTGTAAGTAGACAGTCATGTTTGTCTACTTATAACACAAGTGTCAATAGATGAAGATTTAGAGCTATTGTGTGCTTTTGTTCCAGTACAGTGTCTTTAGTTGTTATTGTATTGCTCTATTTCATTGAGCTTTTGTTTCATGATTTAAGCTCTCTGACGGCAAGAAGAAATTCCTCTTGTTAAACCATAAAGAACTGAACTGTTAAATTCACCAGGTGGAACAGGCAGTGTCGACAGTACCTGGATATTTTCTGAACATATTCTGTTCATCATCTGCTTGGACTTAATATTTTGCAATAACATACGTATTTACAAAATGTTCTAATATATTGTACAATAAATTGATCAAAGGAGAAGAGAAGAGAAGGAAAGAGAAGAGACAAGAAGACAAGAGCTGAGAAGAGAAGAGAAGAGAAGTGAAGATAAGAGAAGAGAAGAGAAGAGAAGAGAAGAGAAGAGAGAAGAGAAGAGAAGAGAAGAGAAGAGAAGAGAAGAGGGATGATAAAGAGGATAAGCATTATCTCTGTCCCTTTCTCCTTGGTGGCACTTTCCAACAGTAAATAAATTAGACAAAGTAAGTGAGTGGACATGTTTGTATGTGCGTGTGCGTGTGTGTGGGAGAAAAACACAAAGCGGGAGAGATAGCGCCAGATACATTACAAGGCCCGTGGTGTGTGAGTATATGTTTGTACCCTCACTGTTCTCCTCTGTTCCTCAGTGGCTGTGTGTGTGTGTGTGTGTGTGTGTGCGTGTGTGTGTGTGTAAGAGACAGTATCTGAGGGAGCGTGCGGTGCTAGATTGATGTGTACCGCCAGCGTGGCCGTTTCTGCTGAGAACGGCCACACTCCTCTGCCTAATGATGCCACATCCATCCTGGAGTGCCGAGTGCTACGCGGGTAGGTGTGTGTGTGTTGCGTGTGTGTCCACGAGGCATCTATCCTGGAGGGGTACAACGCAGCACCTCACACAGCCTCTGATCACTCTTTATTTGGCACTGAGCATGTGTGTGTCCATATGTGTGTGTGAGTGTGAGAGTGAAGGGTCCTATGCACCCATTAATATTAAATATAGATACCCTTGTCAGTGAATTACATCCTCTGATCCCATATCCTCCTCTCAGGGAGAAGAGGTGAGAAGGGAACAGACACGGGAGGTGAAGGGAGAGAGAAATAAAGGGAGGAAGGGAGGGATGGAGGACAGGAAGTGAAATGAGAGCGAGAAAGAGAGAGAGAGAGAGAGTGGTAAGGGTTGGGGAATGGTTAGAGCATGGGAAGAGAGCGAGAGTAAGGAGGGAGGATAGGAGGCGAGGATGGGGAAGGTAGGGGAAGCAGGAAAGGACGTTAGGAGGAAATGAGGACTTAAACTGAGAAAATAAGGTAGATAATAAGGGAAGGAATGCAAAAGAAAAGAAAGGAAAGGAAAAGAGGAAGAGAGGGCATGGAGATCTGTCTGGTTAAAAAGTGACATAAATGTTTAACTGGACCAAAGGAAGGGCAGAGGAAAGAAAGATGCAGGAGAGAAATTATATTAAAACAAGAGATAAGTGATTGGAAGGAGTTGAACGAGGAAGGGGGGGGGGGGGGGGGGGGGGGCTGGAGGAAATACGGGAAAACAGGAACTACAGAGGGGAATAAGGGGTTTAGGGATGGATGGATGGAGGAAGGAGGTGCCAGCGGATTGATTGTTCAGAGTGTTGGAGACTTGAGGAAAGAAGGATGATAAGAGGGGGAAAGGGAAAAGAAACAGGAGGACCGAATCCATCACTTCAAGGGAGGAAGAGAGAGAAGTGTGCAAAGGTAGAGAAAGAAACAGGGGAAGGTAGTTTAGGGAAAGGAGGAACAGGGGTATGATCAGGGCAACAAAGTAATCTGGAGATGTGCTGGATGAGGATGTACGAGAGCAGGAAGTGATTGAGCGATGACGGATGGAGGAAAAACAACGGAGTGAACGACAGCAGCTTTGACCTGTCATCTGTCTGTAATGAAGGAGAGAAGGGAGGAAGAGAGGAAAGGAGGAGTGACAGTTTGATTTTCCTAGCCAGGCATTCATTCCCATATTCCCTGGCAAGCTCTCACCTGATGGAAAGATGGCAGAAAATCAATAGTCCATGTGCGTAATGGAGTAATGACTCTGAGTGTGTGTGTGTGTGTGTGTCTGTGAGTGTGTGTGTGGATAATGATGAGTGTGTGTGTGTATCTGCCCGATCCCTAAGCAATCACACACAGCTTAAGCCAGTCCCAAGGGGTGGGGGCCACTTTAACTAACAACTTCATTACTGTTGCCACACACACACACACACACACACTCACACACACACCCACACACCAAACCATGCGCTAACACAAACACTGTTGCTCACAGACTTTTTTCGGTGTTTAAAATACAAATATAATTGATTCAAAAGTTTTACAGTGTGACTCTGATTTATTTATATTCTTTGAAGTTTGAACAGACGTCACAATGTCTTTGTATTTAAACATTTGATTAAGAGCCGAATGTTAATGTTCATTCCCCCAACAGTTTTCAGTGATTCACACTAAGAAACTGCTGGATATCCACTGCTGGTGCCTGCTGAGTGAAATGGATGTGTTGCTGTGCGTGTGTGTGTGTGTGTGTGTGTGTGTGTGTGTGTGTGTGTGTGTGTGTGCGCGTGTTTATCCAAGCAGCTCTCAAAGTGTTTCCACTCTATGCCAAGTTTTTCTGAGGCTCTGAAAACATTCCCAGCTCTGGGAATGCTGAGGCCCTGGCAAGTCCACACACACACACACACACTCACACTCACACACACACACACACACACACACACACACGCAGAGATGCACCTCAATCAACCAATTAGGTCATCAAGGGGATCCCTCATCACAAAAACAGGCTCACTGCCATGTCCAAATGATGGGGTGCTGACACACACACACACGCGATATCTATACCCATATGCACACAAACACAACCGCCATCCTCCGCTGGCTCCAAACTCATGAGACACTGCTCCACAGAACATACATACATGAGCACACACACAGTTACATGCACCCCACCCCCTGGAAACACAAGTACACACACGCTCACACACAAAACTCGAACATGCACGTGGCCCCGACTCATTATGGGTGCACTGATCAAAATGAATGATGCTCCCTGTAACTATGTACCAGAGGAGGATGGAGAGAGGAGAGGAATTTGGACAAAAGGCGGCCCACTGCGACTCGGCGGCAGCACAGACCGGCAGCTCATGGCGGCAGCCCCCTCTGTTTACTAGCGGCTAATTAATTCGCCACATATGCTGAGAACATCTGTCGCTAGTGACCTGCCGGGAGAGCAGAGGACGCACTGCTGCGACGGCCCGCTCCCCCCTACTCTCATTAGCACACACACATACAGCTTCTCACACACACACACGTAGATGGAATACGCGCACTTGTGTGTAGACACACACATAGCTTCACATACGGAGAAGTAACCAGATGTATGTGGAGACACAAACTTTGATTTTTCTTTGGTTCGGGACTTGTCTTATTTGTTTTCTTCCAGATATCAGAGAGATCAGAGAAGAACAATTAACATGCATGCTGGTTGTACTGGTGCACACAGCAGTCAGCAGCACTGTAATTTATAGCAGTATGGGGCATAATATTTACATTTTTCGATGTTAAATAGAAATACTGAAATATGTTATTTATCATATGAGTAATACATTACAATTCCTAGAATCAAATAAACAGAAAGCTTTTTTTAAATTAGACAAAGTTTTGAGTTGTTTGTTTTTTCACAATGACCTGGGCGGCATAATGGTGCTGAACACAAAATATAGAACATAAAACTTTTCCTTTAAAAATAATAGAGATATACTATTTGTATCCTACATTGGCTTTCATCAATGTGTGATGAGTTCAAGCAGCCACTTTAAAAGTTGTCATCAGATATTAGATGAAAGGAAGATTCCAGCACATGATACGCATAAACTTCACAGGTTTAATATAAATATCGAATCATAACTGACCAACATATAAATGAAAAAAAAGCACAAAAAATGATGTTAACAATAAGAAGTATAAAAATAAATATATGAATATTGATCAGTGTTTGTGGGTATTTGAAGAGTTGCAATCAGAGAGCATGAAGCACAGTAACACAGACAGTGATTACTGAAGCCACGTCAATATTAAAGCTGTGTGTGAAGTTCTACAACTGCATTTTATTGATTTACCAAATCCACCCTACAGACAGAAAAAAAAGATCATAGACAGATTAAGATCAATAAAAATGAAAGGAAAGTGAATCCTAGTGAAAATGATAACTTAAAAAATTCCAATGTCAAGTCAAAGGTTATGGGAATGTTTGTGTTGTTTTATTTAAAAAAAAAAAAAAAATAGCCAAAGCTTCTGTGCATTGCCGTGTTTCAGGTGCCAGTTTGTTTGTGTGTCTGCATGCATGCAAACTCTTCGTATTAACATCTGTAATTCAGCTCTCGGACAGAGAGGAATCAAAGTTCCGGCCCATTTCCCACTTTTAATAAAACCTAGCCCACTTTTTTGTCAGCCACTCTGTCCTTCATGCAGCACTGTGTCGAGGCAGACCTGGCAAAATAAAGAACGTGAAGTTCTGCGAGTGTGCAAACCGCAGCAGCAGCAGAAAAACCACCGGCAGCCAATCAGATTCATTAACCTCCACTATACCACAATCCCCCCGGGCGTACCTACAGAGACAAAGACAAACTCTCTACCCCTTGTGTACCCACCCAACCCCATATCTCCCCCTCCCATAACACCCACCATGTCATTCTGCCCACCCAGCAACCAGGCTTCTATACAGGAATAAATACACAGAGCACAGTTGAGAAAGTATGTCGGTACAACTTCTTGTATAAAAATATAAACTCTTCAGGCTACTTTTCTAGAGGTTTATCAATATTGTAAGTCCAAGAATATATTTCATCATCATCATAATCCACTAAAAAACTGCACAGACTTTTAGTCACATTGGTCTCATATTATATTTTAAATTGCTTTGTTTGCCATTTATATTTATCCTTATCGTACTGTTTATATTTCATTGAATTCATAAAAATATAAATAAATAGAAAACGTGAATTAACATTTATCAGAATATAGAGGAGCTAAATAAAATCAAATATGTTTTCCTGAATAAATATTTTGTACAGACTGATAGGCTGCTATCTTTCCCTCAGTTGTCGAGGTAAGTGGCAAACATGGCTGCGTTGTTACTGAACCACCGCTTAGTGACACATTTGTCAGACAGTCGTCCCGTCAGTCAACGAGTCCACCATCCGACAATCACTCAGTCACAGTCTGCCCGAGGGTCGCTGAGGTCGTCACCTCACCTCCTCCTGCTAATCTGCGGTGGAATCGATGAGAGCATTAAACAGTTTGCTGAGTTCTCCTCACTTTCAACTAGGCCTGGAGGCCTCTGATGCAGCCAGCCAGTCGGTTCACAGCCGACCACTCCCAACGTAACTCAGTCAGCCGACCGCTGAACAAGTCAACAAGTCCGTCACTCAGCGAAGCACCCGACTAAGCATCCAGTCAGTCAAGCAGCCACCCAGCCAGAGAGCCCCCCCCCCCCACCTGTCCCTGCTAATTTGGTGAGGAATCAATTAAGGCTGTGTTTGCTGAGTTCTCCTTGCCTTCAGCTCATCTGCTCCTCTCTAATGCAATTGTCCTGTGTGCTGCGTGCGGAGCGGCATAATAAAGTGATAAGGCTAATCAGGTTGGCTGCTCCTCTCCTCTCCCCATACGCACACTACACTTATTCTATTAGATGTGTAATGAGATTCTGCACTCCATCAACATGATGCCGCTCGGTGTGTGCGTGAGTGTGTGTGCGTGTGTGCATGAGAAAAAGTGTATGTGCAAAAGTATCAAAGTGTGTGTGTGTGTGTGTGTGTATGTGTGTGGGTGTGTGTGTGTGTTAAGCAAGCGAGCTTCTGTTCTTGCAGAGGAAATTTGCTCCATTTACATTCTATCATTAGCTTGAAACAAATGTGCCCTTGAGCTTAGCGCCCCTGTCTCTCTCGGCTGCAAACACTTTACTTTGGCAGGCGATCATAGTTACATGCGCGTGCACACACAGACACACACTCTCGAGCGAGACACTAAAGCACATAATCAAAAAACAGGAACGCACAAACACACTCCGAAATTAAACTAACAGCACCAGGTATTACCCAAATGAGTGTGTAATGCTGCGTGCGCGGGTGTGAGATCATTAGCTTAGGAATCATCTAACTTCTCATTATGTAAACACGCATGTGAGCAAACATGCGCGCACACGAGCGCACAGATCTCCTCTTCCATCCATCCATCAATCCATCAATCCAGCAACCACGTCTTACCTCTCACATACAGACAAACCAGTCCACTCAACTAACCGCCAACTGGCACACTGACACACACACACACACACACACACACACACACACACATACACACACAGAGACATGCACACACACATTACAAACCCCCATCCAGACAAGAAGAGAGAGTGATGGTCGAGTAGATGTAGAGGACACAGGACTCTATGATGTGTGGAACAGTTCTGGTCAATGGGCCAGATAATGAGTTGCCATAAACAGCAGCAGTCTTCCAGTGTCCAGCTCAGCTCATTACCGTAGCTAGCATATGTAATCAGTGTGTTGCTGGGGCGTGTCTTAATGTACTCCACTCTGCGGTTTCTCAAAGACGGGGCCGGGCCCACGGGGTGGGTCACGCGAAGGTAAGAATGGATCAGTGGATCATCCTCGGGAAGTATTGGTGATTGATATTCAAAGCTGCGAATGAGGTCTGATGAATTAGTATTCTCCTATGAATATAATAAAGTCTAACTACACTACTAAAGAGTACATTATATATACTCCCTTATATGCAAGAATTCTTACAAAATAAAAATTGAAAACAATGCTGAGGGGTTAAATCACTGTGGCTTTAAATAATATTACTTTTATTTAATCTCAAGCAAAACATTAAGCACAACCTAATATATTCCCTCTTTTGTGCGGTGCTTCATTAACATAAATCAGTGGGAAGACAAAATAACAGAGGGTATACAGTATATGGGTATTTTGGAGGCCAGAAAGCTGTCACAGAGACATAATTAGAAAACACGCACACACCCTCACACACATACAAACACAATATCAAGCTGTGCACATCCTCATTAACTCCTCGAGTATGATAAAACACGATTCTCTCTCATCCCACCCAAGATTCCATAAAGAGGAGATAGTATTTCAAGCTGCCGACACTAAATCTCTAATTATAACTTTATTTGAAGAAAACAAGGACTCACTTAATAAGCAAATGAGAGTGATAATAACTCGGAATATGGATTGGACCTAACAGACTAGATTATAGGGGTGAAGGAACCCCCGCCGAGAGAGAGAGACGGGAGGCAGAGAGAGAGACGGGGAGAGAGAGAGCGGGAGTTGTAAATAATGTGACAGAACGAGTAAATTATGAGGCTAAATACTCAAAGCTGTAATTATGTCCTTCTTTGAATAGACAGAGATGAGTGGGTATGAGAATGATTGGATAAAAAAAAAAAAAAAATGGAGCTGCCTCCCTGATTGTTCTCTTCTTCTTTTTTCTCTCATTCACTCACGTTCACACATGAAACAGATCTGCCTCTCATTGTTTCTCTCCTGGTCGGAGTTTCCTCCCGTTGTCCAGTCCGTTAAAATGAGAAGACACAGAGTGCAGAATGGTCTCCTGTTTATTTAGAACAATTAAAGGGGCTGTGTACTGATTGCGCACAGAAGACTTGTTTACTCATCTAGATGAAAGTGTTTCTCTGCCTGTAAAAACAGTTTTCTGTAGCTCTTTGAAGATTCTGGAAAAATATCCCCGGTGATGTCATCAGGTTAATAACAGTAGCTGTGGACTTTGAAATGATGGGAAGTGTAGGATCTAGTGTTCTGTAGCTTCATGTTTGGCTCTTCTTTTTGCAGTTTATCTCTAGGTAGTATTACAGTAGTGCAGTTCAACATTGCTATTTTGAACTGCACATTTTGTTTGTACTGCTGATGAGGTATTGATCATATCATGTATCTCATAGCAAGAACATACGATGTAGTTCCTTAAATGTCAAACTATTTCTTTAAGGATAGGTGGCAATACATAAATGGTACAAAGTAAAAGACAATATTTTATTTAAATAGCTTATAATATATCAGAGAGCGGAGACCTGCTTACTATCAGCTTGTACCATAGACTGTATATAAGGATGACATGACAGCTCCCCAAAAGTGAAGGCAACTTGTCTTGATTTCCATCTGGTGGCTGACTGCAGTATAGGTCATAAATCTCTCCTCCCTCATGTTAGTGGATGGGACATAGACTCAAAGACCTATTCAAATACAATTCAAACAAATTGCATGTCGTGTCAAATTCTGTCAACCAGATTTTGGAAAAAAGCGACAGCCTTACCTAAGTAAATAGTATGTATGCCTGATTATTTGTCGCTTGATTGTTCCTCGAGAAATTCACGAAAAACTAAAAACTCCTATTTCTACATGCGAAAGAAAGTGAGAAAATAAATCCTGGATCCGTCCCCTGATTTGAATCTGTTCCAAACATTAACGGGTTCTCCTTAGGCCTACACTTCACCGAGATTCAGTCAAATCGTTTTTTGTGTAATCCTGCTAAAAGTCAGACAAACAGCGACCTAACCTCCTTGTCAGAGGTAATAATAACTAATATTAAATTGATCATATAATATTTATGACATGAAACTAGTGTTGACACTCAAAAAAAGACGTCTGCCTTGAGTGTCACAAAGAAACCACACAGGCTGTTAGAAGGCAAACTCTTATTAATTTTGACAGCCTGACAAAAGACAAAGAGCTCAAACCCACAACATCATTAAGTAATGCTGTGTGCTTTATCCCACTGAGCTGTCGGATAGAATAACAATCCCATCTAATCTTGTGGTGCAGCGCAGTGCACTTGTAGTTATGAGACGATGGTACTGTTATGACTTTTCAACCCCAATTTAACACACAATCCCCCTGAAGGTTTGCCGTCCCTCTTTGTCTATCACACTCTCTTTCACTTTCCTCACTTTATTCCTCTCCCCCTGCCGTCTGGTTCTACCTCGTTCCCAAATCTCTTTAGATTTGTCGTGAGCTACAGGATACGAAATTGACTTGTAAAGAGGAGACAAGTGCTCACAGAGGGTTTTGCCATTCAAGGTTGATTTGATTTTATTCGCTATCAGGGCTGTCTGTCTGTTAGCATGTTAAAGATATGAGCGTGGGTGAGTGTGTGTGTGTGTGTGTGTGTGTGTGTTGCTCTATGCTTTGTGTCTCTGCCATTCAGCCAGCTGTACATATGTCACACAATCTCAATTTCTATACATGGTTATATTTGACATATGCTTAACGGGGGCCAGGGGGATAGCTGGCAGCGTTGTGTGCATGTGTGCGTTTGTGTGTGTGTGTGTATATGTGTGTGTGTCTGTGTGTGTGTGTCCCTGAGCAGCACTCTCTGCTCCTGTACCATTCCAATGAAGTTGTCTGAAAATGACAGCTTCATTATCTTGTATGAGAGTGGGACAAATGTAGACTTGTCTCTCTATCATAGTGAGTGTAAATACAGAGAGCTGATAACACAAAACACACACACACACACACACACACACACACACACACACACACACACACACACACACACACACACACACACACACACACACACACACACACACACACACACACACACACACACACACACACACACACACACACACACACACACACACACACAGGGACAGAGGGCTATACCTCCTCTCTCTTTCTGTCCCAACTCGTCTCCGGCCTGTGGTTCAATCTCTCCAACATCCCGTCTCTCTCATGCTCTTTCTCCTGAGGAGTGTGTGTATGTGCGCTGGCAGCTGGGACCACTAAGTGATGACTGTGTCTAAATGTTGATCACTGGGAGATGCTCTGTTGTTCTGAAAGGAGGTGGTAGGGGAGATACAGCGTGTGTGCGTGTGTGTGTGTGTGTGTGTGTGTGTGTGTGTGTGTGTGAGCGTGTGTGTGTGTGTGTGCGTATTTTGGGGGGTAGATGGCAGATGTCAAACAGTCGAAGCTTCACGCAGACATGCTGACAACTCTCTTAGTAACTGGGCACCTAAGGGGGGCAAGACAGGTGTGTGTGTGTGAGTGTGTGTGTGCGATTGTGAGTGTGTAACAGACGTGACCTACCCCCCTCCATCCCATCCCATCTGCATCCTGACATCTGACAGGAGCATCACACCAGGCCAATTCACCGATCTATGTGTGTTGGTGTGTGTGAGCATGTGTGTGTGTGCGCAGTGCCTCCTATCCAGTAGAAAGGTAATAGCATGTAAATGATCCCACATATGTCATCCATGAGAAGATGGGGATGAACACACACACACACACACACACCTTTTTCTCTCTCTCTCTCTTTTACACCACACACCCACACTCCATGCCCCTGGGGTTGGGGGGGTCTTGGCCCCTGTCTGGTTTCTTTGGGTCAGTTTTATACACTTCTGACAGGGTCACACACCTCTCCTCTCATTATTAACCAGCAGTAAAACGCCACACAGCCAAACACTGAGAGTAGGTATATAGGTGTGTGTGAAAGAGTGAATTAAAGAATGACACAGAGTGTGTGAGGAGGAAAAAAATGACAAAAGTGTTTATATGAGGGGGAACAAGAGTGAAATGGAGATAGATTGAGAAAACTGAGGTGTGTGTGGGAGGGAAACAGAAAGAGAGCCACTCTGTTTTGAGTGTGTGTGTGTGTCTGTGTGTGTGTGTGTGTGTGTGTGTGTGTGTCCTCAAGGCATTGCCTATCACATTAGCGATACGACAGACTGCCCAGCCTCCTCTCTCATTTCCTGTCAATCATCCAGTACATCACATTCAACCAACAATACCTCACTTTAAAGAGCGAAACCACCCAATTACAGTTTTTACATGCTGCTCCTGTACACGGTGTGACGTGTGCTCGCCAACCATTTAGTAGCCTTTACCCTCATAGCTCCTTTCTATAGCCATTCCCCCACAGCCATTTTCCAGCCCCATATACGCAGCTTTCATTTTAATTTCTTTATGATATAATGCTAAAATGCCAGCGGGAGAAAAAGGAATCATATATATCTCTGTGGAGAACAATGGATGCAGGGAATGTATATACTGGTACGGCAGAATAACAGATGGATCAAAGTATTGAAAAAGAATTTTAAAAAGTGTGTATTTGTACATATACACATACACAGGAGCTTAGTTTTTGCTCCCATGATTCAAACAGCGTGCTGTTAAGATTAATGAAAAATTAAATCCCCTTTAAATTCCATCACAGTTACTGAGAGGATTATATTGTGTGTGCACGCATGCGTGGGGTGACAGGTGATGAGAGTCCTGTACTGTGGTCACTGCAGATACACAATAGGATTATGACCATCACTTGTGTGTGTGTGTGTCTGTGTCTGTGTGTGAGTGTGTGTGTGTGCGTGTGTGCTGAACAGTGAGCATCACAAGAGGTTCCTGAATGATAAACACAGCATCTGTCATGGTTCCCTCTTCCCTTCCCTTTATCTATCACTCCATCTATCGCCACAATCATGTTTCTCATCTCACTTTGACACGCTGGACTGACATCCTCCACATCCCGTGTGCTATCAGATTTGGACACAGAATTTAAAAAAAAAAGTTTAAAAAAAGCTTATTTTAAGAATAACAAATGACTGCTGTTAACACTTGATGTAAACTTTTCTTATTTTGTTGGTGCAAAAAAGGGAATTTAGGTGGAGCTGTACAATAATAAAATACATTACTGCCCCCCCCCCCCCCCCCCCCACCCCACCCCCTCCGTTTCCCCCGGTGTGTGTGGGTGTATCTCTCTGGGCCCCCAGGCTCACTCCATCAACCTCCCTTCACCACCAGCTGTCTCCCCTCATTTACATACTCTCTCCTCCCACTAATGGAATTAGCCACAAGTTTCCTGAGGTGAGGGTGCAGTGCATGTGCGTGTATGTGCAATATATTGTGTTGGAGAGGTGTGTGTTGAGGAAAGGCTGCGAAGGTCAATCAGAAGACACAAAGATGTCAGATCAGTCCAATACTACGTTGCGCCAACTATGAGACACAACAAAAAACAGGTTAACAATGTTTTCCTTCTCAGCAGAGTCACCAGCAGAGTTTTGTTTTTGTTAGAAGATCAGACGATCAGTGAGTCAAAATGTGAATCTTAAGATTTTGTGACAAAACATGTCGTATTGCTCCTTTAGAATCGATTTAACGCCACACTGCATACAGCCTACAGCAGATCACACCCTTGACTCCCGCAGCGACTGCAGGTTTGGTTGTGACCCAGCCTTTTGATGAATGTCTTTCCCATTCTGTCTCCCCATTTCTCGCTTACAGAGTCTTGTCAATAAAGGAAAGAGGCCGGAAAAAGAAGTGCATCCTCTTCACATCCTCTTACCTGTAGTCCATGGTCAAATCCTCTGAACAACTGCCCCCCCTCCTCATCTTGATTTAAGGCTCTTCTCTCTCCTGACTCTAGTGGTACGAGCCCTTGCCATGGAGTATCATCACCACTATCCACACAATGGGTAAGTGAGTGAAACCTTGGTGATGAACAATGAACAATTTTCAATTTTGGAATTCTAGGGAGAACTTAACCTCCATGACAGAGCCTAACGTGATCTGATCCAGACCCAGGTTCGACACTGTCCTTCCTCCTCTCTTCTCTCCTTCCCATAACCTTGAGAAAGTTCCAGTGTGCTCAGACAGTCTTTCTTCTCTCCTCTACGCTCTCTACCATTGGTCCTCTGTCTCGTTTTGTTTTGTCCTCCATCTCTCTGTCAGCAGGTCCCGTCCATCAATACAGAACTGTCAGTCATAGCAGTGACAATTGGCAGCTGTCGATATGGTGTAAAGGGCCACCAGTCTGTATATGGGCTTCAACTCTTAAAATACTATCAGCTGCCAATACATAAACACACACAATGTATATGGACGGCTTGCCACGCACAGATGAACAAAACACTCATGCACAGGCATGCACACACACACACACACACACACCATTCTCTTTGCGTCCTCATCACACTTGATCATCGCTGACGCAGGGAAATTTGGTTTGGTAGCAACAAGATCAGATCAGATGGGGAAACAAAGAACCACCTTCTGACTATTCAGTCTTTGCAGCGCACACGCACGCACACACACACACACAGACACACTCACACACACGCACACGCACACACGCACACGCACACGCACACACACACACACACACACACACACACACACACACACACACACACACACACACACACACACACACACACACACATCAATTGTACTGATGAAGGTCTTTGACACAGACTGGAGTCAATGACACATAGCTCCCCCTACTGGAGACCTATAAGACCTTTGGCAATGACATTCTGGTCCCTTGTTACAGTGTGGCACATTAACATTCATTAATTGATTCAATCATCCATCTATTCATTTAATCACTCCTCCCTCTCTCTGGCTTCCTTTCCCATTTACTTTGTCATACTCTTCCTTCTTTCCTTCCTGCATCAGTTTCCTGTTCATTTAGCTGCTAAACTTGTATTGCTAAACTTCCCTGCTCTTAAAATCGTACATTTAACTCATATTTTCACATCCTTCTTTCGTTTTTTCTTTCGTGTTTAAATCAGATTGTTGTGCCTTTTTATAACCCTGTGATGCAAAATCAATGCAGCCTTCTAGTTGTTACTGTTGAAAAGGGTTCAATGAATCTGCTCTAGCAGCTTCACACTGCTAGAGCAGCCTCCCTCTCCTCTGTCCTCATCCTTCTAGACCTCTCTGCTGCATTCGACACAGTGAACCACCAGATCCTTATTTCCTCCCTTCAGGACCTCTGTGTCTCAGGCTCTGCTCTCTCCCTGCTCTCTTCCTACCTCAATGAACGCACTTATAGGGTAACTTGGAGAGGGTCTGTGTCTGAACCTTGTCCCCTCACTACTGGGGTCCCTCAAGGTTCTGTCCTTGGTCCTCTCCTCTTCTCTTTGTACACCAACTCCCTCGGCTCTGTCATTCGCTCACACGGCTTTTCCTACCATAGCTATGCCGATGACACCCAACTAATCCTGTCTTTTCCCAGATCAGAAACACAGGTAGCAGCACAAATCACTGCCTGTCTGACCGACATCTCTCAGTGGATGTCTCAACACCACCTGAAGATTAACCTTGACAAGACTGAACTACTTTTCCTTCCAGGGAAAGACTCTCCCATCCACGACCTGACTATTAACTTTGACAACTCTGTGTTAACCCCCACTCAGACGGCTAGGAACCTGGGCGTAACACTCGATAGCCAACTCTCCCTTACTGCCAACATAACTGCAACAACACGGTCCTGTAGATTCATGCTGTACAACATCAGGAGAATACGCCCCCTTCTCACTCAGAAGGCGGTGCAGGTTCTGGTCCAGGCTCTGGTCATCTCACGTCTAGATTACTGTAACTCCCTCCTTGCAGGTCTACCTGCTACTGCCATCCGACCTTTGCAGCTCATCCAGAATGCAGCAGCTCGACTGGTTTTTAACCAACCTAAATTCACTCACACTACTCCTCTCCTCCGCTCCCTTCACTGGTTACCAGTGGCTGCTCGCATCCGGTTCAAAACACTAGTAATTGCGTACCATGCTGTGAACGGATCCGGTCCAGTCTACATTCAGGACATGGTCAAACGTTACACCCCACCCCGTTCACTCCGCTCTGCTTCGGCCAATCAGCTCGTTGCTCCCTCACTGCGAGCTAAACACTCAAAAAACTAGACTGAACTGTTTTCCATCCTGGCTCCTAAATGGTGGAATGAGCTCCCAATTGACATCCGGACATCAGAAAGTCTAGACATCTTCCGCCGAAAACTAAAAACACACCTCTTCCGACTTTACCTTGAATAAAAAAAAAACAAAAAAAAAAAAAAATAACAACTTTTTTAAACTAACACTTTAGTAGCACTTAAATGTCACTTACTTATAGCACTTTGTAGTTTTGCTTTATTTGAAGAAATTGTACTTTCTTGATTCTTGTCGTCCTTGGTATGTACCCTCGGGTTTGAATGCACTTATTGTAAGTCGCTTTGGATAAAAGCGTCAGCTAAATGAAATGTAACGTAATGTAATGTAATCTATGTATCACGTCCTCTTTGGATGTACATCTTTTGAAAGATAGTAAATCAGACTGAGAATCAACCCATAATGGACCCTACTTCCAATTTATTTTTATAGTCTAGGTTTAACTTCCATCTGTAAGAAATCAAGTCAACTCAATAAAAGAACCAATTTAGAGACAGGATGATAAGATTGCAATGAATGAAATAGTGAGTACTCTTTTATGAATTAAAAGTGTGGAGAAGAAATTGATAGAAACAAGCAGAGGAAACACAGAGCCGAGCAGAGGAATAGAATAAGCCGACAGGAACAGGGAGGGGACGTGCCTGTCTGTGTGCCTTCTCTCCTTTACGCGGATGGCGTCCATCCGTTTGAGAAATGTGATTACAAATGAGAGCATGAGTGAGAGAGCAGAGTGCCACAGCTGGCACGGCATCTGGCTTGGCATATCGTTGCCCGGCCTCGCCCGCTGCCTGTGCGCTCTAATGTGGCTGTCGACAAGCCCATTAAGAAGCCATTACTAAATGCTCTGTCTCTGCTCCTCTTCCACGCCTTATAGCACAGGCCCAGGGGAATGCCAGCAACATGGAGGAGAGGGAGAGGAGGGGAGAAAAGAGTCGGGCCCAGAGGAAAGAAAGGAAAAAACAGGTGAGTGAGGACGGAGGAGTGGAGTCCGTGCTCGGGAATTTACTGCAAGATTTTATGATAAAACTTTTGCGTCATGTGTGAGTGTCAGGTCTGTGCCAGAGATGGAGAGTGACGAACAGTTCAGACTTTGAACTCACTTTCTACTTCACCATCAAAACAGACAACTTCATGACAAAGTTGTGCCTCAGGGCCTGGGAGGAGGAGCTGTCATGTGTAGTCTTCACACAAGTTCAGCGTTGGTCTAAATAATTTAGTTTCTCACTTTACATAAGCTTCAAAAGTCTTTATAAATGTTTCAGTATAAAAAGGACGATGTACGTTTGTGAAGGATATTTTCAAGATAAGTTTGAGAACGATAACAATTGATACGTGAATAAAAGTCCTCAAACATGGCGGAAATTCACTGGTTTCAACTTGAATGTGTTTCCTGACTCTTCTGAGATATCAAATGTATGTATCCCCGTCCAGTCAGGGCCTTTTTTATGTAGACTTATCATGTCCCCCTGTGCCTGCATTGCATTCCTTCAGGGTTGGTGACTCCAAATTACCCATTGACACAAATGTTTGTCTCTAGATTAAAGCCCTAGGCTGGGGACCTGTACACCCACACACCAATGACCGATGTCAGTACACTGATGGATGGATTATTATGCTACCCTGCATAATCAGCCACTGCTGATTTCATACTTAGTTGATAATTATGGTTCTCAAAGACGCACACCAATGCCATTAGTCTAATAATCCCAGAAATTGTCTCTGCCTGTGGCTCATCATATCTCCAGAACCGTTTATGTTATTTGTTTCTCACTTGGCTTTGGCTGCTCCTGTGGCGTCATCCAAGTGTCTGTAAGCCCCGACATTCACAGTCAACTTGAAGCCGCATCACTTACACCATGTTTTCTGCCTCAATGTCTGCGACTGGAAGGTGCGACGCTACCGCAACCTGTGCGTACCCTTGGGTGAGAACTTTTGTGCAGTGTGTGTGTAAATGTAACGCTGCTAAATGTCGTATTTGATAGTCGGAGCTCACGGACACTTGGATGACACCTCAAGCTCCTGCCGTCCTTGACACCAGTGGCGTGTCATCAGGACAACACAGACAATCTGTGTTCGATGGGTCAAAGCTAAAACTCACACTTTAATAAAAAACAATACGATTAAGACAATAACAACATTCTTTTTATTTGTACTTCGTCCTCCATTTTCTCTGGCCAGCAGGAGGCACAGCACTCCGTTCCTTGTGATGCTGCAGACGAGTGAACTTACCACAGACGTAGGTGGCGAACACTGTCTTGAACGGCTGGAGGGGAGGAGAGGCAAAGCAGAGAGGACGAGAGGACGAGAGGACGAGGGAGGAGGGAGGAGGGAGGAGGGAGGAGGGAGGAGAGAAAATGAAAACAGAGGGACATTAAATCTTTTTGTTTGTTTGGTCTAATTGTTCAAACCCAAGCTGTCCCCAACTTGAAAATATGCAAAACCAATCACAAGACCAAAACAATTATATGAGATGAGGAAAAGCACAAATGTAAATAGCAACATGAATGAAGGCAGAACTTCATTTAGCGGCTTCAGTTTCAGGGTCCTGGTCCAGTGTGTGATGGGTCAGTGTTACACGTGTGTTGCCGGATCACATGAACTGAACAGAGCCATTGGTACTGATAATGTTATCAATCAGTAGGTCTGTCAATGAATACATTTACTTCCGTGGCCGTCGCCTTCACATGCTGGATCTGGAGCTTATATGCTTGATATATTCTTAATCACTGTGAATATATCAGGTCAGGTTGAATTGGTTGGTATTAGTGGAGATGTCTCGATGCAATGTGGTGTGTGGTATACGTTTCTTGCTTTAATAAATGGGAATAGAATTGTACATTAATCTACTATGATTCCCAAATACGACTTCCTGCTGCGAATGTGTGTGTGTGTGTGTGTGTGTGTGTGAATTGCTCTTTTCATGAGTGACTGTGACAGGTTTCTCATCAGACCCTAAAGCCTGCTCAGGGCCACACACGGTACAAACAACATCCACACACACACACACACACACACATACATGAATGCACACTGACCTGGGCGATGGTGTAAAAGGGAGTTTTCTGTAAAGGTACCAAAGCTGTGTCGGTACTACACAAGTGCGCTTGTGTTTGTGCATCTGCACCGGCTGCTGGAACTAAGCGGGGCTCTTAATCACGGCTGTAACGGGCAGCATTACCAGCAGCGGCAGCAGACTAATGATGAATACCCGAGTCTCCGTGCAAACCCTGACCTCCTTTTCTGCTGCAACGCACAAAAAAACTCCAGCTTTCTCACCAAAAAGCACACATATACACCCATCCACCCACACACACACAAACACACACACACAAAAAACTATATGTGGTTGCTCAATTAATGTATTGTCCCTGTGTGTCCCTGTATATATGATAGCCAGAGGAATAAAAATAACACATTTCTCCGTCTTTCTCTCCCTGTCTTCCTCTCTATATATATATTCACACAGTAAATATGAATAAAACTTGGCACTGGAGGTAGACGAAGAGAACGATGTGAAGTAAATGAGTAAGCGAGTGAGAGAGATCAGTGGAAATACAGAATTACGATATTAAATGAAATGTAAATGAGAGAAAAAGAGCAGGAGAGATAGAAACAAAATAGAGGAAGTGAATTGAGAAGATAAGAGACACAGATGGTAAAAAAGAAAAAAAGAAGAAGAAAACGAGAGACATTTTGCCAACAGTGGGAGTGAGTAGTTATAAACGAGTGTAAAGTTTTGATGAAGGACAAACTAATGTCAGGGACTGGGGCGGTTCGGGCTTCCTTCTCCCCGGCTACCACATGTGATCCCGCCTGTCACTCACACTCCATCGCCATGACAATCATCGTAATGCCGCGGCCTGGGGGCGGGGACAAGCCTGTCCTTGTAACAAACAAAACCCTCCGCGATCTGACGCAGGGAAGATCTCTCTCTCACACAGACACACACACACACAACGACCACAGTGATGCCACACAAATAGAAACTCTGCCACACAAATGATTAGGAACTAAATTCCAGTTTGAATATGAAATGAAAGCTTCATTTTACAGAAATATTGACGTGAACGTGATGTGTTACCATCACTGACCAGAGCTCACTGCATGTTTTGTCAAACACACACTGTGTAATATGCACCATGTCATTGTGTACACATCTGGATAGGTGTTAGTGTACTTATGAATTTAGTTATTTGAACAATACATGTGAGTTTGCAATCTGTGTGTTCATGTATCATACTAGTGTGAGTGAGACAGAGATAGACACAGGGAGATAATGTGTGTGACTGCATTTATGTGTATGTGTGTGTGTGTGTGTGTGTGTGTGTGTGTGTGTGTGTGTGTGTGTGTGTGTGTGTGTGTATTGGCCACAGGGTAGGGAGCAGGGACTTGTCAAGCCGAGGAAGAGACGGCAAAGTGGACGGTGATGCCAGCCCACTGTGACAGCTCCTTCACACACATATGCACACACTCGTACACACACGTGCACACATTTTTTTAGCCCCCCCAAACCTGCCCTGGCCCGCACTCTTGAGCTGTGAAAGCTGGGACACAGAAAGAAAACGAGACTGGTGGAACCTCCCTTTAACTCGAGGCCGATTGGGGTGTGTGTGTGTGTGTGTGTGTATGTGTGTCGGCCTGTATAGAAGGTGGTGGGCTGGCGGGGGAGAAGGTGGGAGAGGGGGCTTCAAAGCGTCACATCATTTTGGAATTGTGTGTTTCTGAAAGAGGCTAACCCCACTGCCACTTAAGCTTAGTACAAAAGTGAACACCACACTGAAAGACAAGACCCATATAGTACACACATTCACACACACAAACTTTTACAAATATATTCTTGTTGATATACAACTGTTTTAGAATTTTAATGCAAATCAATTAATTTAAAAAAAGATGTCCTAATAAGTAAGCACCATAAAAGGTGACAAAACGCATTGAAACTAATGACGTCAGTGGCTTAGGGAACGTAACAAAATGCAAATGTCGCTAGAGACACCTTTATGCAACTTGAACTCATTCCAACGTCACCACACACCTGAACACACACACATACAGGAGCTGAGATAAATGTCATCTCACCAATCTGTCAGTTGTATATTATTGGGATGCTCCATTGTGCCTCTGAGCCCGCAGCACACGACGCCAACTGAAGTGAAGTTGCTGGTTAGAAACCCCCAGGGGTGACCTGGCCAGGGCCCCAGACCACTTTAACCACTCGTCTCCATTAACAGGCTCCCAGATATCATTATGCTCCCTGGGGACCAGGCGTGCTCTAACCAACCATTTACCCTCTCTCCTCTATTTCTCTCTCTTATCTCTCCCTCTCTCTGCCATGATGTTGCTCAATGAAAAAAGACAGCGCGGAGAAAAAAATATGAGATTGATTTATTTGCTTCAGTGTTCTTTGGGATGGAGTCCTCTCCCTCTCTCCCTCTCTCTCTCTTTCACTGCAAACTGAAACCAATTAGTGAGCAGAGCACTTGTAGCGGGGAATGTAGGGCAAGCGAGGAGTAATAAAAAAGTATTGACTTTTCTGTGACTGTACGCGGCGTGAAAGGGGTGCCGCGGCCTTGTCCGACATGAAAGGAGCTCCATTAATTTCACTTATTTCACCCAGGCCCCTGTCAGGAGGCCCTAATGCGTCCCAGGCGCACTTCTCACATGCAGGCACTCAGACAGCACAACGCAGCTCCAGCCTGGTTACCAAATTAGTTTACATTATATATCAGAGCGAGGGAGAGAGAGAGAGGGGGAGAGAGAGAGGGAAGCACCAGAGAAAAGAGTAATTTCTAATTCCCTGGTTGAGACACAAAGCGAGGCCTTTCATACGGAGCTAATTTCGCCCCAGCTTCACCTCCTCCCGTCTCACTTTTCCTTCTCTTGTTTTGCGTCATGTAAAGGCCACAGTTCACAGAAAATGTCCTACAGTGCAGGTGCACAATTAATCAGCTGGAGAATAAGATAATGAGATGATTTGGATTCAGCTTCAGAGAGATCTGTCGGTACACACACAAACAAGTATTTAACAAAGGTAGACAATATGCTTGTTGGTATAAATTTAAGCTGTAGATGGGGAAAAGGGCTTTTCTAGAAAACATTCTTCTCTTTTGAAAGAACCTTTTCTTAAAGTAAATCAAATGTGTTTGCATTCTTTTTAACAAACAATTGTGATGTGGGTTGCTGTCGTGTTTCTCTGTTTGAAATGCACTGGAGAAAATATACAGACTGGAACCAGACTTACAGACTTAAAAACAAAAACTGAATATTAAATAAAAGACGTACACAAAATGGTCATCAAACCCTGATTTAATCTTGATTTTCAAAATCAGACAGCATCTTTATCAAGAGTCAATAAATGACACAATTGAGAACTGAGATTTACAAAAAAGTATAGTCTTTTGCCGTTGCTGCTGTTATCATATTAAATGCGTTAGTTCAACTGATCTAATGCATCAGTGTTTTATGTTTTGGGATGAGAAGAGTAGGGTTGTACTGACATGATCTTTCAGAAGCTTCCCTTTAAGGGGGTTGAATAGATTCCTCATGTCACCTGTAGAAGTGCAAATCAAACTTTGTTTTGAGTCCTTTCTGACTATGCATCGCTGAAATACAGCCACAATGACATCAAGTCCTTCTTTGGTTAATCTCATTAAACTGTTCATGCGCTAGACTGCATTCATGTCACATTGCTTGGTTGTCATTTGTGCAATTCTGAACTCAAATGCACCAATAACGCACAATTCATTAAGTCAAACCAATTAACAACGTGAGGCTCTTGTTTTAAGGTTTGGTCAACTGCTAAACTCGATGTTGGCTACCTAGGAATTTACCCGTATTATGTGTGTATGTGTTTATCAGTGTGTGCGTATGAGTGTGCGTGTGCGTGTGTGTTCCAGAGATAGATGCACCCCAAGAGTGTATTTGTGTGTGTGTGTGTGTGTGTGTGTGTGTGTGTGTGTGTGTGTGTGTGAGCAAGGAGTGAGAGGCTATCTGCAGACAGAAACTAATCAGTGTGTGTGAGATAAGAAAGCAGCCTTTATGGTGTATGGTAATCAGCCCCCCCTCGGCCTGCCACCGCCATGCATAATCACCACGACTTATTCACATGATTGATGAAATATGCGTCTGTGAAATCCGAGCTGCTTTTGTTATCATCCTGTTTTTCCCATCTCCCCCCTCTCTTTCCTTTTCTCTCAATCTTTTTCTGTCTTGTTCAACCTCTCTGTCTCTCCATATATCTCCCCCCTGCTCTGCAGTGGCCAAAGATGTTTGGAACCATGTACAAACAAGAAATTACACACACAGCTTGGGGTCCCTCTTGCATGCACACCAACTCCTACGCACACTTCTCTCATAAGGTGGAAGTATGATGCCCGAGAGATGCTTCAGAAAAGCCACATTGTTTGAAGAGGAATATGAAGGGAAAGGGGGGGGGGGGGGACGACATAAGGGTAAGAGAGCGAGTAAATGAGAATGCACATTAATTGTTCTGTCCTGCAGAGAGAAGTGTTGGCTGGATTAGAAAGGGGATGAGAGGAAAGAGAGAGTGAGATGGAGTGATAGATGGAATTAGACGGAGAGATGCTTCAGAGAGCTCCTGTCATTGACACTCAATCGCATTAATCAGGGAACGGATGCAGAATTCACAACTAGCCCGATGCAACATGAGGACACAGGACCGACTCTGTTTCAACAGAAAGCAACCGCCTCTCCAGACGAGGACACAGAAACAGAAGGGATGAGTGGCTACAGTTGGTAAGTGTCGGGCCGAGGTGATGGTGACAGCTAAAGGATAATCACTACTTTGTTAATGAAAGCTAACTGGTTAACAGTTATTCAGGTCGCTGCCACCGAAAACAAGCAAGCATCACCGAGCTGCTTACGGTGAGCAACTTTACGCTAATGCTAGAATCTTTGGTCTGGTGCCTTAGCTAACCAAGCAACATGGCATTGAATGCTAGCTAACTAAGGAGGACGTGGTCTCAGATAGCGATACCTGTCTACTCTATGTACCAGTCTGATTACAGTCAATATGTGGGGCTGTATAGTTGAGGCTATAATTGTATTTCATCCATGCAGAAAATTTGGGGATGACATAAATGCCACAAATGACATGTCCAGAGAGGCGGTGGACTAGTGGCCGCAACTTGGACTATGGGCAGAAAAGGTCTCTGGTTGGTCTCTGGTTCGATTCCACGGAGAAACAACAAAAAGACGAACCTGGATTGATCTGTCCAGAAATCCAAGAGGATTCTCCCTACCCTGTCTAGTGCCCCTGAGCAAGGCATCTTACTCCCCCAACATCTGCTCCCTGTGCGCCGTACATGGTCGCTCACTGCTCTGTGTGTCCTGCACCAGATGGGTTAAAAGCAGAGGTTAAATTTCCCTACCTGCATGAGTGTGCCTGTGCATGTCTATGCAGGTGTTTGGGATAAATAAATGCATCTTAATCTACTCATCTGAGGTTACTTTCAAAACTGCATCGATAAAAAAAAAGAGGGCTACAGGTTTAAATGTGGGTCATCCAGCTATAAATAGGTAGTTGACTCTTTTCTCATTGCCTGTAGATAAGTTTCAGTTTTCCTCTGTTGGGACTGACTGAGCTACTCGCTGCCGTGCAGACGGGTGCGTCAGGGCCCCTATGTAGAAACTTTAATAAAAACATAGGGACACCAGGCTCAACTTTTGCTGCAACTATGTGATGTCATCTGGCACATTCCTGTTGCATTAGTTTGTAAAGTGAAGGCAATATTAAATAAACTATTGCAACAGCAGAGGAAAAAGCTGCAGCCATGTTCACTTTCCACAGTTAGGAATCCTATCTTTGAGTATTACAAACTGTGCAGTGTTTTGCTGTCTAATAATCTTTCAAATGATTAATCTGTTACTCAAACTGGACTTCATGGATCATATTTCTCAGGATATGAGCTAAAAGCCTGAGGTGTTCATGAAGCGAACTCCTCTGGAGACAAGAGGGTAGAGTTTCAAATGGCCATTATGAAAAATTACAAACATCGCCAGACTGCCGTTTATCAGACGTGGAGAGGCACACACATTGTGTGATCATCTGACACACTTTGGTTGAAGCATGGTGACACCTTAAGGGAAACAGTATGACAGGACTAAGAGAGACAAAGCTTGGGAAGAGGGCTGGGACCAGGACTTTGATTTGGGTTGATGGTAGGCGCCGGGGGAAGGTGGGGGCTGAGCGTAAGATTAAGACTGGGGCTGGGGCTGGTGAATTAAGGCCCCCCTGCCTCAGGGTGCTATTACACATCTATAATGAGAAAGGGAGAAGAGGGGGGCTTGTCTTTGCACCTCAGCACACCTTAGATTAAATATGCACAATTCCCATGCAAAATGGGCCAGGAACGGCCGGGACCAACGCTGCTGTCTAATCCCCCGTGCTGGAGTTGTTTCAGCCAGGGTTAACAGGCTCATCAGTCAACACAGGCTGCTTAGCGCAGGACATCAAGGCCATTTGCAGGTTTAAGTGTTTGTGATTGCTTCCCTTTCCAGATCCCATTGCCACCCCAACCCCCCACACACACTCCCTGTGCTGGCCAGTGAGCACATGAGCCTGCAATAAGACACACATGCCCATATATCAAGCGTTTAACAGCATAGGTAGAGGTATGGTTATCACATAAACATCGGGCTGTTTACCAGGTGTACAAAACCGAGTTTGCTAACAGACACACATAAACACAAATGGGAGAGACACGGTTCCCACACACAGAGTTAAAATGGATAGATAATGTCCACAGTTACAGTTAGGAGTGGGAAGCTTATTTGCAATAACTATAAAAAGAGTTTCTCAGAACAACAATGGACATTGATTCCTCAGGACAAACAGAACAGTGTAACACACACAGGCAGCCCAAGAGCATAAAAGCACATCTACCTGCAATCTGAAAATGTATTCTTTAGGTTTTTCCGATGGCGAAGCGTACACATAAGTCCGTGTATCAGCTGTCTGCTGCATCCTCTGGGTCTGTTTGCATGGCAGCTTCATCACACCCATTTGCATTTCACAGCAGTGTTGACTTCAATCGCCAACACACAGCTGTATGAGAGGGCTGTCATGTTCCTCAAGTTAAGACTGTGTGTCTGTGTATGAGTATTGTGCACTCAGCTATTTGATAGGCTCCGCACACACACCCACAGATACACGTGTACACACACACACACACACACACTTAGTTCAAGAGAAACAGGGTGGGGGTCAGAGGGGCTAGAAAAAGTTGCAGCTAGGTACTGCAGATGAAGGCTGAGAAAAGGAGAACAAATAAACAAGACAGCGAGGGAAAGAAAGAGTGATGGCAGCAGATAGAGATAGAGAGAGGTGGTGATTATACCGCACTACATACAGTATGGTTCAGTGGAGCATATCTGCACAGGGACAGGCGGTCCAATAAAGCACAGACATCCTTATCCTGCTTGTCTGACTGCCTTCTCTTACATCCACGTACACATGGAGAGGATCTAAATATCTATATCTTGACTTCGCCTCAGAATATCCATGACAACAAAGCATTTTCTAAATTTATCTTAAGTTATTTATCTTGGGTTATTGTTGTATCCTGATATAGCATATTTTCTCATCACACGAGAATTTTTTGTTAGGTTGACTGAAATGCCATCTCTGTATTTTAACGCAACATTTTTGTCCATTCCTCTGACTGGGGATTTGTTTTCTTAATCATTGTGTTAAGACAATCAAATCTCAACAAACAATAATTGCATAATTAGGATTTTAATTTACTTGTTATGATTTGACACAGTTTAGTACAATACATCTAAACTCTCTCTCTTCCAAGCATACATTGGATTTGCCCTATAGAACTCCATTGCCTAATATAATTTACTTTTAGACTCCAGCTGGAAAAGCATTGACTTGGGCCTAAAAGTTGCATCCAGGCCCCAACATTTTTTCATAATCTTCTACTAAATCTTTCACAAGGCGGAAGTTTTGAATCTGTTTTTATGTTAATTTGCCATCCCCATTCTTATTTATTGGTTTTAAACAGGCGTTTGACACAAATTCATACAATTAAGTACAAAAATTTGTCTGAAGTGACCCAAGTTAATTTGGTTGAGTCAGGTGCAACAGCTTTGAACATAAATAAAATAGTTTAATGTGATTAATTATCTTAAGTCACACCAAAATATGACTGCTAATCATTTAATTGAGACTGTCCATTTAATATCATGCTGTGTGCACTCGCCTCTCATCGTTACGCTGCATGCAGGCGTCACGGTGCAAAATGCCACTGTAATGGAAGCAAAGTGTGGTGCTAATTGATAAATCTGAGGTCCTGAGTAGGAAGGAGTGCGGCGGGGGGAATGTTTTACGGCTGTGCAAATGAAGGGGCTGCAGAGTTTTACACATGCCATAAAATGGTTATGGAGAATTAGCGTTCTTTCTCTCTTACTGCAGTTACCTAGACACTAATGCAGAAGACCTGGATAGATGGAAGGACATGACAACATATGAAATACGTACACAGACACACACATAAAAGTTGGACACATACGGGTTCACACATTTGCTGCCCCTGCCCATACTTCCATTGTCTCTACTTATGGCCTATTTAAGTTAAGGTATTAACTGCTAATGAATACAGTTCCCATTAAATAGATCCCTCATACATCAGTCGTATGGATCGTTCTGAAACATTACGGCTGAGGCCATTAAGAGTGAGCCCGGTGTGTGCGTGCAAAAAATGTGGACACACTTTTCCTGTCCCTGCTGCCTGAAGCTTCGCACCCACAACACAATAATGACAATCATAAAGCCACACCAGAGTAGCTGGGAGGAGACCATGGTGTGAGAGGGTGTGTGCGTTTGAGTGTGTGTTGTGGTGAGAGGCGGTAACAAGGACAATCCTGAGGCAACGTTATATATATATATTCAGTGGTCTGTGTATATGCATGTATTCATGGGCAGGCATTGTATATGTCTATGTACATGTGTTGAGGATGGAAGGGATGCCTGTGCAAACATGTCTATGGGTGTGTGGCAGCTAGAGATGATTCTGCTCAGATGCTTGCTTCTGAAAGCCGTGACGGGTGCCAGTCTAATGCGAGGGGAAGGAAAGGCTCGGAGCACAGACAGACACAGACGTGACCCCTCACTGTAGTGTACTTGATTAGCACGTAGCCCCTTAATTAGCAATCCTCTGTGGTTACAGGCAGTTCTGCTGGTGACATAGCTGGTAACACAACCACAAAATGGACAGAGAGGGCTTTCCCACATTCACATTTCAATTAGTCATTGTTAGTGCAGAAGCTAAAAACCTCTGAGTACTTTCCTGAACATTTAAAGTTATTGGTTGCTTTTAAACAATAAGAGGGCCATGCAGGTAAAAAATACTATGCAGCAGGGCAACGGGAAAACTATTACAAGAAAAAAGCTGTTCATTTTCAAGAAAAATAATTGTGCTGCCACTGAACAACCTGCAGTAGATGATCTAATCCTACGAGCATACTTCCTCTACTGCAATTGGATTCAACAAGAAGGAAATGTGCTTGTGCTTTTAGCCCAGAATCATTTATGGTTAAATGGGTGACCCTAACGTACGTACAAGTGAAAAAGATTTATTGGCGAGATGAAGGTTTTGGCAGGCAAAGGCTGAGGGCAAAGAGGGAATGGCATTCGCAGGACGGAGCCAAGGAAACCTCGGCTGCAATCAGGCGGTGATTATTTTATCGGTCAACGTCATATCTGCCGTATTCTGTTGTTGGGGGGAATTCTGACTGGATCATTTTACATAAATCCAAGAGGACGGCAGAAGTTTCTCAAGTGCATAGAGGCAGGCTGCGTGCGAAGAGAAGCACTCAACCTGAAGTACAGGACATTTTTGCAAAGAGTTTTGAGCAGGAGCAGAGACTATTTTAAAGAGAGGGCAGGGTTTTGAGAGGAAGCATTAAAAAAACGTTAAATATAGAAAGAAGACCATATCAAAGAAAGATAGAAAAGAAACCAGGAGTGTACATGGAGAGATGTTTCGTGTTGTGAGCATGACAGGCAGAGAGTGGGGGACAAACCTGCAAACAAGAGCTGATTCAGAGGCTTGAGGAAATATAGGATACTCAAAGAGAAATTCAAAAACCATCGGAAAAACTGTATAGAACTTGCTTTCTATTGTGTTGTAGCTCCTGATGCAGAAAATCTCACACATTTGTGGCTTTGATTAGAATTTTCAAGTTTAGGTTTTCTGCTTTAATTGACCATAGCCTTAATGTGCCATTGTACATATCAGTTAATGTACTAAACAGCTGATTACAGACCTATGAAGCTTTGCTGTGGGAACTAGGAAACCAAGGCAAGGCAGTGCACTCAGTGTTTGGCAACGGTGAATTTAAAAAGGGTGAGTAGAGTTGGGTCAAGTTCAGTCGGTACCATGCAATTGGCTAAGGCCATTGGGATTCTGGAGAGATGGGGATTGGTTACGTGATTATGAGTGAAAACGTGTGTGTCCTGACCGGCTGGGCCACGTTGGCATTGACAGACTCTCTTACTGTGACACAGATGGCTAAGGTAAATAGGGGTCCAGGACTCATGGGCTGTTAGGGCTTGGTTAGGAGTGGGGGTGCCGTGTACATACTGCCAAGAGCTGTGATGGTCAAGCCAGAGAGCTATGGACTGAAACTAGAAAAAACATGGGTATGCTAATGATGAGGCTACGAGCTGTGTCGAAGGCTGAAGCACAGCTTTAGGTGATGATTACAAGCAGGCCTAGGTAATGTGGCAGGGACTGGGTGAGAGGGCTGTGGCTGGGCTCAGAAATAATTAGGAGCATGGCTGGATAACACAGCTAGATAATGTAGCTGGGGGGAGGCTGGCTGGGCACGGTAAGAAGTTGATGAGTACCAGGGTTGAGCTGTCCACTCCATTGGCCCTCTGAGCTGTGACAAGAAGCTCTACTGGCTGCTGCTGTAGCTGCGGGTGATGCCAACGATAGGACTAATGCACTAATTACCAGAGCGAGAGAAAAGAGAGAGTAAATAGAGAGGGCTACGGAAAGAATGTGCGACAGACAGAAACAAGAGGGAGGGAGCTGAACTCCGATGAGCTCTGAGTGACAGCAGCATGACATGACTGAGCTGAGAGCAGACATAACTATCTTGATTATCTTCTTCAACAACTTCCTGCGCAGCAGCAAAGTTATCACCGAGGAAATAGAGGTCAGCCAGCACAGGGAGTGAGGGGGGTGGCCTGTCATTTGTGTGTGCAGATGTTGTTACGTCGAGTAAGAACATGTGATTTTGTGACATCTATCAGGGAGACTCAAATAATCAAGAATGTCTCTATGTGCAAACAAATTCACTATGTTTAAAATGATGGTTTAGCTGCGAACGAGCGGCACAATTTATCAAAAGTTTACACTGTCTGTAAATAAATGCTACAACTCTTCAAGATCAAAGCCAAAGCCCTCTGTTCTCACTGATGTCAGACATGGTCAGAATTGCACATGTTCTGGTCCACCCTCACCCTACTTGCCATTATCTTAAACAGGGTCCACTGATGGGTTGACTTGTGGCCTGACATACAATGCAAGTGTCTGCACGCATGTTGGCTGAGCAGTGATCTCCCCGAACAAGGAACCTGAAGAAAGGTATACGTTTATTGTCCCTATAGTCTCTGATACAACCCTTAAGACCGTCTCCTGAAAAAGTGGCCCAGCAGCAGCAGGCGTATGTACAGGACCTTCGATGTCAAGTCATGGTATGTCAAGGTTAAACATAATTAAACATACATTTTACAGAATGACAGCATAATGGTCATAGCTCTGTTTGGGCATGAACCTAAGGTACTTCCTTAAAGTTTCACCGATGAAAAATAACCCAACTAGTGGTCGTATTAACCTATGTGCTCATTTCTTTAAAAGAAAGTTTCTCACTTTGATTGACAATGACTATTATTCTGTGAGCTAAATTACACCTACTGCCTTTCACTTTAGCGGCATCCTTGAAAATATTCATGTATCACACATGCTCAAATACCTTACAAGTGTTCCATCAATAGTGTATTAAACAAAAACAGCATAGATCCATTGAGCCAAACTGATCCAACTCCCCCAACCACTGTTGTCAGCTGCAGGAGATCCCATTCACCCGCCCACTCACTCCCCTTACTTATTTATCTCCACTTCCTGGGGCAGTGTTAGTTCATTCTCCTGTCGCCGCTTTCTCCCCTTTCCGTTGCTCCTCTCTCTCTCTCTCTTGTTTCACTCCTCGTTTCCAGGCAATTGGTTCTGGATGCTAGCAGTGGGTGGTAAGAGGTTGGGGTGGAGCTGCTGGGAAACTTGCTGTGTGTGTGTGTGAGTGCTGGGAAGTGAGCTAATAAAGGACGGTGATCCATGAAAGGCCTTGAGCAAAGACACAGTCAATTACCTAATGCCTGGACCAGACTGCAGGGCCCACGCACACACATTCTCCCTCTACCACACACATACATGCATGCATATACCTCATTTACGTATACATGGAGAGGGGGCAGTGGAGGGCATGAGTGGGAATTGTGTGTATGTGTGTGACTGGGTGTGCATATGTGTGTGATGGAGAGCGGCGATTTATTAAATTGCTGTCACTTTTGACAAATTTGTTCAACTCAAGTTGAAAGGGTTAGGCCGACCCGCCTCAGTGTTTCCTCTTTTCTCTTAGAAAAGAAACCTTTCAGAGCGAATCCCAGGCAACCCCCTGGATAAACCCACGACTGCTATCAGTCTGCCTCAGGTTGAAAGGTGCTTCATGAGCTGACCTCATGACCAAGCTCCAGACAGGGATTTAAAGTAATCCTGATGAATGCGATGCAAAAAGATGAAGACCAGCATCTTTATTAACTGTGTAACCAATTTAAATTATTCTAGGATTATTACGAACCTAGAGCAGACACTAAACTATCTATCTAACTATCTAACTTTCTATCAGACTTTTGATCACATGGTTGAGGTTGTTCCATTAACAAGAGATGACAATGAGAGAAAAAAAATCCCAACACAGTAAAATTGATTTTCAGCTAAATTACTTTAAATGAAGCGACTCACAATAGCTCTGTTAGATAGACTGACAAGCAAAACGATTGTAACATTAGACAAAATGTGTTGTTGTGAGTCTTCAGTCAACAATCTTGACCATATGAGACAGCGGTCGGTTATAGATGGACCGTTAATGCAGGTGGACCACATCTACATTAGATGTGAAGAAATGGGTAAATGGCCTGTAATTATGACTTTCGTTGGTATATCCAATAACTAAATGTGCAATAACAATAATATTAATAATTTCTGTGTGTGTAGTTTTAAACCCACCTCCTGTTGGAGTCAGTGTGTTATCTGCGATTTGAAGCGCTTGGCGAAGGCTGGGTGTGTGAAGGAATCGTTGCTGTGGTTCTTTTGTCCCGTTTCTCTGATCGGAGAATAACAAGAAAAAAACAACAAAAGGTTCAAGGCTGAAGTTCAGGTTAGTCTTTAATCACCACAGGTTGCTCATGAATCTATAAGGCACAAAATGGAAAAAATGAAAAAAAAGGAAAGTCATGGTTAAAACACAGAAATGCAAGTTTCTTTATAAAATGTAAATGTATTCATTTAATCATTTCTGTGACAAATCACTGATAAATGTTGGAGTGGCTAGATAGCTGGGTGGTCTTTTATACTGTAGTCAGGGAAATTATTGTGAGAGACAGATCAAATGGAGGGTCAATAACAGCACTTCACACACACAAAATAGATAAGCCTGTGAGTGGTAATTAGGCTATAGTCAAGTGTTTTAGTGAGGACACACACATTCACATGCACAATCCCTAATTAAAACCAAGCCTTGAAATAAACCATGGATAGACTAGGGCCCTGTTAAAAAAACAATATAAGGCAGTCTGGAAATAATCCTCTGGCAGACACCCATTAGTTTTCATAGTAAGGATTTGTCCATTAATGTTGTATGAATTTGTCTGTGACTGTGTTGAGTTCATATATTGTGTACACAGGCATGTATATCTTGCTTCATATGCAAGAAAAAATGCAGAACTGAAGAAAAGCTTTTAAACCCTTACTGTATGTTCATTAAATGTATGTTAAACTGCTTTTATAGTACAATTTGTGTGTTTTGTGTGTGTGTGTGTACATCGTTCTCACAGTGTGCCACCCTGGAGTGTTGTGGACTTGTGACGTTGCAGCTGTTTCTGGGCCTCCTCCAGTTGAGTGTAAGACTTCTGTAGACGCAGTGTCAGGTCAGGACAACGCACGCACTGGTCCCACATTTCCCCTGGCTGCTGGAACAGACCCTGTGCAGACACACAACCACACCAACACACACAGAGAAACACAAGAATCAGATAATGATCACTGTATCCTTCTGTTTCAGACCCCGCCTCCTTCCTTCTCTGATCCCTCTCCCACAGGTAGTGATGGCTTACTGCTTAAACCAGGGGCCAATCCACTGCACCTCTCCAAGAGAGAAGTAGAGAGAGTAAGGAAACTGATATGTAGAGACAGTGAAATAGAGTCAAACGAAGCATGTCAGAGGAAATGGTTGCAGAGGGAGGGGAATGAACAAAGATGGAGAAAATAGGAAATAAATACACATTGAGCTGCATATCTGCATAAGACTTAATTGTCCCTGTTCCCATTGATAAAATCCTTTATTCAAATATTCTTTGTCATTGTCTCTTCATTTATATCCCCTCTGCTCTGTCAACATCACAGCACTGAGCTCATTGAGAAGACTCATCAAAAAGTAGAAAATGTCAGTGAATGTGTAGTTTACTTAGTGCTTCAAAAATATCCCACGAGAAGAGTTAAACGATATGTAACCTACATTGTTTTTTATGTGTTTCAAAAACCTTTGACAACAAACAGGTGCTAAATGATGCAGGGATAAATTAGACTTTAAAAGACTAAACACATCGTTGGTTCTGTTATTTTATGTTGAATTATTAATAATAAAATAACAAAGATAAAAGAACATCATCATTATCTTTGATTCTTTCTTTGAGTGCTTGAATTGGAGATGCAAAACATGTATATTGTGTTTCCTCTCTAACTTCCACACAGAGTTTTGGGACCAAATCTCAGAAAACGTCAGTTAAACTTGAAACAGCTGTCTGTCATTTTCCTCCGTCTTCTTGACATTGTGACTCCTTCCCTGGAGTGATGTTTCTGATGCCTCCTGATAGATCAAAGTTACAAAGACAGAGAAGGGTTGTTTTTAGCAACACGATTTGGGGCCAATCCATGTCTAACCTCGCTTCCCCCGCTGCATCCCCCCAGGACTCCATTGTGACTGTCACACGATTGCTCTTAAGACACAGACCACTTGTGAAACATGTTATGGTTACTGTCACAAAACGTAAATGTTAAAGTGATTTCAAAGAAAAAACAATTTGAAATCTTTGAAAGCTTTTTGTAATTTCAAAAAAACAGGTGGTGATTTTTAAATAAGTCAAGGAAAGCTGAGGACATTGCCACTGATATAAGAAAGGTGTAGAAATGCAAATCTCCTCTTCTTATCTCTTCTTATGTTTATTAATTCTATTTCTGGACAAAAAGCAGGGATGGTGTTCTTGTTTTCCATTGGTGAGATCAGCCTGTGTGAAATGGCAACAATCCTTAATGTAAAGACATTTTAGTTAAAATACCAAACAAATGTTGAAACTTTTATTTGTCTGGTGAATATAAGTAACAAACTGCATCCTCTAACCTTGTGTAGTTGCAGTGTAAACACTTTTTTTTAAAGAAATGCCTACACTTTGTGTAGTTAAGATTAATTTAAATGTTGTTGCTTTGTTTGAGGTGACCTTCAGTTGTTGTTGTTAAAAAAGGAGGGAGGATGAGGGGAGTGGTTTGGTGGGGAGGAGGGGGGGGGGTGAAGAGGAAGGGACAGGGACCCTGTCCTTGCTCCTATCGCCACAGGATCGGTGGCCTGGCCTGACCACTTCCACAGCCAGCACCTCAACCTTATCCATCACCACCAGATAGTTATCACAAGAGGGAAGGGAGGGGGTGAGGCGGAGGGGGAGAGCGGGGAGGGGAGGGGAATAGAAAGAAAGAAAGAGAAGGGGACTTCCTGCACGAGTCACAGACATAAAACAAAAGAAACACAGGGAGGCCGAGGCGGAGGAAGACCTCTGTGTAAAAAACGTAAGTGATTTATTCTTCTCCATGTCAGCACAAGGAGACTTTCCTGACATCATTAATGAACTAGCTCTAACTACAGCCAGCTGCCTGTGTGTGTGTGTGTGTGTGTGTGTGTGTGTGTGTGTGTGTGTGTGTGTGTGTGTGTGTGTGAAGTGCAGCTAATAAAATTAGACAAATCCATGCCTCATTTCTGCTCACTTACTGTATGTTTTACATTGTTAGAAACTAATAATAGGGAAAGCACGTTGCCATAAAGAGCTATAGAGCGTAAATAACACAAATGCTGAAGTGACTCCTCATCGAAAACACACACACACACACACACACACACACACACACACACACACACACACACACACACACACACACACACACACACACACACACACACACACACACACACACACACACACACACACACACACACACACACACACACACACACACACACACACACACACACACACACACACACACACACGAGTACGCACAAAATCTAACACCACAGATGCACAACTGGACTATGGTAAATTGTAATAAGATAAATACTAAGCTGACGACAACACTTTACTGCACCAGCTGAACATACAGAGGTTTTGATATTAAGACTGAATTAATTAGCAGGTCATTGTTGGGAAAACAATAACATTAACAATAACAGTTCTATTCATTCCAGGAGAGTTGTGAGTCAACAATGCATCCAACACTTATCAAGACAAAAAACTTCAATGAAATGCACATGGTGCTCTGTCTAGTCCCAACTAGATACTATTGTTTTTTTTTTTTTTATAATGTCTGTCTCTCTGATGCATATTATACACTATATGTATGCTTCAATTGGCCAGTACCTTAAAAATAAATTCTATATTAACATTAGAAGGGCACTCAGTACAAGTGCATACCTCTGCCAACAGCCAACAGTTAACAGTCCCTTTATGAAACCACATTTCAATCACTCATAAATATCAGTCCTCAAAACATGCGTGAATTTCTCATCAAGATTCCTGAATTATTATCTGTGGAATTAACATGTTGAAAAAACACCTAATCCCACAATGTTAAAGTGAAAAAAAAAATCCTGGAGCCGCCCCCTGATCCGGATCTGCACAGAAGATTAATGGGCTCTTTCCTGACCCAAACCTGTCCGACAGATTTTTGCATAATCCTGCTAAATATACGATTGGATAAAAGAAAAGCAAACAAAAACATGACCTCCTTGGTAGAAGGCAATACACTTACAGAATTCCACACTAAAGTAATATTACCTCCAAATGTGCCTATCACAGCACAGAACATACCGGTGGAATAGGTGACATTGTATTGATGAGGAACACAAATGAGAGCTGTGTGTGTGCACTGTGGTAAAGCTACAGCTGAGGGTGACACATAGGCACACAGTCACACATATAGTGCTCACTGAAATACACTAAACGCCTCTGAGCTGTAGCCCCCAAGAGAGCTGTCTGCCATGTTTTAATGATGTCATTCTACTTTAAAAGGACTTTTAAAGGCTCCGTGCTTTCATCAAGAACCCTCCTCCATAAAGAAAGAAGGGAATGTTAGAGAGCTCTAATAATTAGTGCATTACTTTGTGAGGGGGAAGAATGAGGAAAGGAGGAGGAGTAAAGCATCTGCAAGGGGTTCTACAATCTGTCATTCTAGTTTCTCATTTATATAATTGTCACCTATCTCCACCTGAGTGTGTCTGTCATGGTCCTATAGCTCTGAACATCTCACCTGCTGTTTCCTGTTGGCAATGGGGGGCAAAATGGGCTTGAAGGAGCAGGTTCTAGTGGGTTTGATCCTCGGGGATCCAAGACTCCCACGGAAACTTGGGGCTGTCGAGTCCGGCATGCCCAAGAGACCAGCCCTGCCTATGGGAACAAGTCTGGTGGGGGCCTGGTACTTGACCTGCCTCAGCAGCAGCTCTGTCTCATGGGGGGCTCGCCTGGATGGAGAGTTGAAGATCCCTGGGCACTGGAGAGAGAGAGAGAGAGAGAGGGAGAGAGAGAGAAAGAGAGGGAGAGACGTTAACCCTGTATAACACAGACATTGTGAGACTGAGGGAGACAGTGTATCAGTATGAGCAATGTGGTTTGATTAGATGTGTACAAGTATTTCTCACTGGCTATGCTATATTCATGTTAGAAATAATAACTGAAACTGAAAGTATCAGGTAAAACAGAGTAAGGATGAACCAGAGGTTCCAACTCAGATTTAAACCAAGGACACTGCAGTTGTAAAGTCTGGATTTTGTGACTCCTACATATGCTCCTGGGTGTTTTACTCCCTGATCACAACATTGTGTTAAAGTCCATTTGGAGTTTGGGAAAACCACAAAGTAATTTCGTTTGTCAGGGGAACCATTTTAGGCAAAATTATAGAACAGCCGGCTCCTGGGACAGCTTAAAATGAAACAGACAACAGTTTGTCATTTAAACTGTTACGGTCAATATTCTGAGGTAATTTCAAACATCAGTTTTGTTAATAACTTCCTCATGCAGTTTTTCATGTATGGTTCACCTGTTATTGCCCTTCATATTAACCACATTACCCAAAATCTGTGGAAACTGTGAAAAAAAAAGATGTGCTCCCATTGACAACAGTTGTGGAACTTCACATACTAGTAAACTTTGGAGTCCATGACAAAAAGGTTGTCATCCACCTGTGTCTGTAAGGGTCTTTAAAGACAGTTATTTGAACATCTTTATCACTTTTACGTTCTAAACAATCAACTTTATGGTGCATTATCAACATCAGCCTATGTCTGAGCCTTAAAGCAGACACCTGGGAACTTGTCCAACCGAAGCTAAAATACTACAGGGATAACTACATCTGTCTCAAATGTGGCATGACTTGTATCTCATTTCTCAAAAGCACAAGTACACACGTGTACACAGGTTCAATTACTACGTTTCCTCCGCTGTTCTGAAGTGAGGTAGAGATTTGCCACAGACAGTCTCATTAATACTTTTTCTAACCACAGTGATTCTTGGCTGTAAGTTAATTACCAGACCAAAGCTTTGAGTTGGAGGACTCTGTATCTACTCTATATGCTAATAACACCGCTTGCTATTTAGGCCACTCTAAAAGACTCGGACACCGGAGAGAGAGAGAGAGTGAGAGAGAGAGAGAGAAGAGAGAAAAGGCTTAAGTGGGAAATTACTCCCACCATATCGACCTAAACCTCACTCTTTTAAAATAACATATTAACAGACTGGTTAATTAGTACATGTTTCATTATTGGGCAATGAGCACTTTAAATGTCAAGTGAGTTGAAAGATATTAATTCAACTCCACTGACCCTAATTTCTTCCCCAATGGGTGTAGACACAATGAGAGGAGCTGATCTCTTACTGATGCCTCTCAATCTTATGAAGCTGACAGAAGAGCTAACGCATCATTCTGATGTGTCATGATGGGCAGATCACTTCTTAAAACTTTTGCCAATTCTAATTTCCATCATATTTTTGGGAATGGGATATTCTGAAATGCCTTGAGGGATTTTTTCCAAATTGTGTAGTGACTGAATAACCACCATATTCCAAAAAGACTCAATTTCTTTACTGCTCACTATCAGTTTATATTATGCAATAGAGATGAGTGCACAGACCCACCTCAAACAGGAGAGGACAGAAGGATGGGGACATACACACCACACAAACACATACACAAACGTAAATCTCACCACTCATAAAGGCACACACACTCACACAAACACACACACACACACACACACACACACACACGCACATGCCTAAGAGTACCAACCTAGCTACGGGAAGAGCAATGATGTTGACCTCAGGAACACACCTTCTCTATCTCTGTCAGAGGGACTTGGGGCCTTTTGGTAAGCTGTGTGTGTGTGTGTGTGTGTGTGTGTGTGTGTGTGTGTGTGTGTGTGTGTGTGTGTGTGTGTGTGTGTGTGTGTAAGTGTGTGTCTGCGAGCCTGCGTGCATGTGTGTGTGGGCTTGGGTTCGAGAAGTGAGGAAGGATGAACTGTGTGGGAGAGCCATCTATTCACTGCTGACAAGGTCAAAGCTACGAAGGGAAAGAGTCCCCTGCCATATGCAGAGAAAGAGAAAGAGAGAGAGAGATATACAGGGAGAAAGAGAGGGCGGGGAAGAACAGACAAACTTTTCTACTTTATTTCTTTATTCCCACGTTTCATAAATTACCCAAAATAGCTCATATGCGAAATTATACAAACCGATCCAATCCAAAGCACTTGCAGTATCAAACAATGACACAACCAATGCAAACTCTGCTGCACTCCAGCGTACACTATTTTCATATTTGACCATTTTAAAGTTGTGAGTCTGTGAGCATCTCAGAAGAACATAGGATACTGGCAGGAAGAAAAGTAGTGAGCCAGATGATGACGATGCTGTTTGCATAGGTATGCAGAAGAGAGAGAGCGAGAGAGAGAGAGAGAGAGAGAGATAAAGAAAGTGAGAGGAGTGTTGGTGCTGAATCAACAGTGACCAGTGTGCTTTGTCTTCATTATGATCCCAGTAGGGAGTCACAGAGATGTGTGGATGCCACACACACACACACACACACACACACACACACACACACACACACACACACACACACACACACACACACACACACACACACACACACACACACACACACACACACACACACACACACACACACACACACACACACACACACACACACACACACACACACACACACACACACACACACACACACACACACACACACACACACACACACACACACACACCTGTGCCAGGGGAATCACTGAAATATCCACTCAGCACATCAGAAGAGCCATGAAGACACACACTTACTCACACAAAACTACAGCCCGTTTGTGAAGCAACTCCCTAGTTGTACCTCATTACCTGTTTAAGTCGCTGCATGTTTAGCTGCGCATGTGCATTCATGTGCACGTACGTACTGTCATGTCTACATGACTGCCCTTGTACAAAGTTTAGTGAGTCTGTGATGTTGCCTGAGTTCTCGAGATCAAACGTTTTAACCGACCACCGTGACACCAGATAACGACAAATTTGCTGCAAGTGTAAGTGTGTATCTGACATGATCTCTCATTCACCATTGAGATTAAATATTACACTTACGGATAATGAAGTGGATATTATTTTGTAACATGAGTAACTACTAATGAATACTCTACATGAGCCAACTATACAATTACTGTTCAGTTTAGAAAAAAATTATAAGTATAATTATGATAGGTTTAAAGCAGTGGTGGGGAACATCCAGCCTCAAAGCTACATCCGGTCCACAAGACTAATGGAAAAAGGGGGGGGGGGGGGGGTTGGGTTAGGGTTATGGGGTCAGATATTGGCCTCTGGTCAGATATTTGTGTGCGAACAAACCTGCTTTGTACTGAGGAGGTGATGTAACCGGTGCGCTTGGTAAACTCTGTCTGTTTGCTCTTTTACGACCTGCAGACAATCTCTCTCTCTCTTCTGAAGTTCCTCAAGTTCATCCAGGTCCCTCCTACAGACAAAACACACAATAAACAAAAATGCAATTTAAATTTAAAAAAATGTCCAATGTACATGATGGCAAAGTCATCAAAGTAAAATATAAATATAATAATTACAAACTCTATAGCACAAAAACGATGAATAAGTAACAGTAAGTAATAATTACACTTAAATATTGTTTTATAGTAACATAAACTAAATGAATAAATCATGCTTAAGTTACAGTTCCCTGTTTAACACATCTTTGTTTGCTAAATAACAATGATTGATTGGATACTGCACCTAATTTAAACTCTACATCACTTGCTATAAGAATAGAAGACTAAGCCTTTTGTTTAAACGTTTTTAAACAAGTCCAAGTAATATGCAATATAACTACAAATACTGCATATAACTTAAAGAGATATATTGCATATTAGCCTACATCTTAAAACTGTATACTAAAATGAGAGACATGTGCACAATGTAAACTTAAGGTGTGTTTGTGCATGTGTGAGAGTGTATTTAAAACACACTTTTAATCATAAATTTGTCAATTCCCTTGAGATTCCTTAGAATGAATAAATAACTATCAAACGGTTACAGAGACACTGGTGCGGACATGAAAAGACAGAGAAGCTGTGGTAGAAAAACAAGGCAATGAGACTGCAGGGATGGAAAAAAAATCTAAATGAGAGTGCGAGAGGCTGTAAGTGGGAGGATGATGGATACATTTCATCACAGCAGCCAGGACAGGTCTGTCTGTGACATCTGTTAAGCGAATCTGGCTAAATGGGATGCATTAAAAGCCCATACACAGCAATTTCATTCCGCAATCACACAGCCTTATTGTTGCAGGGGGGTAATAACTTAAAAAAGGGAAGTGGAAACAATTACTAAAACACACATGCCATGGTAATGTGAAAACACACACACACACACACACACACACACACACACACACACAAAACAACGAGTAAAACCAATCTAATTCAACAAGAGCAGTTCCAACAAGAGTTTAGTCAAAGCTCATCAACAATCCTTAGTCCTTTTCTCCTTTTTCTTTACTCTCCCTTTTCTCTGCCCAACTTCTCTTTTCAATTAAAAACCTCAAATCACAAATCGGAGTGTTCACCGTGTGTCTGTAATGTGGGGTTAACACATTCTGCAGCTACTGACATTTATAAAGAAATCACAACACCCTTGTCATTGCCTTTGCATTCCCATTCCTTCCTCAGCACCAGATTAAATTCCAAAATAAATTAAATATGCAAAGCGCTGTGCGTGCATGTGTGTGTGTGTGTGCATGTATTTGTGTGTGTGGGGTGTGAGAATGAGAGCAGGTCTATAAATGTGCCTCTGTGCGTGTCTTTAATATAAAGCACAGTTATTTAAGACTGTGTGTATAGATCTGGGACTGTACTGTATGTCTCTGTGTCTATGTCTATATCTTTAAGTTTTGGCTTATTGTGCAACATTCAGGTTCACAAACCAAATTGTGCGTACGTAAATTAAAATATAAATTAAGTGTGTTTATTTTTGCTGGTTCATGCATTCATACTGTTTCAAAACAGGCAGTTTCCAGAGGTCACAACCAGTTTGTATATGTATGCAGTGTTAAAGTGAGATTACATCAGTGTGTATGTTCATGTATGTGTATCAATGTCCATGCATCATGTGCACACACCTCTACTCGTGTGTGTGTGTGTGTGTATGTGTGTGTGTGCGTGTGCCTGTCTGACTGAATGGCTGACCTTTGCTTCCCTGCCCCCAGCCCCAGTGTTATTAATTGCTGTGTAGTGGACAAAAGCCAAACAGATTTGTAACGGCTGAAGGCACCTCGATCTGTGTCGACCCAACCAGCCGCCACAACATACAACCCTCATTAGCCCTCTTCTGCACGCCGCTAGTGCTCTCTGCTTGTGTGTTTCTGTGTGTGTTTGACTGAGTGAAAAAAAAGACAACAGAAAGAAAGGGGACTAAACAAATTTGAGAAACAAAACATTTCCATTTGCTTTTGAAGAATTGAATTGTGAGTTGGACGCACGTCAGACAACTGTGATTCTTCAAGTCCAACTTTAGACTGAGCAGGAGAGAGGTAACTGACAATTCAGGGTCCAAGGTAATGTTATCTCCTGCCTTCTGCGTAGTGGTCAAATTATAGCAACTTCATACAGTAAAGTCTCTGTGTCTCTATATCTCATTGTTTGATATCTAGTGTCAATAAAAAATAAGCTTATTGCAAATCCATTGTAAGGTAGTAAGTTAGCCTGCTTTAGCTGGAAAGGATAAATTGGTTTGTTTGCTAAATTGCACAAATGAAGCTGTCACCCTGAACATCCTGTAGAATGCTGTTCAAAAATCTGGCAGTTCGATAAAAGCGGAAGATAATAATAAATTGTTGAATGTATTGAACATTCAAATCGGATTTGACAAAACCGTTCTTAGTTACAACCCGACTGTAATCCACTACTTTTTCAAGTTTACTTTCAATTACACACTGAGAATGTGGACATTATCCTGTAAGAGTTCATTGCTTTAAATTCTGATAAAGTCACGATATGAGGCAGTGCGTGCAGACTACAGATTACGTTAGATGGCTGCTGAACTGTTGGACAAGCTAATCAAGCTCACTTGAACTACTCTCAAATAACTGGAATCCTAACTGACATTTCACCCTGCACTGTTGACTTATTAAAATGGCTAATACAGTAAAGCTACGTTTGTCACATCTTCCTCAATTATTAACCCCCTGGTTCACAGCGGGGGGTCAAGGGCTGATGGGATATCAGAAAGTGAGGCATTGTGGGACAGCAGGCCAAACCTGCGGTCGTCCGGTCCAGCACCGGAGCAGCTAATTGGCCAGGTTCTAAATATTTAATGGAGACTTGACCTGATTGGCTGTTTTAATTGCTCCAATTAAATGATTCAATAGCTGGCAAAGAGGGGGAAGTCAGCCAGTCAATTTAGACAGTGACCAGCTCAATGTATTGAGCCTTCAACACCCTCATGACACACAGTTTCCATTTAAGTGACTTACTGATTGATTAACTAATTCACTCAAGTAGTCAAACTAGTGCCACTTATAAAGGAGGAAGCAAACAACCAATCCAGTGTTGAAATGATGCCCAAACTATGTTTCTAATATTCTAAAAGAAAGAAAGATTTTCAATTTCATTCATTTTCTGTACTTTTCTTCACTGTTTCACTCTCAAAAGTAATTTCCTAAAGAGGCAGCGAGAGCACAGCACCCAGATTATACTTCAACACACACACACAAGCACACACACACACACACACACTGAATATACAAATCCAATCAGACTGAAGGAGTGAACTTGTCTCCACCCAAACTGGATCAGAAAGAAAGAGCAGCAAAAAGAAAGACTGTCGCATAGAAGCGGAGAGTGATCGCAGGGCAGCCATACAGGCAGGCCCGCACTCTCTCCACCACAGCAGCTCTCCTTTCATGAATGTCCTTGAGAGGAACACAAGAGAGGGAGGAACGAAGAGACAGGAAAAAAAGTAGAAAAAGAAAGAGAGACAGCGTAGCGAGAGAAGAGAGGAATGAAAAGAAAAGGAAAAACAAAACCCTAGCGCTGCTCAGCCTAGCAACACCAAGTCTATAAATGATCCCTGAGCTTCCCCTTTTCCCGCTCTTTAGGATAAGTTAAAAGATTTTGCCACGTCGCTGCGACATCACAGGAAGAATTATTTATCTGATTATGGCAGTAATAATTACCCAGCTGTTTATTGCAGATAGAGGAATAATTCATGCAGTCAACAGTCCGTGTTGGTGGCGGCGCCGATGACACCAGCACATTTAGAAAATATGCAAAGCCGACTCGCTCCTCTTCCCTAATTGCCCCCCTGGTCCCACTGAATGCCCTTATTAAAGCCCAGGAACTTTAACTGTCTCCCTGACAAAGTGATAAATTGTTGGGGTATCAAGGAAAAACTGTGGCAGAGTGGGGACTGCGCCGGGGTCCTGACTTCATTAGGCTATGCAGAAGGAGAGAAAGGATGGATGAGGATGGACACTGAGACACGGTGAACCGGTGGCGGAGAGGGAGAAAAAGGTATAGAGCAAAACGGATGGAGGAGGACATGAGGAAAGATTGAAGGAGAGAGGTGAGGTGAGGGCAGGGGATAGAAGGAAAGGCTGGGGTAAGTAGCACATATTAGCTGGATGCTGTACCTAATGAAATGACACAGATGGTTTTGTGCGGGGGAGATCTGACACAAGGGAGAAAGAGAGACAGAGAGTCACAGACAGAGCGAGAGCGAGCGAGATAGAGAGCGTGAGAGAGGTTCGGCAGTCTATGTATTACTCCTATATCATTACCATGCACAGCCGATCAGCCTGCACTAAATGGGAACCATTAGTCCAACTTTGAATAATTTATGCAGCGGGTCGGACGGACAGAGAGACAGAGCCACAGAGGGAGGCAGCATGCTGCTGGATTAAAAAGTGGGCCTTTGCGGGGTGAGTGATCAGGCAGCGTGCGATCCGAGGGCTTAGCGGCTAACACAGAGAGGATATTTTAAATAAATACCAGCACAGCGTTAATTGATCGTGACCCCAGCCGCACTAAATAAACATGTCATTAACTAGAGAAGTGAAGTGATCTCCACACCCCAACCGCTGTGGAGGAGGGGCGTGTGTGTAGGGACATACATACATATTTATACATATATATATATGAAGAGACTGCAGGTGTCAGGCAATTCATAGTGGAATTATACAACAAAAGCGGTAAAATTCTATTCCGTTCTAAACTCGAATTTGCTCTTTACTCCAACATTGGTCTAATCTAGTTCATCTCTGCTCTTTGTATCTAGCTGTTCTAGAAATATAGCATGTAGAGGAGGTGGAAAGAGATGTGGATGACATTATAGAAATATACATTTCTATTTGCCTGGACATGTTATTGTTATGGGCTGCAGTATTTTAGCTGATCTTCAAAACTAAGCTGAGACGTACAATAATATTTTTAAATACCAATTTAGGGCTTTATGTTCTCGTTTTTATAAAATGTGTATTCATTGGTTCAAATACACATAATCCACAAAAATATTTTTTACGCTCACAAATGTAAAAGCTTTGTAATGAGTCGTTTGATTAAGAAATTGGACTACCTTTATGTTGTTTATCAGTGGTATCATTTTTGCTTCTTTCATCAGTGGTATCATTTCTAAATCCTTGTGTGTGTTTGTTTTTGTGTGACATAAAACTGAGGTGGCAACACTTAATGGACTTAAACAGCCTACCCCCCCGCCACCAACCTCTAAAAGGGGCAAGGAGTGTGGAGGAAAGGTGGAACGCTTGTGGGGAAATGAGGGAGAAGTCAGTGATCCAAGGAGCACTTTAACAAATTTACATTTAATTTTAGCAGAGGCCTAAAGATATTTTCTGGTAAAATATATTAGGAACATAAAAAATGTGACTATTAGATAAACGTGATAGGTTTTTTTTTTTGTCAAAAATAAAAGATGGCGTATCTGTAGTAGTAAGCCCTGGAGCACGGGGTGTTTTATTAATGCACGAGCTGTGGTTCAAATCAGAGGCTAATTTTTAATTTCTTCACATCGTTCACTTCTCTCTCTCTTCGCCCCGAGCGCTTTAGAGGACTTCTCTCTCTCTCTTCATTCCACTCTACCACTATGTGTCTCAACTCTCCCCCTGTCCCCATTCTCTCCTTCTTAGGTAACACTATGGAAGTGCAGATGTTACCTACACCTCTCTCCCTCACCCACCCACACACTCTTTAAGGTTACGGGTACACAAGTACACCTTTTAGCCAATTGCCTATACACTAATCAGGTCAATCCTGACTGACATGTAGCAGCTGACTCCCTTCCAGTTCATATAGTAGACGATGGGTAACGCTGTATATTTTAAATAAACACATGAAGGTGAAATGATATTAAACAGAGTGACACAGCGACCATATGAAAAATGAGAGATGAGAAATGGGAAAAAGAGAAGTAGTGAAGCATTTTGTTTTTACTTGTACAACATCCATTTTAAAAATGCAATACAATCACACGTAAACTGTTTGCTCTTCCATATAAAGAAGGATTTGGGTTGTTTTGTTTTTTTACCTGACGAGTTCATTTTTTCTGGAGAGTCCTTCCAGATATCTCCGGCGTGCATAGAAGTTGTGGATATATTTCCTCACAAAGTATCCTCTCCATCTCCGCTGGATCTGTGAGGAATCAGAGTATGACAGGGTTGCAACTATATACTTCAATATTTATTAATTTGAAAGAAATCCATTGTTTCACATTTTAAATAATTCCAGTGACTAACAAGAAACACAAACTTAAGTTAAATTCAAAATCAAAAAAATATGTCATGGGGATGTTGCATTCTTTTCATGTCAAAGACCTTATTTGTGCTTTTTTTCTCCCTCTCTTCTATCACAGAAAGAATCATAAAACTTTTTGAACCATGCAAACACATGGAGCTACTTTATGTTTTTCCCTCTGGAGTGATGGAGGGACAGTCCAAGGTGGAACAGACAGCTGTCACAGCCTCATACATTTAACTGTATGAGCTCACATTGATTGTGGAGGCTGCAGATTAGCTAGTACACACACCCAGACACACCGGTGGACCATTTTAAAGCAAGGGGGCGGATGTCCTTCAGACTAATTAGGAGATTAAAACAATGGCAGGTAAAAGAATAATCACACAATGAGAAGAGGGACGAGGAGAGAAGAGAGGGAGTGGAGGATGGCGAAAAGAACGACAAAGAGCAAAATGAGAATTAGCATTGATCTGCCAGTCAATAGATAATTTTAAATAAAGTAATTGCCGCCTCCTGAGTTCTGGCTGACCTTTGTTGACTAGTGAAATCAATGCTGTTGAATCTAATACAAATCCAGGGTGCGCTATGTAAACACTGGTTTCTATTACGGCCCTAATACATTATCCTCTGTTAGCGGCCGTGCCGTGATAAAGACAACAGGAGAGGAGAGAAAAAAACGAATAGAAACAAAATTGATTCAAGACGAGTGTCATGAGGGGGATCTGAGATGATTGTTTCTCCCTTTGCGTCCCACTTTCTCTTTATTTACGCATTAAATATTTCTTGATCACAGATGTCCTTCATTTACTTTTGCCCAGGGTCTTCCTCTCCCTTTCTATATAATTAATTTTCATACACATGAACAAAGACTATAGACTCAGACTTTTTAGAGTCAGAGCTGGCAAAGGGTAGCTCACACAGTAAAAAAGATTTAGCAGGATATATGAGAAATCATCGGAGCAGTATTTTCCCTATACCGTTTTATTACAGTATTTGTAAAGCCTATAGAACAAAGAAAAAAATGCACAAACTGCAGAGAAAATTGTTATGGGGACCAAAACCTGGATCTTGTGCCACTGCAAAGCACCGAGCCACTTTGCAATCCAATTCTCATACATTTCATTTTTTATTAAAATTCCTATAGGAAACTGTGGTTATATCTGTATTGGTAAAAAAGACCTCTAACTTCAGAAGCCACCACTTTTCTCTCCATGGCAATATCACCTTTCATGCTTTGACTTAAAACAACTGGGTCACACATCACTCTTGGATGCATGTGTCTTCTATAATGTGACACAACAACAGGGTGGTCAGCTTTATTTGTTTGGATTTATATTAAGTGTAAAACCTTGAGCCTTAAAATTCCAGACTTTTCCACCGATGTGAAAATATGACCAACCGGACAGGGACACACTGTCTTCAATAAACACTAGTGGATTTTTTTTGTTGGCCTATAAAACCCTTTAATGGTTTAGGCCGAATGAAACTGTTTAGCAAAAGAGTAGGCTATAAGGAATTGTAAAAATATAAGGTTCCTGTGCAATATCCGTGTGTAAAAATGCCAAAGAATCAGTCGCAGCCATGGTGCGGTAATTTATGAGTTGTAGCAGCTGAGTGGGGAAACCATGACGAACATGAGCACTGATATGAAAAATACATTTGTTATTATTTGATCTGATTTGTAATGGGCTTCTTACCAAGCACCGTGCATTAAAAAAAAGAATGATTAAGGTAATTTATAAAAAGTGAACACTGTTGTTACTACAAAGGATCAACTAAGCATAATTTAGCATTCTCAGAATTTTTTCATTTTATTGCTGATTTTGATTATGTCGCAAATGAAACGGGTCAGGGATGTCAACGCAAACAACAGAACACCTCTGTAAAGCTGCATGTGTTGGGATGTGAAGCCCCAGTGCCTGATCCTTTTGTTTCCTCTGGGTTTCCCACTGCCCTTGAGTGTGTGGTCTGTCCCCATTTTGATCTCAGTCGTGGCCCCGAGTGTGTCGTATGTTTCCCTGCTGGGTGTGGCAATCAATCGACCGGTTTGCCGCCACCTCACATGCATACCTGGGATTCGTCCAGCAGCAAAGGCCACCACTCTTTATCTTTATCCATAACAGACTCATTCAACAAGATTCTGCCAGATCATTCAGCCAACTCCTGTCTCATTTGGAGTACGTTTGGTTTGTTGCCTCAGCCTCATGTCTTAGACCTGATCGCTGTACCTGAGGATCACCTTCTCCTGCCTGCTCACTCACACCCAGCTGTCTCATCAGAACACTGGGCCAGTTTATTACTACCTGCGCCGTAACAGGAAGCCTGAAGCTTTGCTCGCCTGCCTGCTCTGACTGACTGCAGAACGCCACGTGAACTGGTCAGATTGCAAATTTGCGAGTCGCATTATAACAAACCTCGCTCCTGTCTCTGCTTTTGTTTTGACTCCAATTAAAAGCCTTTGAAAAATAATAACAGTATGTAAGATTAAAGTATTTATATATAAAACACTTAAGCAATGAAACTGTGTGATGAAGGGCTGATATTCAAGGGGCCAACCGATCCCAGCACACACAGAGACACGGAGAGTCCCCCCACCACGACACTCCATTTGCTAAAACAAGACACTGTGGGGATATTTACCCTGACCGCCATCTCCTCGTAGAAATTCATCTTCATGATAAAATATGCCGCCTGTGAACACAAAGGAAAAGATGGCATTACACCTTGTCTCCCAGCCCTCTGATCTGTCCACAGCAGGCGTCAAAGATAAAGAGTACTTTATACATAATACATTGCACAGAGGCAGCACATATAGGGCCAATGAAGGGGGGGAGGCAGAAAAGGAGAGCAAGAGAGACAAGGGGAGCGGTGAAAAGCCAGGAGAACGGAGAGAAAGAGGGGAAGAGAGAGAGAGAGGAGGGAAAGAGAGAGAGTGGTTAGTGGGACTCCGTATCAAGGGGAGGACGGTACTCTCTTAATACACCAACGCAGACAAGGGCCAAGAAAATCTATGGTAGTCAAGCAGCGAGCTAATGGAGATGTATGACGGCCAAACGCTCTCCTCTGGATTTCATAATCAATGACAGCGCTGCCAGAAGAGACTAACAAAAGGGCCAGAGGATATTCAGCAGCGCAGCCGACGAGCCGCCGCACACCAAACGTTCCGGGGCCGACCACTGGGGGCACACTTCAGGAGCAAACCGGACAGTCAGCCATAAAAGGGGCTCCTATCGCAACATGTCTTTTTTAATAACGACAGGGAGAGGGGGAAGAGAGGAAGGCGAAGGGAGACAAAGACTTGAAAGGAGGCTGTAAATTCAGCTTGATGTTTGGAGATGAGGCTTTGTGCATGTCGCATTACACATGATAGGGTCTGCAAGAGTGCGGGAGGGGAAAAAAGGAGAGAGAGAGAGAGAGAGAGAGAGAGAGAGAGAGAGAGAGAGAGAGAGAGAGAGAGAGAGAGAGAGAGAGAAAGGGAGAGAGAGGAGGGGTTGAAACTGAATCTCCCGGGGCTAATTCAAAACAGTGCACTGTGGCAATTTTGAGTGATTCAAATTAGCGCTCGTCTGTTTCCAAATGAGACCAAACAGCCTCTTTTTAGCCCATATGTGTGTTGAGACACATCGTTCACCCTTTATTTCAAGCCCCCACCCCCCCAACCACCACTTCCAGTTCTTGAACGCCTCCCAAACAGTGGCTGGCAGTTATGCTTTAACAAACAGTCAATTTACAGGCATGATAAATAGCTTGTTGTGATACGTTTACAAAACTCAATCCAGGGGAAAATTATACATGAGAGCGCTGGGTATTGGATCCGGTATCAACAATCTGTTCAATTAAGAAGCAGTTGGAGGCAATATGCAAAACAAAAAAAACTGGGGTTTTACTAAAGCACACACACACACAAACATACACATGCATTACACACACAAACTCTCCCGCTCTTTCCTGCCCTCTTTCTTTTCCACAATTTTTATATATGAACCCCAGCGGTTGCCATATAGATGGGATTCCTTATCATATTGCATCATATTTCCTAAGTGCTAATTTCCCAATGTGTAATGAGTGAATTATATTTTCTTAAGGTCAGATGCAGGGACTTAGGAATACAGCAATTGAATTCTAATGCATGCTATCATAACAAAATCAATATATCTATAGCCGTTCCAGGCTCTGGCTTACCTTCACCATTTGTCTGAAACGTGCCCTTGCTGTGAAGCCCCACCACATCTTCTGGATAATGATTGCTTTCTTGTGCAGATGGCTGTAATAAAGTCATATTGGGGAGATGATTGGATGGTTATTTTTCTGTGGTTTAAATGGAGCAAAACACTGGAGAAAGTTATTTAGAAGCAGATGGATGTAAATTTAACTGTGTGTTTCTTTATTTGAACATTTGGGAGTTTATGCTAAGAAACTAAGAAAAACCTAAAAATTTGAACCTGTTAAAATTCAAAGGCTAAAAGAACTAAATTCCTCTTTATAATAGGATATACAGTTGAATTAATTCAAGCAAAATATAACCAAAAGAATACTACAGCTGTAAAAAAAAAAGAAAAAAAAGTGATCTCTTTACAAGGGTGGAAACAATGGAGAAAGGAGTGATTTCTATAAACAATGAATAGGTTGTAAAGGACCTCAATTAAAAGATCAGGGAAACATTATGCTTACAAATACACCCTCTCACACAAACGCACAGACACACAAACACACACACAGAGAACGTTCCTGATCCTCCAGGCTTTTCGATCATGTCCACTGAGCCTTTCACCCCGTTTAGTGGGTGGCGCGAATTTGTATTCATCCTCAAACATACTCTAAATGCAAGTCCACTGCGATCCCCGGCCTCCAGTGAGGCCATCAATTTCCAAAAGGCCATTTATATGCCCAGGAAATCAATGCTTATAGTGGGTATAGCACAACCCTGGAGTTGCACTTAGGCAGCTAAAATTGTTGCTAATTATCCACTTAACGCATTGATCAATTAACTAAAGTAATCTGAATTAACCTACTGTCTGGACGTTTGTCTGCGGACCCTGCAGAATGGTGCCGGGGTCACAGTGTAGGAACAGGCGCGGAGATAGAGACATTTATTTCTCTGTGTGTGTGTGAAAGGAGCACAGAGTGCAAGCGACACTTATTCCTCCAGGCCATTTGCAAAGCTCTTCAAGTGGGATGATTATGGGAGTGAGCAAGTACCAGGGGTTCCCTTAAAATGAACTCTTTAAGTCCGGGCCGGAATTTTGTCCAACTCCCAGCGGGAAAAGCAAACATTAAACTGGTATATGTAACTTGTTTATTATGGCTTGTATTCTTCTTTTTTTTAATTTAGCCTGAGGCACACAGAACCAAAGTGTCATTAGGCTAATACACCCCCACCACCCCCCACACATCTTGTACCTGACATACGCCTGCACCTTACAGGCTCGGAACCAGCTCTGGATCCTGGTGGCCGCCTGGTTCTCCCTCTGCCTGTTCTCCTCCGCTTGGCTGAAACACACCAGGCGCAACAATAAAACTGTGCACCAGAGCTGCGTTGTGTCACTGTTGTGTATTATATGTCCGTTCAGACCCCATCCACACACACAACAATACCATCTGCACTGCCAACGGTTACACGCAGCGTGGCTCCAAAGTGGTGTTAGAGCTACAGTTGAGTTACCTTGTGAACTTCTAAAATACAACAGTGTCATAAAATACACAGCGAGCAGGGTTGTACAGCGGAGAGCAGCAGCGCTCACGTTAACATGCCCTATGGCAGGTCACCTGACGTGAACCCAACGCACGTCTGACGCCTCAGGTAACGTGATGGTTCGATTCCGCTGACGTGATCTACCCGCGCTGTGCTACCACATGAGACACGTGCCTTATTCTGCAGAACAAGTCCCGTTGAAACTCCTCAGCGTCACTCTTTGCTTTCACCAGCTGCGCCATGTCTTCACGGTGAGGACACAGGCTCAGGTCGTGGCAGGCAGCGGTAGCTCGAAGAGGCACTTCCGGTGGCAACAGCTACTGCCACTGATGTAAAAGCAGCTGCCTCTGATGCGACACTGTTTAAGGGCAGCTGCCCTTTGGGCCACGCTGTTTGGAAGAGTTCCGTAAAGTTGGAAACATATTCACAGATTCGAACTTCCCGGATCAGACTCATGAGCGACCGTGAGATGAGTGCGCAGGAACCAGTTCAACAAAGAAAAGAGAAATAAAACAAATATTCAATAACTTCACACTAATACTGTGCATTCTCACAAAAATCACACATCCGGGGTCTCCTGTTGGCTATATAACAATACTTAGTTTGGGGAAAATATGATTTAATACAATTTTGGGACATTTTAAAAATATGCATGGATTTTTCTCCTGTACCGATAGTCTCACCTAAATCACGTCACACATCTCATATGTCACTTGTTTCACATTATTACACTGCAAAGTAAAAAATATGTCCTCCAAAATGTTTTAACAGCAGAACATGTCATGTAACAGTAATATAACTTAATTTTAAATGCATATTCAAAATGCACAATTACTAAGCAATATGAGGTCACATTACTTAAGAGCACAAAAAGAACATATTTAACTTGTTCTCCTTGATCTTTAGGGAAACCTAGTGTTCTCATCTGCATTAAGTGCTGACTGGTCAACTTCATGGAGACTGGATTTCTTTGGCTTTGACAAAAATATAATGATGTAATTGATTCTGTGTCGCTGAGTTTCCATGGTCTCAGCTGCTGGCAACTGACAGCTGCCTCAAATCTTGGCAACTGCCTTTACAAATCTGTGGCAGTCTGTTGCCACCGGAAGTGGCTCTACGAGCTGCCACGACGAGAGCTTCCGTCTGTTGTCAGTCGTGAGTTTACCTGTTGTCTTGGTAACACTTCCGAGACGCATTCCCTGTCATTTAGGAAACAATAACTTTATTTACAACAAAACAATGACAATGGCTTATTCATGTACGTTGTCCTCGATGACATCATAGACGTGTACACACACCATTGATATGTCAAACTATTTAACTTGCATGTTTAGATCCTCAACAATGTGTATCTTGAGGTTTTAGAAAAACTTAAAACAACCATCATGCAGTGTTGTGCAATGTTCCCTTGGTTTGTTGGTGTTGTCTTTTGTTGGTCTACAAGCATTTGATGTTGATCCTCCACCAGTTATTTTTCTGTAAATTATTTATTATATTTCATCTGATTGATGGTTTCTTTTCTCTTCAATATTAATGATAATAATAATAAATCTACTTAAAAAAATGCACAAAACACAAATGTAGTAGTTCTTAAATGTTAAAACACTGGGTCACGAATATTGTAACTATAAAATTGTACAAAAGGGCCTTTATTTCATTTATGATGATGAATTTCAACAGTAAACACCAAAATTAAAAGATAAAAAAAAGGTTTTTAGTGTCCTTACAAGTTCAAATGAATTTATTGCTGCAAGAAACACAAATTTTATTTTATTTTGACCTTAGATTCTTCCTCCATCACACTGAGGCAGGAATACATTGCTAATCGTAAAAAGATAGAAGGAAAAAATACCCCAGAAAAGACACCTAAAGAAATACCTGCACTCTGGATGCAGATGTGGATCTGGGTATTGATCTGCCAGCTGCCTTCACTCGTTCCATCCATCCCTCCATCTATTTCCCCCTTTACCTGACGTTATCGCCTTTCATCAAACAGTTATCAGTTTATTTCTCCCCACTCTTCCTTCCCCATTTCCCCCTCTTCTTCACCACTCCTCTGCTCCTCGTCAGCCATATTCACCTGTCAAAATGATTGCTCCATCAGGGTGTGTGTTTGTCTGTGTGTGTGTGTGTGTGTGTGTGTGTGTATCTGTCTGGCCAATGGTCAGAGGAAAAGTCTCTCTGTATTATAGATTACTCCCTCGAGACAGAAAAACGAAAGTGAATGAGTGTTTCCCTGTGAGTGTGTATCTGTCTCCGTGCGCTTTCATGTCTGGATGCAGGTTTGCCTGCTCCTCTGTAAGCCTCTGCGTTTGTCGAAAATCATATTTTGTCTTTCTCTGAGGCCAATTTGCCGTCTGAGGGCCACCACAGTGGCGAGGAGCGGCAGGCAGACGTCCTCGGTAGAGTTATGGCTGGAGGGGTGAACCCGTGGTGGCTCTGCCCATCCATCGAGGGCCAGCAGGAGAGAGGCCACCCTGGTAATTACCGGAGAAATGTTGTTGTGACAGGCGTGTGTGTGAGTGAGAGATAGAGAGAGACGGAGAGATTCTTAGGGAAGTGTTGTTTTTGACAAGACAGTATAAGGACGGCTGGAAGCCATTCGTCCTGCCACAACACTGATTAGGTGTCACCAGGTGTGTGTCTGTGCGAGAACAACACAGAACAGCGAGTGAGAGCACTTTATAAAACGACACGCTGTTTACACTCTGTCTAATGACCCACTTCTAGACCCAGCCTGGCCATCAACTTCTGCACATCCCTCCACACCTGTACACTCCTTCATCAGGTCACTTCTTCTGATACCTTCTTCTTCTGTCACTCTACTTTTCCCTCTCCCTTTTCCCCATCCCCTCCTCAATCAAAACATTTTTGCTGCTCAGTGAGGCAATGATTCCTTAACCGAGATTATTCATGTAAACCTCTCTGTCTCTCTGTCTGTCTCTCTCTCTCTCTCTCTCTCTCTCTCTCTCTCTCTCTCTCTCTCTCTCTCTCTCTCTCTCTCTCTCTCGTTCCATCTCTCCATACGGGGCATGTCATTTAACATGCTTTCAGTCACCTCTCACAGTCAGGAAGCTCATCCAACCAGTCATTCTCAATGCCCATTGTTCCTAAATGAGGGCCATATGCGCTGTGGCCAGCACTGGTCATAAAGACACACACACACGCACTCCCACACAGACACACACACACACAGATACACTTGCCAGTGCCAATGGTGATACCAGTGTGTGTGTGTGTGTGTGTGTGTGTGTGCGTGTGCGTGTGTGTGCGTGTGTGTGCGTGTGTGTGTGTGTGCGCCTGAGTATGTGTGTGTGTCGCTCTGTGTCTGTGTATAAATCATTATTGTGTGTGTCAGTGTATGAGTGATTAGATGTTAGTGTCTGCGTATGTGGGCCTGTGTGTGTGTGTGTGTGTGAGTGTGTGTGTGTGTGTTCCTACACAGCCACAGTGGGGTGCGGCGGATGGAATGTGTGTTCCTCGGCAGGGCCAGTTCGGCCATTATTATTAAACATCTGTCCGCAGCACATTAATTCCCCCACTCTGACGCATCCCTCTTTGCCCAGGGATCACTTAATTGAAATCCATAATGACTCTTTCTTCTCTTCTCTCCCACACTGAGCAAAGTGAAGCAGCAAAAAAGGAGGTTTGTACCAGCTATTGTCAAACTATTTTCTAACCTATTGTTGTACCGTTTAACAGCCTGATACACTACACACTATGAAACACAAACAGTATTTAGATTTAGTACAAAATGAATGATGTTTATTTCTGTCCTTTCGATAAGTGAAGAAACGAATAGAAAAAAAAGAGTTGTGAAGGACATAGTTGACAGGTTACATTATACATTTTGTATAAGAATCTATTAGATTAAAGGTGAGCAAAAACCTACATATTCATCTTTTATACTTATGTCTCTCTGCTCATCTCCAAATAAAAAAATCCAAATCAAATAAAACCCAAACATTTTGGCCTGTCTTCTAATTCTCATCTTATTCCATAATTTTAATGTAAATATGCCCAAATTATGCCAGTTTAAACTCCTATCTCAGTAACTGACTAAATTTTTTACATTTTAAGAGAATTTATACAGATATCAATTGAGAAGAAATCTTAAATGGCAAAAAAAAAAATTCTCTGTTGATTCACAAATTTCTATAAAAGAGCACCTCCTGGAAGGTCGCATTCATTTTATATATAAAAATTACCTTAATTATTATTTTAAACTTAACAACAGGAACAAATGCAAATGCTGGTTGCACCTTCTGTGTTTCTCTAAATTTAGTTTAGAGTCTGCTGCAACCATTTCAACCAATTGTTACTGAATTACTTTAAGATACATGCATTTGTTTTTCACAGACATTTCCAATTCCCCTTGCACATTAAAACTCTTCCAATCGGACCTGATGTCATCTGTGTGGGACAAAAACGTTAGAGAGAATATGGATAGAACCAGAATGAGAGGCTCACCTAGAGCTCGGAAAGGCCTGAGGGTTTAGTCCCGCTCTTCTTACCAAAACTATGCAAATTGCTCCTTCATATTTCCCACCTGGGGCTGCTGTTACTTTTTACAGTGGCAATGCTTTTAAACCAATTGAAGCCATCTCTTTTTTCTCCTCTCCATCCCATCCCCTCCCTTCCTCATTCCCCACCCTAATATCCTACTAATGGATAAAAACTATGATTGTGCCAGTAGAGGAGAAATATCATACCTTTATTAGCTCACCTTTACCCACAGAGAGAGAGGGAGAGGGAGAGGGAGAGAGAGAGAGAGAGAGAGAGAGAGAGAGAGAGAGAGAGAGAGAGAGAGAGAGAGAGAGAGAGAGAGAGAATAATGAATTGAGCATTGTGTAAAATAGTTTAATGCAGGGGTGGTTCATCATTATTTGTGGCGGATTGCGTGCAGACAGGGGTGATCCATTAGTGTGGTCGTTTCCATCTGTGTATGCGCGTCTCAGTGTGTGTGTGTGTGTATGTGTGTGTGTGTGTCCGTGTGTCTGTGTGTGCGCGTGTGTGTGTGTGTCCCACCCAGAAGGACATTCGCTGCTGCCGGCCCCACTGTCACAATGAGAGATTCATCACCACACACACGCACACACACACACACACACACACACACACAAATATACACGCACACTGAAACAAACGCGCAGGCTACAGTACACATGTGGCATCATTGTTCCATCATTACTCTTCTCATTCTTGCTCTCAACAATTTGTCATTTTTTGTCTGTGTTGACACACACACAGATCCATCCGTAGCAATGTGCTTTCTGTGTAGAGGGTCAAAACGATAATTACCAAAATGAATTGGATTTGAAAAAAATCTAATTGTAGTGATATGAAAATAGGGATCATCAACAGATGAAATTACAAAGTCTCCAGTATCGCACACCATCTCACAAATTGTGTGACCATGAAACATTGCAACCTGCAAACCACCTGAGTTTTTTTGCACCATAAACTCTCTCAAATATCCCAAATCCGAGAATTTTAAGGATGATGTGAAAGTTTGCTTTGTAACACGAGCAACTGTGCAGTTAGCATCAGTACTGAATGATTAGTAAATAAGACTCTCTCTCTGTCAATAATTCCTCTGAAGAATTCCTCTGCCCCGTCCGTTTGTTGGTTTGTTAGCAAGATTACACAATAACATCTGAGCGGATTTAAACCCAACTTGGTGGAAGGATGCTGAATGTGTCAGAAGAGAAACCAAAACATTTCAGGGTGAATCCAGACAACAAAGAAGGATACAGGAATTTTTTGTCACTTTCTTTATTTTTATTATTATTATTCTCTACACAAATGAGGGACAAGAGAAGAATACAATAGAAACCAAAAAGGAGAAGAGAAGAAAGAGGGTCGATTGTTCTTGTAGCACGATCGCCACATCATTTGTCCATTCCTTCACCCCACACATCCACACCAGCGATCACGTTACTCCTTTCAAAATAAAATCCTCAGTAGTTTAATGGAATGTAGATTTTTTTTTCCTCCATGGACTCGATATTGCAGGGGGAAAATAAATCATCCAGAGCACACTCTGATCATGGCAGGGAGTAGGCATGCATCTGAGGATTTCCCATCTTCTCTGTCTCTGTAGCACTTCACCACTTACACTTCAGTTGTTCTTTTCATCTACCCCACACCCATCTGCTAATACGTTCATCTCTTGCTCTCTTGTTCTGATTCCTGTCTATCTTTTGTAGACAGGAAAAAGATAGTTTTTCCTTTCAGACAGGAAAAAGATAGTTTTTCCTGTCAGATAGGAAAAAGATAGTTTTTCCTGTCTGGTTTGCATTGCACACCAGCTTTATCTCTGTCTTCCCAGGCTTTTCAATGTTTGGCACCATCTCTCTCTCTTTTTCTTTGAACCTGGAACCTCAGTCTCTTTGTTTCAGGTGGGTCTGTCCTCCTGTGGAAAACAACTATAAAGATCGTGTGTGCAGCCTATCATATAGTTACAATTTTATTTTTAGGGCCACCTCTAGCAACCACTGTAATTATGAAGAGAGCACTATCATGCGACTGAATACAAAGACATGGGATAGGGGGAAGGGTTGATGAAACGCAGGACTTTCACTTATGTTCATTTCCCATGTTTAACCAACATCAGCATTGTTCCTTTTATCCATGAAAAAAATATTGTTCTGCTTGATGTAATAAAACCAAATCAAATGTGATATAATGAGATAATTCCTAAAAACATCAATAAATAATTTAGTAATATATATAATAACACATATGTAAGTCTAAGCAATGAGACATGCAAGATGGGTGAAAATGTTTGGATAAATAGTAATCATTAGTATTCAAAGAGGAAAAAGTAATCCTATATTTGCTGTTATATCTGCACTCACTCCAACTAGCACCTTTAAACTGGTTACCTAAACTTTAATTGACTGTGTGTGTGTGTGTGCGTGTGTGTGTGTTAACTCCATTGGTTAGTTTGTGTTACATTGTAGCCACAGTTGGCTCACTCCTGATGGCTCATTCCTGGAGCACAACTTTGCATAAACCACCCATTTTTTTTGGCTCACACACACATACGTATGTGTTGCTCCTGCGTGTAGCGTAACAAACCTTTAGCATGCGTGTTTGTGTGGTGTGTGTGACCTGTAAACCACAGGAGCCGGTCCATGTCTCTTTGCTCGCAGCTAATTGGACCGTGAGAGAGATCGGCTGGAGAGGCGGCCGGACCTGACAGTGAGTGTGGAGCACGCGCTTGTGTGTCAGATGTCCTTTGGCATGCCTCAGAGAACTAATCATAACCACACTGCAGAGATTAATGAAGTCAAGAGCAATCAGCCCTGACACACAAACAGGGACACACACACTCACATACATGCACGCACACACAGGAACGTGCACTGGCTCGGATACATTGGACCTTGTTTATTTGAGGCAGTGACATGTGGAGCGACTTAATGATTCATTGAATATCTTCTTGTGTGAACATCTGTACCTACATATGTCGCTATTGTCAAAGTTCCTTTTACACACGCTTCTAAACTTGTGTTCAGCCTCCTCTGGGGATGTGTAGTTCCCCGAGGACTGAAGAATACTATACAGAGAAATGCACAGGTTTTCATCATGTCTACAGTAAATACTATTATGCTGGGTTGAAGGACATCTGATACAGGACATGTTGACTCTGTTTTCTTTTTTCATATATTTAATGTAATACTTTGGCTGATGCACAATGGATAGAGGGCGGTGAGCACTGTCCTGCTTTAAATCCTGGTTGGTGTGGAGTCTGCATGTTCTTCCCGTGTTATAGTAGGAGGAGAACTTCGGCTCCCTCCCAAAGTCGAAAGACTTGCAGTCAATATTAGACTCTAAATTGATGGTCAGTGTAAAAGTGAGTGGTTGTTTGTCTCTGTATGTCGTTTAATATTGAGTGTGACCAAAGGGATCCCATCAGTTTGATAACTCTTTTACAGAAATATTAGCAGGTTTACACGGGTTGTTTAAATGCACAAAAACACAACACAAGAAGACGATTGACTTCTATCCCATTGTCAGTAGAGGAGTTCATCTCTCTGTTTTCTCCCCCCGATGCATCATGTTTGACATCACAAACATGCCAAAAACGTACGCACTCTCTCAACTGGCTGGCTATTCCCATTGCAGAAAATGGCCATAGTGGCCATATGCTATTCTGAACAGTGGAAAATGGGTTTAACATCAGGGTTTCACAAGAGAGCAAAGTTTACAGTGGTTCACCAGTCGGACATTTTAACCTTCTTGAATGCCTGCTGGCTCTGCTCTGTTTACTGAACTGGATCTCCCTTCCAAGCCAGATCAGTCAGGGGACTGCTCAACACCAAAAAGTTGAGAATGAAGCCCCCACAGCCAGAGGCCACCCAGCCACGTACTCACCTAACATCATTTTTAAATCTGGGCCTCAGGCAGCTGGTAATGGCGATGGACTTATCTAGCTGTGGGCGCACCTGCCTTTGGGCCAGCAGGTTCCCCAGGCACTGTGTCTCCCCCCACCCAATTACACACTTTTTAGGGGGTTGGCCAAGAGTCGTACCATGGGGACCCCAGGACTTCAGCCACCATCTGCAGATCCTGCTCCCAGTTGGCATGCACAATGATGACATTATACACATAGACTGCACTGGGAAAAAAAAACTATAAGTCGTTCCACAAACTGAGACCAGGCAAGAAGTGCTACGAGTGCCAGGTTTGGGGTTTCCTGCAGCAGGGTGAGGTCTAGTGTCCTCCTTAGTGGACTTGGCTTCTATGGCTTCCAGTTCATATTCTGCATCCTGCTCCCAAATTGGCCACCAGTGTGACAGGATGGTATGTGTTTTGACAGTTACAGGAGAACAAAGATTATTACACTGGTTACCACTGGAAATCCGCTTTTCGGCCACTTGTTTCTGGGTCCAGACAATTAATGACATGTGTAGACAAAGGAGAGCCGACAAGACATGAACACTAAATACCAGCTGACATAGCAGCAACTGATGTGACTGGCACAATGACGGTCTCTTTCCCTTCCCAACCAAGACAAACCCACACTCGACCACCACAACAACCAAACTCCATGTGGATGTATAGAGCTTTTCTCCTTCCAGAATTATCTTGTAATCGCTTGGCTCTTATCTGACCAGAATGAGAGAGAGGAAAAGAGAGAAAAGGAGGGGGCAAAAGGTACATTACAACTCTCCGTTTCAGAGCAGGGGGCTTTCAGCTCCTCATAAAGACCTTGACCTTTGGCCCTTATGGGCCTCTGTGCATGATTCATGGTCTACAGAGGCCCATGATCCCATTTATCTGTTTGTGGTGTGAGTGGGGGTGTGACTGTGGTGTGTGCACATGTGGGAGTACAGCTCACATGCTTCAACCTAAGTGTTTCAATGTTGCTGGTATCTGTAGATGTGTACATGTTCATTCAGGTGGAGCCTGGTTCACTTGTTGTATGGCTGAGGTGCTTACACAAACTTTCTTTGTCACATGAACATCACTGAGAATCTGTGACGAAGAAAAAGATCTCAATCCCTGCAGTAAAGGAGCAGATGAAATTTTTTGTGATTCTCTTATTTCCTAGTGAAGATGTTTTTTTTATTTTTATTCTCTTAATATCATGACTTTTTTCTCTGTAAATAAAGACTTTATACTCAAAACATTATATATCTAATACTCCATTGTACATATGAGACAGTGTATCTTGAAAGTAGTTACAGTTGTAGTTAGTGACCACACTATAACACGCATCGACAAACATGCATTTGTGGTTTAGCCTTTTGGCCATTATCAACACACACACCCTCACACACATCATGTTTCTCCACCTCACTGCTAAGTGATTCATCATTATTGGACCATTGCCTCAAACTTTTTTCTTCAAGTTGTGTAGGTCTAAAAGTCATTTCCTGGATTAAATACTTTTCCAACATACTTTAATTCCATCGGTTAAACACCACACACAAATATGTGAGCATAATGCAATGAGACTTTTCTGTTATAGAGTTCATATCGTCCATTACACCCTGACCGTTACCAATCACACAAAGGCCTCTTTGATCACACGACCAATCCAACTTTCAAATCAACAGAAATCAGCCCCGGCCACAGGTGACTAGCCTGGCCAAATAGCCTTTTATTTTGTGTGTGTGTGTGTGTGTGTGTGTGTGTGTGTGTGTGTGTGTGTGAGTGAGTGTATTTTGTTGTGGGTCAAAGATTTAGATAGAGGGCAGGGGTGCCCAACATTGAAGTTCCCATGACTGCACTTTGGAAAGTAGCATACATTTCTTATTTCTGATCACATATTAGCCTATAGGACTTCTTGATCTTTGGCTAGAAATTCAATGCAACATCTATTAGATGATTAAACCACATGAGCAGATTTTGAACAAAGCGCAGAAAGAAAAGCCAACTAGCACATGCAATAGATACAAAGAAACATTCATATATTACTAATATTCCATGGGGTGTAAGAAAGTCTAAAAAAGTCAAACATTTTATTATCTAAACTTTCTGATTTAAAAAGTCTTTAATACCTTAAAATATTGTGCAGCTGCTTCACCTTATCTTCATGTATATTGTAGTGTGTAGGTACTTGTGGCAACCAGATATTACTTCATATCTGTCGTACTTGACAAAGGACTGAAATTTAATTTATTCTGATCTTAAAAAGTTAACTAGTTGAAATCTGCGCAAACCCTGAATATACCCTGACACAGCATTCTAAAGACAGTTAAAGAAACACGATACCAAGACAAAAACGACTACACCTTGAGTTAGACAGAGCAGAAACCAAGCAGTTGGTACAAAGGCAAACAGTACATCATTTACCGACATTACAGGTATTACCACATCAACTGATAGCAGAGAGAAAGTGTAAACCTGATGATGATGGGCTTCTGTCTTCACATGTCAGAGGCAGCGGCAGAGGTCACTGAGCACCGAGGAAGTATGAGGCTTTCAGGGAGGAGGAAAACACTAAATACTCCTAATCCCCCGTTTATTTGCCGCATGGATGGTTAAAAGCTACTCTCGGCCTCATAAAATTAAAACAAAGTGTGCACCCGGCTGTGGAGAAGAGGCATGGATACAGAAAGAGAGCGTGAGAGGAAAGGAAGGGAAAAAGAGTCAGACGCTGAGGCGAGGTTGACGGAGAGATATAGAGGGAGAGAACGAGGGAGGTGGAAAAGGAGTGCAAAGAAGAGAGGGGAATTGAGAAGCGATGATGTGCAGCTCCAAAACATTCTTTAGCAGAATGAGCTGTCACCTGTACCTCCTTTGCTCGGCGATCTATGGTTCACACCGGCTGCCTTTGATTAATACATCCCACCTAAATCATCGAAAGTTCCCCTTTCCTTCTTACCCATAAAATGCAATACACAACACAAATCAGCTCCTTAAACAGTGAAGCCGGATAACAATCGGAAAATAATGCATCTTACCTGGGCCATCTCGATAAATTGTTCCTTATAACACCCTCCCTTAAACCAAAATCAATTCATCCGCCTCCAATTTTTATTAAAATCCCCAGTAATAAATCTTCCCCCCAATGTTTGTTCATCTGTTTTTTGATACATTTATATCACTTTCAGTTCTGCTCCAGTGTTTCCCCTGCCTCTGCAGCGTAAAATGGGAAAATCTATTTGGGGCCAATAGAATAGTTAAAGGGCTGTTATGGGTGCCTGTTCTTGTGGTGAAAATGGGTGTCAATTTGTGTGTGTGTGTGTTTTTGTGTGTTGTGTGTGTCATTTGAGTGTAAATAGAATCAATAAATGTGGCTGTGGTGAGTAGATAGCAACCTTCCCTTTGCCTTCTGATTAACCCACACCACTGAAAACCTGACAGCAATACAACATTATTTTTGTCTTTTCATGAAACCTTCAGGGTCCAGCCATATTTACAGGTATGAGTATGGCTCCTGCTTTTGTGTACAGCAGTGTTGAGCTTGCATACTATCTTTATGTGTGTTTGTGTGTGAAAAAACAAGCTTTATTTGCTCCTCAGTACTGTACTTAGATGACAATGAAATATTATGTGTAGTTTCCAAACTCCATTTCACATTGAGGTGCACTAACTGACAAACTAAATAGAAATAAGTGTTATTTTACCCACCAAGAGTAGACTCACTATAGCAAATGATTGTGAACACATCAACAAATGTGAACTGATCATCATTGCCCTGTTTCCTATGAAATATGCACTTATTTCCAATTTAAACTAAAATTGTATGCTGACACATGCCTTCTAAGAAATGGCATTGTTTCAGCAAATGCCCTGAGTGACATGTTTTTAAATTATTTACATTTAATCAACAGCAAGTTACCATAGTAATTATGACCATTATGACTCTTTTTGGATCTGAGCAAAGAGCAGTTGAACACCACAATGTTTTGAAGCATTTGAAAGGCTACAATGCATTGACCACCGAGAGAGTTTGTGTACAGATCAAAGTGGAGGGGACCCAGGATGGGCCCTTGAGGGACCCCAGTAGTGAGTGGACAAGGTTCTGACACAGATCCTCTCTAAGTTTCCAGCAGTTACAGGGTCATTGAGCTAGGATGTTGCAGGGAGAGTGCAGAGCCTGAGAGGAAATAACGATCTGGTGGTTCACCGTGTCAAACACAGCAGAATGGTCCAGAAGGATGACTACAGAGGAGAGAGAGGCTGCTCTAGCAGTGAGAAGATGCTCAGATAGAGCAAGGAGGGCAGTCTCAGTTGAGTGGCCTGCTTGAAACCAGACTACTGAGGATCAAGAAGGTTGTTCTGGTGAAGATAGGTAGAGAGTTGATTACAGATAGCACGTTCAAGTGCTTTGGAGTGAAAAGGAAGAAGAGAGACAGAGAATCCACAATCAAAACAACAGCAAAAACAATAAAAAGTGTAGATTATAATTTATTCCAATCTATGTATCTGGCTTTAAGTGTCATGCTTTAGCCAAGAGGGGCAAAAGATAGCAGGGTCATAGTGGTCCTACAGAAATGATTTGTGGAACCCTCGGATGCTTCTGAGGTTCAACTGCAGCTTTTAGTTTTTATTGTCCTGTTATCATCACTGCACATCTAACAGCATTCAGTCCTCTGCATTTGATTATCATGTGTTTTAATTGGTTGTTTGCAAACTGTAGAAGTTTGAAGTTTTGTACTTTTCACTGAAGAACATTGTATTTCTTTGTAAAGAAAAATAAAGCTGACAAGGTGAGCCTCCCTGTTTATTGTCCAGCTACTACTAAAGTTTGTCTTCACTTATTTCAACAGGTTCTAATCCCCATCTATCTGTTTGTGGTTATAATGGACCATGTCAGACTTCAGACAGCACAATACAATAGGAATACAATAGAACAAGCCTCATCGCCCAGTGTTGTCTCATTTGTTGGGTGATCAATGAAAGCTTTACAGAGTGCTGGATCCGTCAGTGCTGAGGAACGGAGGGATGTGTTGTGATTTATTCTAGGTGTTAAAAAAATAATTTGTTTGGATTGATTAACGTTAATTAATTATGCTAATTGAGAAGGATGAAAACAGATGTCGAAAGTGCCCTCCCACTCATCCCTCGGTAAAACTGGCCCTTTAATTACAGATTACTATTGGTTTAATTCATGCATATGTTTACACACGGTACACACACACAGGGACACAACCACACACACCTTCACTCTTACACCAGCTTACATGTGCCGACACAAACCTTCTAAGTGCAGGACACATGAGGAGTTCAGATAACATCATATTCTTGTTTTGAAATGAATATTACATAAAGTTTCAGGTGAGAAATGGTTTGAGTTTAAAAAGTTATGGAAAGAGTAAAAGATCTGTTGCCTTTGGATCCTGGTTTGACTGTTTTGTCTTTTATGATGAGTCAATCGCTTTCTTAAAAAAAAAACACAAAATGCGGCACTAATTATCATTAAAAAATGCAATAAATATTTATGATGGCATTTTATTTGTACAACTGTGCATTCGAATTTTGTCGTAAGATGTGTTGGCCACAGTCTGTGATGGGCCCTTGCACCGTGACTATGTGTGTGTTTTGTGTACATTTGTGATCAAGATGATTGAGTTGCTATCTTTCTGAACCAAACCCTGTGTGTGGTGTGTGTACGTGTATGTGTGTGTGTGTACGTGCGTGTGTGTTTGGATGGGGCAAGAGGCTGCGCTGAGCCGCATGGATTTGCTGCTAAAGTTTGAACAGTTTTAAATTAAAATGTATTGCCCATTCTCAATGTATTGATCTCGGGGCCCAGCTGTGTCAATACGCCGCCCCAGCTATTTTTCCAATAACTTATAAAGATCTGCCAGCCAGGCATAAATTCATTAGATAGCTCTGAGTTTCTATTCCCTCTCTCTCTTTTCCCTTCCCTTCTTCTCTCTCTGTCTCCCTTTTCTCCATCTGTCACTTCCTCCTTTTACTGTTTCTTCGCTTTGCTCTGTTTTCTCTCGTCCTCACTCTTCAGCTGGAGAGTTGAATCAGGAGGCTGGTTTTGTTGCTGTTTCAGGGCTGATTGTTTCTGACTACTGAGATCATATCATTGCATAAAAGGACTCCACTCTACAACTGATGAAGCTCAAATCGAGATTAAATTCATTGTAATCCGATTTTTCAGTTTTTTTTTGTAGGCTTTAATAATCTGTGTATCATTGGTTGTTTCAATATTCCATTCAAAATTGAAAATTAAAATGATGATTTGTTTTATCATTATTAGTCTGATGCAAAAATCAAATACCAGTTTTGATATGTAGGAAATGAGGACAACGGACCGCAGGCACAACTTGATTTCAATAATTAATTTGTGCCATCCAGAAGTCGCTGTTTGATTATTAGCCTCAGAGCTAATATAGTAAATCTTTGGATTCTCAGTTGATGGAAAGAATGAATGATACACAGATTCTTAAGCCTTTAAAGGACAGAGCTGAGTATGAAAGGAGGATTGTGATTCAGATGAGAAACACTGCTGTTTGGCTGCTTTACTTTTATTCCAATTTAAGTGACATTCACTTTGCTGCTGTTATTTAACTGAAACATTTTTTTGAGACTTTCTTTTGGAGTTTAACTAGAACAATTATGTTGATGAAATTATTTAAGTAAGTGGGATGCAATACATTAAAACTATGAATAAACTTCTTAAAAAAGCCTCATCATGTGTCACTGTGTAAATATATAGAGACCAGGTGCTTCCGTCTGTAATCACATTAACCCCCGTCAGACTTTTTTCTCCCTCTTCTTTTCCCTTGACAGATTTCCCCTCGTCTCTCTCCTTTTTGTAGCCTTAAATCTCTTCTTCCACTTTCAACTCCCGCTTCTCTTCTCTTCTTGCTGCCTCCCCTCTGTCCCTTCCCATCTCCTTATTCTTCTCTCCTCCTCCCACCTCCTTGTAACTTCTTTCCTTCTCCCTCCTCTACTCTCTCCATCTCTCTCCCTAATCTCCCTCCACCTCCTCTCATTGTCAATACCTATCTAATTCCACTTTAGCACCAGTAATTGGCTGATGGATAGAAGCTATGGATTGGCCTCTTCCTGATGACTGCATGACATTTTTCCCCCCCTCCCCTGCAGCTGGTAATACTAATAGAATTCCAAATCCGCAGCACTGGGATCCTGTCATGAGTAGGTCAACCGCTGTGTCAAGGTCCTATTGGAAAGCCAGCATCCAACATCTTAATTTAGACTTAGCTTTCTCTCTCTCTCTCTCTCTCTCTCTCTCTCTCTCTCTCTCTCTCTCTCTCTCTCTCTCTTTGACTTGCAGAATGATGAGTGAGAATCCTTCTGTTTTGTCACCAGCCATACGCACGTCTGTAATGCCTTGTGGTCATCTACATCAGTAGGTAAAGAAATGTATTAATCACCTTTACATAGCGAGTCAGTGCAGAAAACAATGTTTAATACTGAACAGGCAAACAGTCTCTGTCGACAGACATGAAGAAAATCAGGAAAGCAAACTTGAAAACACCGGCAGCAGAACCCTGGAAGATGAACAGGAAGTACATTAGTCTGATCCTACACTTACTTTGTGGTTGTCATTCCCTTCAGTGTGGAAAATCAAACTTTTAAAATACACTTGATAACAGTCTCACGGCTATTTTTTTTAATGATAAACAGTATTAGTGGAACTTTTTCATCTTTCCGAACTGAAATAGAAATACATTCAAAAGTGAAGGGGGCTTCACATGGCCACCAAATAAGAAAATGCACAAGACAAAAAAAAGGAATTTCATCATAATTTCATTTCATGGGATTTTTCCCCATACACAAAAGTGTGCTTGTCTCTTCTGAGTCGTACCCTGCTGCTCTCTTTGTTCAACAGACACACCTTTGTTAGTGTGTATGGGCTTCTCTGGGTTTTGTGTATACATGTACTGCATGTGTGTATATATCAAGGCATACACACTTCATGCAGCACAGCTTATTTATATAGACTTTGAATTGAATTTCTGATCAATGAAGAGAAGATTGTGTTCCCACCTCCCTCTGTGTGTGTCTCTCTCTCTCTCTCTCTCTCTCTCTCTCTCTCTCTCTCTCTCTCTCTCAACACTCTGGATGATGAACTTAGGTACCTAACAACATATACAGATATCTATCTATCTATCTATCTATCTATCTATCTATCTATCTATCTATCTATCTATCTATCTATCTATCTATCTATCTATCTATCTATCTATCTATCTATCTATCTTGACAACATATATGCAGTATAGTAGCCTGTGTGTATGTGTGCGTGTGTGAGTGTGTGCATGCGTGTGTGTGTGTGTGTCTCTGTCTGTGTGTGCATGTGTTCTATAGTGATGTATTGGGGAGAAGAGGTTTTTTTAATCGGGTTGTCATGCTAATGCAGTCAGCTGACTGTATAATGCGGTGCAGCAGGGAGATGGACTGAACTTGACCCTGTTACACCTGACCTTGGCCTCCCTCTTTCTCTCCCCCTGTCTCCCGCTCACATATGTGGGTGCAGGGGTCACAAATTAACCCAATAAAACTCTTTTGTGTGTTTGGAGCTTCTGGGGATACGTGCTGAGTTTTCATGTTATTAATGAAAGTTTGACTGACTGACAGTCACGCATTTAGAATTTTTTTAATGAATGCAGTGTACTATATTGTTTTGTTTCCACATTGACACTTTCTAGACACACGGTAAGTAGGCTTATTTTGACCAACGGCCGATGGATTTTCGTTGACTTAGCATTTTGTTTTGCATGTCTTTAGCTCCGGCTCCGGCTGACACGGCAAATGAAGCATTTCAGTGGACTGCCATTTAGTCACCAGTAATGTGCAAGAATTGATTCTGTTAACTCTCAGAAATACAGCAAAAAAAACCACAGTTTAGAGTTTGAGTTGGTTAGAGGTGTCGACAGGAGCTGGACTGCAGGTTCAAAAGGTGCAGAAATTAGATTTACAAGTTGCTTTCTTTCCCTGACATTATTTTTGCACCAAATTATGTATTTCATGCTTCTCATAATAACAGGGGCGACACAGTGGTTCACTCTGCTGCCTCACAGGAAGAAGGGTCCCAGTTCGGCCTGACCCTTTCTCTCTGGTGTTTGCATGTTTTTCCAGTGCCAGTGTGTGCTTTCTCCAGTAGTCTCTGGTTTCTTGCCACAGTCCAAAGACATGCCAATAAGAGTCCTGTTAGATAGAGGGCATGTGAATGTAAGCATGAATGGTTGTGTGTGTGTTGGCTCGGTGATATCCTGGTGACCTGCTCAGGGTGTTCCCCATAGACTTTACATTAAGATGGACAACGTGTCTCCACTTCATCCCCCTATTCAGTAATGAAGCTTAAGTCTTAAAGCTTTTGTTTTGTTGTTACATTTTCATAGAACTAAACTCTTGAAATATAAATGCATTAAAATACACACAAGACACTAAAACATCTCTCTCTCTGACGATGACCTTTAGATTTCCCTGTTGAATACGTTATGGTTCCGATAAAAACTCCTTCATGTATGAGAAAAGAAATGAAATAATAAATAACTTAAAAAATAATAAAAACCTGAACAATTCAGTGGTAATGAATGGTATGAATCAGCCATTCACCTGAAGTCAAGAGTAACGTTTGTTTATTTTAGCTCGGAGTTAGAAGGTGGGGTTACAAGCCAATGTGGAATGCCCCTTTAAATTATTCAAAGCCCAATCAGGTGTCTTTTTCTCCTCTGATCTAAAGATGGGTATCAGGGGTCATTCATTCTTCCCTCCAGGGTCACCTTTCCCACTTTTCCTTTTAGCACCGACACTCTCACACACCTCCACTCACTATCTCTTTCACTAATGTTATATAGGACATTGTCATGGTCACATGCTGGCACATATGTGCATGCACGCACACATTGAGAAACAAAGCAGCCGCGTGCATACAGCCGCAGATGCTTTGACACCCAGAGATGCAAACCTAGCATGCACATACCTACACACACACACACACACACACACACACACACACACACACAAACACACACACACACACACACACACACACACACACACACACACACACACACACACTGAATAGGCTATCCTGAGTCCCCTGCAGTGAGCTCTGTTGTGTGTGTCAGGACATTGTTCATTCTCCTCCTGTCTTTCCATGTATCTGAATACCTCCTGACCTTCTCAGAGATTGCAAGGATGTGAAGCATTATTGCTCCTCGTGCAACTTGCTTTAGTGTCGTACAAACAATAGTTGATGGTGGATGGCAGACGGTTGAGAGGCAGGAGGAGAATTTTGACTTTACATCTTCCTGCCCTCACATTATGGGGTGCAATAATACCAGGACACCACATGCTGTACCTCCAGGAATACCACCCTGAATATGTGTCTATGCAGAAATCGAATTGTAAATGTGCAGCAATGCAAACTAGACAAGTTTTCCTCCACAAATGTGGCAGAACAGAAACTTTTTGTTTTCACTGATGCTCCCACACACATTCATGATTGCCTGCTTGTCCATGTGCATAATTACATACAGTTTTTATGTGTGCATACCTTTGCATGTGATCAGTGGCCTGTGCGAGAGCGTCTACCTACAGTGCGTGTGTGTATGTGTGTATGCTCGCTCACCACTGGGGGCTGTGTGTCAGAGCTTCTTTCGACTGGCCAATTAATTATGATGGCCTAGTTATGATGTGTAATGGGATGATTTATTAGTAAACACACAAACAGAGCTGGGACACAGAGAGTCAGGTAGTGGCGCCGCCTTCTCCAGTCGGGGATCATATACTGGGGCAAGATCACAAGCCACCTCTGGCTGTGTCCTCCTGGATCAGGGGGGAGATTACAGCACACCAGAGAAGACACACATGCTTGAAAGATTGCAGGCCGGAGCTGATCTTAAAGACTGGTGAATGTTTGATTGTTATATTTGTGTATACACTTTTTCTTTTTGTCTTTTAAGTCTGGGAAAAATCAAGTGAGTGTTTTGCTCTTATCTTTACACACAGCATTCACAAACACAAAAACAGGTTATCCAGAGGAATCAGGTTGTACAAAACTGTGGTAACCTGCTCAGAGACAAACTAATATCTTCACACTTAAGTCTTTTCATGTGGGCTCCCATCAAAACAGGCAAAAATAACTGGATTACACTGCAGGTGCCAACTGTTTTTACTTAGCCAAGTAAATCCACTTTTTCTCATCAGTGTCCTGCAACATGGAACACATAGAGACTAAACTCATTTTCAACCTTGGTGCAATTTTCATTTCTAATCTCACGCTTTTTCACCTATTGCTGTTATTCTTTTTCGTTGATCCATTGTATCAATTGATTAATTTGCTTTGAATTAATTTGAATGTACTATATTTACTCCATACTTCTGCTTGATTTAGCAAATATCACCGTTTCTACTGCCTCAAACAGTCATAGGTCCTGTCTCTGTCTCAGCCTTACCTTACCTCCCCCTTTTCTATTTATCTTAAATATGAATAAAGGCATGCATGTTTTCACTTATCTCACAAATGAGCCACCTCTCTCTGTCTTTCACCCTTGTGTTCCTTCCTCTGCTGGTGTATGGAAGTGAATATGGAATCTCACCCTGTATGTAGTTCACCTGAGAAAGTTTCATGAACACATCAACACACACGGAGACACCGGTGCAGTGAGAGCACATGTGTGTGGGCAGCATTAGGCACAGCAGGTATAGGTGCTGCAGGTCTGTCCTGGTGGCGAGGAGAGCTATTTGTTTCCTTGGCTGGCTGTCTGACGAGCGGGGTGGGTGTCCTATTTCTGGATGAGACACACACACACACACACACACACACACACACACACACACGCGCACACACACACACACACACACACACACACACACACACACACACACACACACACACCAAACCCTGTGCACCCTCTACCATACGTTGTGGGACATAATTTATGATGGCTCTCTAACATATGGACTTTTCATCAGTCAGTGGCAACAAACTCTCTCCACACAATGTTACAGCATATTGTTTATTTGAGCTTCTTGTTCCTTGACTTTCTTTTTCTTCATTTCTCTGTCTCCCAGGTCTTGGACCGGGAGCCAACCAGCTCCTTGCTAGAGTAAGGGTATGTAATATAAGACAGATTAGGAAGTATAAAAAATAATTGTTATTGTAGTAATTGCTGTTTTATAAACTCTTACACAAATTGCTCAAACAATATCACCTCCTACTTGAATTCGTTAAAAATTGGAACTATACAATTTCACCTGGTCTCTTTTGAGTCGCACTGCTTGTCTGTTCTTCTCAGAAAGCAGGGTGGGTTCTGATGCTCTAGGTTTCCAAACAAGGATTTGAACCAGACACTGCAGGTTAGTCTGGACTGAGACCATGACGACAAGACTGAGGTCTACAACCACTTCATGATCTCCTGACAATACACACATGAGCTTTTTTTCTTGGAGCTTCAGACTCTTTCTTATGGACACCAGACTTCAGCATTTAGTGAGCATCACAATCATCAAACCACTAACTTCTTGTGACAGTTAAATAATGTTTTTTAAACCGTTTGTCTACAACCTTTAAAGTCGGACCGAGGATTCCACCCACAACCACAACATTTTAACACTGCCCTCTGACATGAGCCATTTGTTCAGACACCTATAGGAACTGTGTTCTTTAGATCACTTGAGTCCTGACTGTAGGTGTTGGACTTCAGAATGCAGTGAAGTGGAACGGCCTTTGAGGTCCATTAAAAGGTTTTGGGGTTGTAGGTTTAATCCTCAGAATAGGCTTTAAGAAATGGAGTAAGCGTTGTTAGTGACCAAGAGACAGAGGTAGTGAGTAAAGTGGCTGCTGCTGGTGCTGCTGGTGGTGGTGCTGCTGCTGCTGGTGGTGGTGCTGCTGCTGGTGCTGCTGCTGCTGGTGGTGGTGGTGGTGGTGCTGGTACTGGTGCTGCTGCTGCTGGTGGTGGTGGTGGTGCTGCTGCTGCTGCTGGTGGTGCTGCTGCTGGTGGTGCTGGTGCTGCTGCTGCTGGTGCTGCTGCTGCTGGTGGTGGTGGTGGTGGTGCTGCTGCTGCTGCTGCTGCTGGTGGTGCTGCTGCTGCTGGTGCTGCTGGTGCTGCTGATGCTGCTGCTGCTGGTGGTGCTGCTGCTGGTGGTGGTGCTGCTGCTGCTGCTGCTGCTGGTGGTGCTGCTGCTGGTGGTGCTGCTGCTGGTGCTGCTGCTGCTGGTGGTGCTGCTGCTGGTGGTGCTGCTGCTGCTGCTGGTGCTGCTGCTGCTGCTGCTGGCGGTGGTGGTGGTGGTGCTGCTGCTGCTGCTGCTGCTGGTGCTGCTGATGATGGTGGTGCTGCTGCTGCTGCTTCAGGCCTGCTTGGGGCCTCCAGTTTCTCCACAAGACTGCTGCTGTGAGTGCATTACATCTGGTAGGCCTACACACACACAACACACACACATACACACACACACTCATACAATCATAGATACACTATCTATTTATCATGTACGCCTCCAGCCATTCTATAAAGAGCAAAGATGTTGATAACATGTTGACCAGTGATGATTATTGCAGAATTAGTCTATTTATCCCTGAGCCAGTGGTACCAGGGGTACTGACTGGGAGTGTCTGTGTAAAAGTGCTGCAGGGCTGAAGGGTGGAGAAGACACAGAAACAGTAAAGACTATATTACTATAATAATTTACAAAACAAGTGTAACATGTAAGCAGTCAGTGATTTGAAATGTTCTAAGGTCCAGCAAAAATATTTTATTTAAATTTATATTTTATTAATTTATCTAACAGTGAAATTATATTTTATGTAAATTCTGTCCCCCTGACTGATTTTTCTCCTCATTGTAAGATATCATTTAAGGAAACATTATGGGGGAAATAATATTTGGAATACATTTTAAATTCCAGCATATGACATTTATTGGTGTAAAATCCTCTTCAGGTTGTTAAAACTCGGAGACACAATACTACCACATATACTAGAACATGACCTTGTCTTCCTCTGAGGAAGCTGGTGGTGTCTATGTGATACATGTAAGGTACAAGTTGACTCTGATCACTGCCAGCAGCCGCGACATGCAGTGACCTGTGAAAAAGAAACTAAGGGGGCTACTTTTTAATAAAGCTGCTTTTTTAAGCTTATCATATTTAATGCATTAGAAATGTATTGAAGAAATTCTCTGATCCTTTCTGAAGATGTAGTTTGCGATGTGTTGTCATTATTATTGATATCTTTTTAAAAATGTTTTTGAGTGAGCAAAAGATCACAAACAAACCCAGAGCTGTCACACAATTGTCAACTTATTATGAAATTATTACATATCGCACATCTACTTCTCCATTGTACTCTGTTGTATTCTCTTCTTCACCAACATAGTGGCACTCTCTCTGTAACTATTGACGCTACTTTGTCCTGGTGATGAAGCAAGCGGGCCGTTGTTGGGTCGATGTGTGTCATTGTTATATTGATGTGAGGACAGACCCCTGGGGCCGGCAGCCTTCTACTCCCCTGAAAGCAATAAATCTATGGCCTGCTGTTCCCAGACTGTACCCACACACACGCACTGTAACAGGAGCGATAGAAAAACACAACTTTGTCCTGTTTTACACTGAAATCAGCACAATCTCAAGAGAAAAAGGTGAATTAGCATTTTTTTATTTTGGGTCTCCCTGCATTACACTTTTTTTTGTCTTTTTTTGTCTTTTTTTTCACTCGAATGTGCCTGGGTGTTTCTGGTTATGAAAGCTCCCGTGTTCACTTTCTCTATGAATCATTTTATTTCCCTTCAGTCAGCCAGTAGAGGCCACTCACAGCATTCAGTACAGACAGACAGCACACGCACACACACACACACATGAACTCACACACTGACGACAGCTGCCCGTTACAAAGAGGTTGGACAAGCGAGCACAGAGGGCAGCGGCTGGGAGAGAGGAGGGAGGAGATGTCTGGGATGGAAGCAACTAAAAGAAGGCAAAATGCAAAAAATAAAAGGAGAGAAAAGGGAAGGAGAGACGCGTGGACAGAAAAGAGAGGGAATGATAGGCATGTAGAAGTGAGGGCTGAGACAGCGCTGATGATGACGTCTCTTATTTTGTTTGTTCCGGTTTGCTCCCATCAACTCAGCTTTGCTCACAATCACAGTTTTTGACTGAGGCCCAGAGAGAGATCACTGAGAAATTGGAATTGACGCTCATCCAGTTTTCCCCGTGAGGAAGGAACAGCAGCGTTTATTTCCCGCCAACAGGGATACTGTTATAACACACAACACTGGTTATTATATCATACAGGCCTAGATTTTCTTTATTTTCAAACCTCTAAACAGTTCACAATAGTCTAATGATTCACTAAACACTGCATTTTAAGAGAGAAAGGCATGTGTATATATATATATATATATAAATGTGTATGTGTATAAATAGACTATATTCTTATCGTGCATTAATTACAGAACATGGTCATTTAAATCTGGCAGCAACATCATTAAAATAGGAAAAGAAAATATTTACCTCAAATTAAAGAGTGAATAAACACATTTATTAATGTGAAAACCTGTGTTAGTGTAAAAGGGTTAGGGTTAGGTTTAGGGTTAGGGTTAGGGTTAGCCCTAAACCCCTCATTTAGCAGGGTTAGGTCATTTACCCTAACCCTGCTAAATGATCACAACAACAATGTCTGTGTGTGTTGCTGGTTACATACTCGGCCACTTCACTTCTTTTTTGCCTCAAATTAAAGCACACATGTCAAAAACACTATAAAAACAGTTTTAATTAAAAGGTTAAAAGTCATATTTTTATTTTGACAGTGGATTTAAACACGTTTGTCCTCCCTGTGTTGGAGGCAGCACAGACAGCTGATGAACTTAACTGGAAACAATCTCTGTGTGTGTGTGTGTGTGTGTGTGTGTGTGTGTGTGTGTGTGTGTGTGTGTGTGTGTAATCTGGGGGTTTAAGAGGGACGTCACAGAGGATAGTTAATGAAATCATCTTAATCCTCCTAGCTGCTCGCTTCTCTCCCAGCAGTGGAATCTTTATTTCTGTGTCCTCCTTTCCCCTTTCCTCTCTCCCTTCCTTTCACTCTTTCTTTGTTTCTTTCTCTCCTGCTTGCTTGCTTTTCTACATTCCCCCTTTTTTCCCCATCTTTTTTTCCTTGGTTTCCTCAGTCAACCCACAGTCTCACTCTCCCTGTCTCTTCCACATTCGCTAATTATTTCATCTTGAGCATGGAAAAGAGACGCCAAATCAATAAGTCTCCTCTGTAGGAGCTGAGGGGAGGACAGACGGAGGTGGAGGAGGAGAGGAAGGTGAAGAGGAGGGTCGCCCAAACAGGCAGACTAAATGCTGGAAATGTTATTTTCAATCTTTATTATCATCCTGTTATTTATAATATGGAAGAAGCCCCCTGTTATTCAACAGCAGCGTGAGGTTTATTCTTTGAAGCTTTGATTTCATGACATAAAAACACGATTAAAAATCCTTGGCTCATTTGATTTTTTTCATGATCTATAAACTTTACTGACAAACTACACTTGTTTGCATCTAATTAGGCCTAATGGATGTTTTTTGTTTCGTTCTTTCTAATTCCAGATTTTGCTTGCAGGAATCCGGACTCTGGTTGAACTTTCCTCAAGCTCAAATTTCCTCAAGCTTATTCAGCTCGATATCTGTGAGGAATCATACGTTGCTCCTGTTCCTTGCACCTGTGTTAATATGACAGTTAGGCTGCTCCTATGCACTTTACAATCTTTGTCGACATTTCAGGGCAGAGGCAGCGCTTGTGAGTCAGGCGTCCCCCCCCGGCTGCAGTGAAGACAAAACATGAAAAAAACAAAACAATGGGAAGAAGATGATGCCCAGCGATGTTTTACACTGCATGTTGACCTTCACCAGGCAGAAAGGACGGAGAAGTTTGCAGGATTACCGCCTCAATATTCTGTTGTTGTTATATTTCTCTCTGTCTGGGGGAGCGGGTGGAGATTCCTTGCTGTGACTAATGTGATGTTTGTCGAATCCAAACTTTCTCCTGCTTCCCCCCACCTGCTCTCAGCCCTCACACGCACAACTTCTCTCTCTCTGTTCAGCCGTCGCTTTTCTTGATTCACTTTTTTTTTGTTGTTTGTTTTGTTTGCCTGTTTTCTCCTGACTGGCCCACCTGCAGGTAAACAGACAATTGTATTCTTGTGACCAGCGTCTTCTGTGTGTGTGTGTGTTTGCACGTCCCCAGTTCTTTGCCCCTCCCGTGTGGATTGTGATATTATATTGTGTGTGTTTGTGTGTGTGTGTGTCTGTTTGTGTGTGTGTGTGGGCCTGTGGAGGTGCTATCTGTGCTCAGATAAGACTGTAAACCAGATTAATCTGGCGTGGAAGAGCTTGTCAGCAGGACCACTGTGCGTGCATGTGCCTGTGTGTGTGTGTTCATGTGTGTGTGTGGGTGCTGCTCATCTCCCTCCATCAGGTGAGCCATTGGTTCCTATATGTCTGTGCATGTGTGTGTGTGTATGTGTGCGTTTGTGTAAAGGAAATCAACAGAGAATGCTGTATAAGTGAATGAGTGTGTAGGGTCCAGCGCTAGATAATGCGATCATGGCTCCATGTAACACAGCATGACAACTGCTTGTGTGTTTGAGTGTGTCTGTGTGTTTGTGTGTGTGTGAAACACGCCATGACAACAGTGTCTCTCCATACCACTGTGGAGAGAATGGATTACTCTGCTCTCCGACTCGAAACGGCGCCGACACACACACACACACTCACACACACACACTTCTGATATTGCTACCTGTTTGTGATATACACACCCACATATGCTGGATTCATACTCTGCACAAACTGTAAGGACGTTCGTATCCATTAAAGTATGCACATTCTACAAATGTAATATTACAAAATAAATCTGAATGAGGGTTTATAAACTATCCTATAAATAAAAATATGTCATGATGGACAGTAGGTTCATGCACCAACAATATTAATCACTCACTCATCTGTGTGTGTGGTTTTTTTTGTGCGTCTTTATGTGCTTATAACATTCATGGGAAAAATCCAACCACAGTTCATTTTATCACAAAAATATACGGAACAGTTTTGGTTTTAGGATAAATTTAGCTGTTTAATGACATTTACTGATTTTGACCAGTTATTTGCATATTACCAGCACAGTGAAGTTTAATGTCTGGAATGATCATTCGTGGCTGTAAGGCATCAGTCTCACATTTACAACACATGCTTGAGGTCTCTGTGTCAGGATTACATCTGGGCAGCTCAGTATTGAATATATCTTTAAAACAAAACCTGGAATCATAAAAAAGTTTCTCAACAAGTAAGAAAAAGGACAATAGCAGCGAGATAAGCAACATAGCAAGAGACAAGGCCTTTCGGTGGCTGTTTTGGTTAAGACTCAAGTCTGAAGAAGGTGTGATGGAAAGAAGGGTCGAGATTGATTGATCAACAAAACTTGACTTTAACACAGAAGAGCTCTAATTGTTTATTTGTGAATGACAGTGTTGATTTCTTCTGATCAGAACCAGCTCCCATTTGCCAGCAGATATTTTCTCTAATGTCTCTTATTACCATAAACCATATCAATGTCAAATCACAACTTTTCAAAAGATGCTGACAAGGGTATTAATCAATATCCTGTTAAAAGGAGCAACATTAGAGAAAGCGTTCTTTATAGAAGAGCATCTGTGACTCTGTAAGGTAAGTAATATATACTGACCAATACTGTTGAGGACTTTTTAGGACAAGGATATAATAGCAGGATATAAAATGACCTGTTTTCACTCAAAGAAGTGCAATATGATAAATAAAACATTTGGTAAATATATTGCTT